>NC_134786.1:9412819-9462819 GCF_046742065.1 Oratosquilla oratoria
AAGGTCGAGATAAAGGCGCCGCTCGAGGTCGAACTAACTGCTCCACGGCCGCTCGCTGCCTCCGGCCGACAAGACTGCAGATATTTGCTAGAGGGCGACGAAGGCGGCGGGGAAGGCCTTGGCAGCCACAACCATTAGAGCATTTTTGGCCACGCCGGGGAACAAATTTGCAGCGCCCCCCCTCCCCCCTCCTCCAAACCGTAACCAGGCGGCACTCAAACCACAACCGCCCCCGCTGCATCTCCCTCTGTCTGTGGCGGAGGCGGAGACAAAGAAAAAGTACAAGAAATTTGCAGAAGCTTGGGGGGGGGGGGAAGGGAGTGGATACGAGAGGGTGGAAGGAGAGGGACGGGGGAAGGCAGGGGGAGGGAGTGAGAGGGAGTGCGGGGGAAGGCAGGGGGAGGGAGTGAGAGGGAGTGAGAGGGAGTGCAGGGGGAGGGAGTGCAGGGGAAGGGAGTGGGGGGAAGGCAGGGGAAGGGAAGTGAAGGGGGAAGGGAGGTGAAGGAGGGAAGGATGGTGAAGGGAGGGGAATGGATAATGTAGGGATAAGAGAAGGAAGGGTAAGGGGAATGAGAAAAGGTACGGTATACAGAGAAGGAAAATAGAGAGAGAGAGAGAGAGAGAGAGAGAGAGAGAGAGAGAGAGAGAGAGAGAGAGAGAGAGAGAGAGAGAGAGAGAGAGAGAGAGAGAGGGGGGGGGAAGGGGAGTGTGGGAAGGTAAAGGAGAGGAAGTAGAAGGCAGAGGCAGAGACAGGAGGGTACGCTACGAAACGCCGGGGATGGAAAAGAGAGGAGAGAGAGAAACTGAGGAGAGAGAGGAGAGAAATAGGTGAAAAAGAATGAGGAGAAAGAGGAGACAGGAGAGGGAGAGGGAGAGGGAGAGGGAGAGGGAGAGAGGAAAGAGAAAAGAAGACAAAGAGGAAAGAGGAGAGAAAGAGGAGACAGGAGAGGGAGAGAGATAAGAGAAAAAAGAGGAAAGAGAGGAACGAGATGAGAAAGAGGAAAGAGGAAAGGGGAGAGAGACAGTGTGTGAGGGAGAGAGGGAGAGAAACGGCAGTATATACTCAAGCAGCTCCCACGGCGGAGAATTACGATGTAAACAACCGCCAGCACGAGGGCAGGACGGCTGTGACGGCAGTGAGGGCACAGGAGGCAAACAGACCCAGAAACCCAAACATCCGAGGGCAACTTGACCGTGCCTGTGGGGGTTTAAACTCGGACCGCGCGTGCATGACTTGCCCGCGTTCGTATGATCGTTTATACGCGCGTTATTGTTTCCATGAAGCGTAGAGTTTGTTTTATGTCTGTTTGTGGATGTACTGTGCCTTACTGCATTGCCTCTGACCCAGGGGGGGGTGGCAGTGGGCGGGATACAGGGATGGCCCGTTATCCACGAGGAGCTAAGATAAAAAGGGGGAAAAGGGTGGTGGATGAGGGAGTGGAATGGGTGGACGTGAAATAGATGGGAGTGGAATTGATGGAAGTTGAATGGGTAGGGGTGGAATGTGGAAGTGAAATGGGAGTGGAATGAGTGAGAGTGGAGAGGATGGGAATGGAATGAGTTGAAATTGAACGGGTAAGATTGGAAAGGGTGGGAATGAAATGGGAATGGAATGAGTGATAGTGGAGTGGATGGGAGTGGAACGAGTTGAAATTGAATGAGTGGGAGTGGAAAGGATGGAAGTGAAATGGAAGTGGAATGAACGAGAATGGAGTGGATGGGAGTGGAACGAGTTGAAACTGAATGAGTGGGAGTGGAAAGGGTGGAAAGGGTGGAAGTGAAATGGGAGTGGAATGAACGAGAGTGGAGTGGATGGGAGTGGAACGAGTTGAAATTGAATGAGTGGAAATGGAAAGGTGTGGGAATAAGTACTTGCCTTTTGACTTGACTCTTTCCCCTTTATAAAGGGGAAGTGGGGGGGATCCCCGTGGTACATGGACAGACAGACAGACAGACAGACAGATTGTGTTTGTGCGCACGTGTGTGTGTGTGTGTGTGTGTGTGTGTGTGTGTGTGTGTGTGTGTGTGTGTGTGTGTGTGTGTGTGTGTGTGTGTGTGTGTGTGTGTGTGTGAGCGCTCGCCACCGCCCCCCCCCCCCAAAAAAAAGGTGCGTAAACTCGTTCCCTCGCGAGTCTGTACGCGCGAGCGGGCGCTGGCCGCGACAACGGCGGCGGACGACGCGGCGCGGCGCGGCGCCTGGGGGAGATGGGGGGCTGTTTCCCCCCACACCCACCCCGCGCCTGTTGGAAACGGATGGCGCATCCATTCCGGGAAGCCAGGAAAGGGGGAAACCCGGATGAGAGAGAGAGTGAGAGAGAGAGAGAGAGAGAGAGAGAGAAAGAGAGAGGGGGGGGAGAAGGAGAGGGGAGGGGAGAGAGAAAGGAGAGAAAGAGAGAGAGAGGGGGTGAGGAGGAGGAGAAAGGAGAGAAAGAGAGAAAGAAAGAGAAAGGGAGAGAGAGGGAGAGGGGTGAGACCATGGAAAACCACATCATGATTACTGCCTGTTCACTCTCCGTTGACAAATATTTGAACATCAAAACATATTTAAGTAATTTTTCTTTTTTATCATGCCCATAATCAACAGGAGAAGGAAATGAGGGAGGACGAGGAAGTAGGGTGGAGGACGAGGAAGTAGGGTGGAGGAGGAGGAAGTGGGAGGAGGAGGAGGAAGTGGGAGGAGGAGGAGGAAGTGGGAGGAGGAGGAGGAAGTGGGAGGAGGAGGAGGAAGTGGGAGGAGGAGGAGGAAGTGGGAGGAGGAGGAGGAAGTGGGAGGAGGAGGAGGAAGTGGGAGGAGGAGGAAGTGGGAGGAGGAGGAGGAAGTGGGAGGAGGAGGAGGAGGTGGGAGGAGGAGGAGGAGGAGGAGGAAGTGGGAGGAGGAAGTGGGAGGAGGAGGACACCGAAACGAAATGGACGCGAGTGTGTCATGGAGACGATCCTCTCTGACATCCGTCTCGCAGGAGGCCAGAGCAGCAGCGGCAGCACCACCACCACCTGCAGGCGGCCGTCATCGGTCCCTGACGCACAACAACAACTACCAAGAGACTACAAACATTGGAGGAATTCAGACCTTTCCGTGACGAGAGCTGTTTGACCGCAGACTGTGGCTAAGGAGTTGGCAACCGCTGGCGACTCTAGATATAGCGAGGAGTTTCCAAGGATCAGAGATTTTTTTTTTCCCTCGACAGGCAAAAACCAATATATATATATATATATATATATATATATATGTATACATATATATACATATACATATATATACATATATATATATATTTTTATATATATTTATATATATATATATATCTATATATTTTTTTTTCTTTCTTTCTTTTTCTTTTTTGTCCTTTTTCATTTTCCCTTCATCGACGGACAAAATTTTTACTTTTATTTTACCTTATTTATTTTTTATTTATTTTTATTTTTTATTTATTTTTTGTTCCCCTCGAAGGGTAGAATCCTACGTACTTCTTCGTAAAACCCCCGTCACGCATTCAAGACTCTCGTAAAATATTGTGATTTTGAGGAGGAGGAGGAGGAGGAGGAGTAGGAGAAGAAGAAGGAGGAGGAGAAGAAGAAGGAGTAGGAGAAGAAGAAGGAGTAGAAGAAGAAGAAGAGAGACGACTTCGCTTCCAGCATTCTAGACTTCCCTGAGAACACATCAACAATGAACCTTACATTCGTACAGGTTTAATTTCTCCAAGTTCGTCAAAGGTGACTTTTGGAGATTCGAAAAATAAAGAGATTGTAACCGAAGTCGTTTCTACTCGAACGAACTAACTCGCGTTTTTTTTTTCCCCAAGGTGTGGATTTTTTAAGGTGTGGCTTTTTTTAAGGTGTAGATTTCTTTGGTGTAGATTTTCTTAAGGTGTAGATTTCTTTGGTGTAGATTTTCTTAAGGTTTTTTTTTTTTTTTTTTTTTTTTTTTTTTTTTTTTTAATATGGGAGTGAAATGTCACTCCCAAGGGCTTTGTTTGGGCTTCTTGGCGGGCCCAGAAGAACCTCAAAGCTCCCAAACCGAAAACTAGAAGACCCTAATGGACGCCTGACGACTTTCTTCAGTGTGGACACGACCTTCTGGGGTTTTAAAAACAGTGGTACGCGATGCTTCCACTACAGGTGAAACAGACTGCGACCCTATACAGCATTTGGAGTTTTCAGAAACTCCGCCGAGGGATTCGAACCCTGGTCTGTGCCGACATAATCACGAAGCCAAGACGCTAGCAACCGAGCCACGAACGGTGCTACAGAAGGACTACTCGAGTCCCCGGGCACACACTTCATGGCTACAGCATAGTCTCGTTTTCACCGAATCCTCTCGTTTAGGCCTAAATCGTTTATTCACGTGCACCACTTGCACCTTTGTGCACAGTGCCCCCCTGCCTTAGCCCCCACCACCTGCTCCAACTCTTCGTACCACCTGTACACTCGGCTCCTCTCTCCACAACCTCCACCACCTGTGCACCAGCTTGGCTTCTCAGAGTGCCAGCTGTGTGCTGCTGGGCCTATTTCGGGACTCCTTCGATAGCTCCTCACCCTCCACTCCACTCAACTCCCGTCATTCCCTCTCTCCTCCCCTCCCCTCCTCTCCCCCTGGTCCACACCTCCCCATCGCTCTCGAATGACCAACCCCTGACCATTACACCCATCGAGGTCATGTCCCTGTTCTGAGTGACATTAGTCGATTTCATTAATTACACATACACATACACACACACACAATTCGACACCGCCGCCTGTTCTCAATCTCACCACCATTAGATCATCACAGATGGTGCAACCACAGACCCAACCATCCATGCAAGGCTACCACACCAGCAACCTTCTCCTAACGAGAGAGAGAGAGAGAGAGAGAGAGAGAGAGAGAGAGAGAGAGAGAGAGAGAGAGAGAGAGAGGAGAGAGAGAGAGAGAGAGAGAGAGAGAGAGAGAGAGAGAGAGAGAGAGAGAGAGAGAGAGAGAGAGAGAGAGAGGAGAGAGAGAGAGAGAGAGAGAGAGAGAGAGAGAGAGAGAGAGAGAGAGAGAGAGAGAGAAGGGGGATGGAGGGAACACTACCAGACACGTGACCAAGGAAACGAGAGGGGCCCATGGTTGGGGGGGTGGGGTTGTAGAGAGATAAAGAGATAAAAAGATAAGAAGGGAGGAAAAGAGATAAGAATAGCTGAGAAGAGGGAAGATATGAGAAGAGAGGACAAGAGAAGAGAAGAGAAGAGAGAAGTGATGAGAGGAGGTGTGAGATGAGAAGAGATAAGAAGAGAGAAGAGAGCTGAGAAGGGAGGACAAGAGTGGAGAGATGAGAAGAGAGGGGAGGAGAGAGTGGGGAGAAGGATGTGGAGAGGGAAAATGATGGGGGGGAGTGGGGAGGAGTGGCGAGTCCTGGGAAGGAGGATGACCGGAGATGGATAAAATAGTGAAGAACAGTGGAGAACAGTGGGAAGATGTGGGGTGGAAGGTGGGAAGATGTGGAGTGGAACGTGGGAAAAGTGGGGAGGAAGTGGAGAGGAGGATGGGAGGAGAGGGGTGGAGGATGAGAGGAGAGAGGAGAAGGATGGCATCTTATTCTGATGGTTACAGAAATACTCTAATTAGAATAATAACAAAGAAATGAATAAAAACGTACCCAGTTTATGCAAGGTGAGAGAGAGAGAGAGAGACAAAGAGAAAGGGAGACAGAGATGCATAGAGACAGACAAAGTGAAAAACAGACCCACTGTAGCAATGTTGCTGATGTGACAAGAGCAACAGCTGACCACCAAACTCCTCCCAGACATTAATCCTACTGAGAAGTCCCTCCGATGTGGAAGAACCTGCTCCCCCGCCCGGCACAGTGCCAACACAGAACTGGTCTTTCCCAGACACACAATCACCGCAGAGAAGACACCAATCACATCGTCCTACAGCGCCACCGTCCAAACCTTACCAGAAGAGGCTGGATACCATCACTGCAAACAATTTTACAAGATAGAAGAATTCATCCCGTACTATACAACATATTACGGAAGATGAAAAAAATCCTACTGTCGGAGAGAGGAAACGGACGAAGAATAGAATTAACCGTATATTTCGACCACTCTGTGGTCCTCTTCAGCAGATAGTTACATGGTGTACAAGACTTATATAGTCGATACAAAGGGAAGACTGCATTGTACACCATCATGCATGCCAACAACACAATGTACACTCTAAAGGGCCAATTACACGGTCAAACACTTTGACAAACCTGGTTTGTCAGACAAGTGTTTGAAGTGATGTTTGACCATGTGAATGGAGTATTTGGTCGTCAAACACATTTATCAAACGTGCTTGACAACCAAATACCCTAATCACACGGTCAAACATCACTTCAAGCACTTGTTTGACCAACTGGGTTTGTCAAACCATTTGAGCATCTAAATGCCCCTTAAGGAATTTGTAGGAAAACCCCTTTTCCAGCCAGTGTTTCTTGGGGAGACAGGAGTGGTTGGCCTGATAGTCTTGGGAACATTAACAACACTCCTACAATACCATACTTTCGCCTTGCGCAAACAACAAGATATCTTTCTCAGGTGACGTACTAGATTACAAACCAGTAGCTGTCGCAAATAACCAGGAATCTGTGGATCTCTTGCAAGAGACACCTGGGGCAACAGACTGAGCTGCTACACAAGTAATTCCTAGGTAACATCCCATGGGTCTTTTGCAAGCGAGACCAGGGGCAATGGATCAACTCATAGACAACTTTCAAAGTTCTTTGTGTACTCACCGAATCGTCGTCTTCCTCGTCCTCGCCGCCGTCGTCGTCGACCTGATGCCGCTGGGACTTCTTATCGGGATCAATTTCCTGGTGACAAAAATTTTGGTATCTGAATTTTACTTGTTTTACTTGTTTCTCATTATATGTATACATAAACACAGATGCAGATAAACCATATGTACAAACATACATACATATACCAAAGGCTTTTTCCCCCTACATGGGGGATAGCCAAAAAGGCAGAGAAACCACTCCCACCCATTCCATTTCCCATACATTCCACTCCCCTCCACCCTCCTCCCTCCCTCTTATCTTGGCACCTCCTGGATGACGGGTCATCCCTGCATCCTGTCCACTGCCCTGGGTCAGAAGCAGTGTCACAAGACACAGCACATCCACAGCAAGGCCGCTTCATAAATTCGGCGACCCCCCTTCTCCATCCCCTCATGCAGAAAAGGAGAAGACGGGGAGAAATCCCTTCGGGCTGTGTCAATTTCTTTTTTTTCTCATACATACTTCCTCATCCTCCATCCCCCACCCACTCCCCCTCATGCATCACAGCATCATCTATACACAGCCCCTCTCCATTCACCCCATATGTGGAATGACTAAAAGTACTGGGTCTGCCAACTATGAAAGATCAAAGAGAAAGAGGTAATATGATTAAAGTCTGCCAACTATGAAAGATCAAAGAGAAAGAGGTAATATGATTAGAGTATTCAGGTCACTAACGAGGATAGATTGCAATGACTGAAGAAATCTCCTGATTAAAGATGGGAGGGCTTCAAGAGGTCACAGGAGCACATTAAGACCACATGTCTAAAGGATGTGAAGAAATAGTCTTCCACACAGATGCATACCTGGTATATACTTGAGATAACTAGAAGTTTTACAGCCCAAGCTCAAACAATACACGAGTTCAAATCTAAATATGATAATCGGAAATCAAGGATATGGATTAAGTAGGAACTGTACATTAATTTGAAGCTAGGTAGGATAAAAAATTAGAGAATAGGAGAGGGGACTGGATGAGCAAAGCTCCTTTTCTGTGTACTAAAATTAGGCAAATACATACACACACATTTGTTTTGTTACCATTTGTCTGTTTATTATTATTTGCTTGATTCTCATTTATTATTAGTTATATGCAAATGTATTATTTACTATCTACCTGTTTATCATTGAACTATACCTATGCATTCATTTTATTTATTATTTACTTTAGGGCGGTGGGCGGGGTGCAGGGATGACCCGTCATCCAGGAGGTGCTCAGATGAGAGGAAGGGTGGGAGGGGTGTGGAGTGTATTTGGGGATGAAATGGGTGGGAGTGTTTTTATGCCTTTCCCTTTTTGGCTACCTCCCTTGGAAGGGGGAAAAAGCCTTGGTATATGTATGTATGTATGTACTTTATTATAGTTTTTATTTATTCATTTATTCTTCATCATTATATATATTTTTTGCATCCAACCTTGATATGGACCAAAAGGTCTCCTGTCGACATGCTCCGCCTTTGTAATCCTTTGTATACACAAAGCATTTTGCCTATAATAAGGAGTGTGGCCGAGTCACAAAATAAACATCATCCTTCCCATCCTGAATTCTTGAGGATGAAGGATCACCTCTGCCCCACCAACTCCCCTCCCCTTTTAAGCAGGTAATAAAATAACCTCACGCTTATACAACACTGACAGCTTTCTCAGAAATCCATGAGAAGTATCTCAATAACACTGCCAGCACAAACGCATTTCTAGGTTAGAAATTCAAAGGAATACACTAACAGATGGATTTACTGTTTACAGATGAAGTTTTAACTTTGGGGCAAAGACCAAGAATGAGTGGATGGAGCTTTAAGAAAAAAGGGAATATTTGTTAAACAGGGAAGGGAGAAAGAGTTAGGTGCAAGAGGAAAATGGTTGTGAATGGACTACAAAATGATGTAGCTCAAAAGGGATTTCTCTCTGTCTTCTCTATTTATGTGTGTGTGTGTGTGGGGGGGGACAAGGAGGAGGGTTGCTGACCCTGCTGTGGATGTGTTGTGTCTGACTGCATTGCTTCTGACCCTGGTATTAGGCAGGAGACAGGGATGACCCGTCATCCACAAGAAGCTAAGATAAAAGGGAAGTGGGATGACAGGTGGATGTGGGAGGGATGGTGTGAGTGCATGCCTTGACTGGCTACCATCCTTATAAGGAAAAAAAAAAGTGTGTTGGTATATAGAATATGGAATACACTCTTTCCATGACCTCTGACTTGTATCTAAATACCCTCCCACAGTAGTACCAACTCCTCCCAAACCATATTCAGTTTGAACAAACTTAGATTTAAGAGGGAAATAAGCAAGAACTGGTTTACCCTTGGAGTGGTTAACAAATGGAATAGACTTAGTAACCATGTAACAAGTGCTGAAAATCTCAGCTGTTTTAAGAGATGGTTAGATAACTTTATGGTTGGGGATGATAGGTGGTAATAGATATGGAACTGCCTAGTGTAGGACTTTTGGTCTCTTGCAGCCTCCTTCATTCTTATGTTCTAATAGTGTACATACATGAATACATATATCAAAAGCTTTTTCCCCCTTACAAGGGAGGTAGCCAAAAAACAAAGGCATAAAATCCACTTCCACCCATTCCAACCTCACATACTCCACTCCCATTCACCCCCTCCTTCCCTCTTATCTTAGCTCCTCCTGGATGACAGGTCATCCCTATATTTCACCCACTGCCCTGGGTCAGAAGCAGTGTTGCAAGTCACTAATGGTCTACTGCAATTATAACATGCATAACAACACACCTATGCTCTATAACCTAGCTACTATTTCCTGGCAACAAACTCCGAGCGTACTTACATCCATATCTACATGTACAACCCCAGTTGAACGTCTCTTAGGTCTCTTCCTTCTCTGGATGGCTGCTTGTGTACCTTCTCTCGTCTGCTGAGAATTTCGTTCATTTTCATCTGAAAAGAAAATGGGAAGCACAAGTTGAATTAACAAATTCTAAATATGGTTAATTCTAAATTAACATTTAGGCATGTTCTTTAGAAAAGATGGTTGTAAAATCAACCCAAGTACCAACACTTTTGATACAATAACGGTACATACTCCTACATGAATTACAATTACCAATAACTAGGCAAATTGAATAGTGTGTGTATTTACACATAAATACATACATATGCCCATGGGTCCTTTTCCCTTTATAACACGGGTGGCAAAGTCAAAATATACAGTGGTCAATAAATGGAATAGACTTAGTAACCATGTAGTGAGCACTGAAACTATAGGTTGTTTTAAGAAACAGACAACTTTACAGATGGGGATAACAGGTGGTCATGGATTTGGAACTGCCTAGTATAGGCCTTAGGGGCTCTTGCAGTCTCCTTCATTCTTATGTTAAGGCACAAGAGTGTTGCCTGCCACCACTGGGCTATATTTCCAGTTGGTGGAACTGGAGGGGGCAATTACGACTGAAAACTGTAAGTTCATTTACCTGTATGCTGTTCTAACTCATATACATTATAATTCTTACCTGCTTTCTCATTGGTATTTTTCTTACGTAGAGGCGCCGTGACACTTTGCGCATCCTCCTCTGTTGTGTCTGGCTGAGCCGTCTGCTTCTCTTTGGCACGCACATCCTCCAAGGAAAACTGTTGAAACATTTACAAGCAAAAACACATGCGTCAGTTTGGACATCAATACCTTTTCGCTTTCCAATACATCCTGTAACCATTTCAAATGGGTTATCTATTTTTCCTTGAAGTATTCAAAACCTTATCAATCTGCTTTTTTAGCATTCTTACTCAAGGTAACATTTTTTGCAATGCATTTGCATATTGATTAAATTCTTTATGAACTATTATGTACCATTTTCCAAGCAAGGGGCGATGGTAGTGGTGCACAAAAGAGTTTAAATGGTGGGAGGAAGTGGGTATCTTTGCGGTATTTGGTGTCGCATGTACCAGGGAATGGAGGCAGGGGTGAACAAGTACGAGTAAGAGAAGCAAGCAACACTCTTGGGGTTAACGAAAAGTAACAAGAGAAACATATCCAGGGATAAATGCATAGGTAAGTTTGTACAAGGGAACAATTGCCCACAGCACTGTATAGAGCAGACACTGAATTGGAATAGGGCAGTGGGGGGGGGGAAGAGAGAGAGAGAGAGAGAGAGAGAGAGAGAGAGAGAGAGAGAGAGAGAGAGAGAGAGAGAGAGAAAGAGAGAGAGAAAGAGAGAGAGAGAGAGAGAGAGAGAGAAAGAGAGAGAGAAAGAGAGAGAGAAAGAGAGAGAGAGAGAGAGAGAAAGAGAGAGAAAGAGAGAGGGAGAGAGAGAGAGGAAAGAGAGAGAGAGAGGGAGAAAAGCTTAAACAGGTTTGACAAGCAGCATATAAAGAGTATAATAGGTGTAATGGGAATGAATAGAATGAAAAGTGTAGATATAGAGGCTTCAAGAAGAACATGAACAAGTAGTAGTGGCAATAGTACTAGTAGTAGTAGTAGATGGAGTAAACTTGAGGGGACAACCAAGAATGAGGTGGATGATTAGGATGAGCAGAGCATCAGATGCATGAGGAATGTCTGCTAGTACAAGACAAAAGAAATTCAAGAGGAGATGGCAAAAACACAAAGACAGATTGACTGAAGGGTGTAAGGAAACACAGCTTCACCCAATCTATATATCAAATGCTTCTTCTTCCTTATATGGGAAGTAGCCAGCCAAGGCATGCACCCCACCACATATGTCATACAGAGAAGCACAATTTTGTTGACCAAAAGTCACTTAGGGAAGAGATATTGGGATGTTGTTCAGGGATTGTTAGTGTGAGGTATTGTAGTGTGAAGTGTTCAGACTCTATGGTGATTGCATCTGGAGCAGTTTGAATCTGTGGTCATGCCTATTGTGTGTACTACCATTTTAACCTCTTACATACGATAATGCCTACGTAGGCATCACGAGGCACAAGTGGGTATAGGAGGATGCTGGCTTTGGTGTCCTGATTATATTTATTATGTAGTTGTAGCTGAGTAACCCCTCAATTCTGTGAACTTGCTTGTGTTTTCTGTGTTTATTATTACTCTGAGTAATAGAGAATGAGTATATCAATAGTGACTTTATACTTTATAATAGGAGTATTGTGATGCATGAGGGGACGGAGAGGGTGGGGTCACCAAATTTATGAAGCAGCCTTGCTGTGGATGTGCTGTGTTTTGCAACACTGCTTCTGACCCAGGGCAGTGGACAGGATGCAGGGATGACCCATCATCCAGGAGGTGCCAAGATAAGAGGGAGGGAGGAGGGTGGAAGGGAGTGGAATATATAGGAAATGGAATGGGTGGGAGTGGTTTCTATGCCTTTTTCTTTATGGCTACCCCCCCGTGTAAGGGGGGAAATGCCTTTGGTATATGTATGTATTGTGATGCATCATCAAATCATCATACATCAGGCATCCGATGCTGCACACAAGAATTTGACTCATATTGGGGAGGTTAATGATGGATGGTGTCCTAAACACAGGCATATCAGTGTGGTTGTTATCAGGTGTGGGAGGGATTTCTTTGTGGGGCTTATATCTGGGGTATGTTGGAGTACCAAGTTTAGCATACTTTCTTGAGGGGCTTGTTTAGTTACTTGGGTGTGTATGTGTTTCTGTGTGGTATAGGTGGTAGGTTGTTATAGATATACGAGTAGTATGCTACTGGAGTGGTTCTTTTCTTGCGTGCTGTTGGTGGTGCTTGTGAAATGTAGCATTAAGGGTATGTGTTGTTTAGGGTTCTGATGTTGAATTGTCTTCTATTGAGGGGGTTTTGATTTCTGTATATAGATGTCTGCCCAGGGCAACGGGCAAGATGAAGGGGTGATCCGTAATTTAGGAGGAACCAAGATGAGAGGGAGGGAGGGATGGGGTGGTGAATGGGAATGGATTTATGCCTTTTGATTTTGGCTTTCTCCCTTGCAAGGGGGAAAAAGCTCTTGGTACATATAGGTACACAGGTGTCCTACAGGAGTCTTTTTGGTGCATCTGTTATCATTCTCAGTGCTCCATTCAGCAGTGTTTGTTAATCAGCTGTGTTTGACTTGCTGATCTTAAGAACCATGTTCTGGAGGCGAAGTCTACGGTGGCTCTTATGCAGTGCTTGTACGTGGTTATTAGTTTCTTTTTGTTGTCCAAAGTCAATGCTGTTAATGGTTTCTAATAGGTTTTCCTGTTGATTTTTTATGTCAGGTCTTTGATATGTGGGGTGAACATCGTACGTGCATCAAATATTAGGCCCAGAATTTTTGGGTTTCTTTCTAGTGGAAGGATTTGGCAACAAACTGGAACAATGGCTCGAAAATAACAGAATGGAAGTTTAACCCCAGAAATCGACAGTAACATTGCTCACTTGACAGCCATGAATAATAAAAAAAAACCTATAGCAAGATCAAGCAGCCCCATATATTACAGTCACATAAAACGAGGTAAATTTAAAATATGAATCTTGGTTATATTTGGCCAAAAGCAGGAAAAGGGTTGAAGGTAATATTCATCCACATACCAAAACCCTTCCCTTCTTATCTGGGAGGGTGGCAAAGTCAAAGCACATGCCCACACACGCTCAAAGCCCATTCACCCATTCGAGCATCCGTCTCGTATTACCTTGCTTTTATCACTTTCGTCCAACTTCATCCGCCATGACGGCCTCCGATCTTCCTCATCTGTCTTGGTGGGTGATTCTGGCTTTGGTCTAGATGCAATAGTAGTGGTGGTAGTGGTGGAAGTGGTTGTAGTACAGTGTAATGGTGTGGTGGTCGAGATGGAGTTAATGGATGGTGATGAAATAGATGAGGAGGATAAAGTGGGAGTGGTGGTCGTGGCTGTTGTGGTAGTAAGGTTGTCCCTCGTTTCTGGACTAGACGTCTGTTTACGAGAAGAAACCAATAAAAACTATGGTCTTACACAGAAGGTAGTACAAATATAACTACACAGTTACCAAAAGGCCCTTTCCCCTTCTATGGGGGGGTGGCTGACTCAAAGCACAAAAATAACTATTATTACATATAAATACACACAGAGGCCCTCTTCCACTTACATGGCGAGTGGCCAAATCAAAGCACATATACATTTTCAATATAAACTTTTTCATCACTAATATCTCAGTAATCTACGGTGAGGAAGGGTGAACCCCTGTTCCTTATCCCATTGTTTGGGTCAAGAGCAATGCAGCAAGCTGCAGCACCAAGAGCTGGATCCGATTCCCCCCTACACCACTTCATCTGGCAACCCCACTCTTCGTACACTTAAAGATTTACGAGTCAAATGAGAACACCTCTCCTGGCTGCATCATCTTTTCTTTTATTCGCAATGTCCCTTCACTCGTTCTATTCTTTTGTATTTTCTCTTCAACGCTTCATGGACATTCCATGTAAATCTAAAGCCCCCTTCACCCCACCCATCCACCTCATCCTTGGTCTCCCTCTCAAACTCCTCCATCCACTCCTGCATTAGATACCTCTTTTTGTTATCTATACATCTACATACCAAGGGGTTCTTCCCCTTTTAAACCACTTCAGTACAACACAAATTCTTGTGTGCAGCATTGGCTGCCATATGTACAATGCATCACACTACTCGCATTATAAAATATAAAGTCACTGCTGTATTACTCATTTTCTTTTACTGAGAAATAATAAACACAGAAAACGTGATCGAACTCAGTTCACAGAATCTGGGACGACATATGTAAAAAAAATAAATAAATAAATAAATAAATAAATAAATAAATAAACAAAATAAAATAAATAAATAAATCCAAGACGCTGATGCCGTAGGCGTCATTGTACCAAACCAGTTAAGGGAGGCCAAGTCAAATGCATGGACCCAATCCACTCCCATCCATCACCTTATCTTCCAACTTTTTTGCTAGTCTTCATAATCTATTCTTTCCCAATGCCTAAGCCACATCAGCACTCTGTAAGCTACCATATCAAACAGCTCTCTTTCCATCCCTCTACTCTACCATAACTCCACATTTCTTACTCTGTCCATCCTTGTAACACCAACTATATTTCTGTTGTACTTCATCAAGAAATGGGATGGGTGGGAATGGTTTATATGCCTTTTTCTTTTTGGCTACCCATCATGTAAGGGGGAAAAAAGCCTTTGGTATGTATGTATGCATGTACTTCATCAACCACATTCAGAATTTCTTTCCTGTTCCCTTGTATTCCAAGTTTCAGCTCCTAATAGTACCATGGGCACAGTTACTCCATCCTACAATTTTCTCCTTGCATCAATCTCCAAGTACCTGTTTCTTGTACTTCCACCCACATATCAACTTCCTTTACTATATCATTCAACACCACACCCGTCTCCTCTGTTCACTGCCAGACACAACCCCAGTTCCTCAGAGTTCTCCGCTTCCTCCTGACTTTAACATGCCATTATCCTAATAAAAAGCTGTAACAGCTGCAACGGCAATGCAAAAGAGGCCAATCAGAGTATGGGATCCAGTATATTTAACGTTTCGCCCTAGTTTTGTTTTCACTATATTCATGTTTGTTTCTCCCTTCAAAATTGGGCTATACAAGGAATCGGATGTTTGTTCAGTTATTTCTGAAGATGCCCTGTTGGGCGAAACGTTGGATATAATGGATCCCATACTCTGCCATTTTCTATTGTATATCACACCAATTTCCTTTCACCCATATTCACCCTCAAATTTCTCGTCACATGCACCCTTCCACCAACTGCTTCATTCTTTCCTCAGAATAAGTTACAACCACAGTATTCACTACAACTGCTTCATCTGACATGTCCCTTTACCCTGATCCACCAGATCCAAAAACCTGCCTAGCACTCTCACATATGGACACTGAACAACCATGGCAACATCAGACAATTAACACAGCCCCACATTCACTTAAACACATTTATTCTCTCCATTACCAACCCTGACATATGCCCTACTAATCATATGCAAAATTCTAACAACCCTCAAGACTTCCCCCCTATTCCATGCACCTGTAAAATATTCCATGAATTTTCTCTAGTCATATTATATGCCTTCTCTAAGTCCATGTAAGCTTAAAACACATTTTTAATTTTTACCAAAAACTTCTCCCATACTAGTCTTCCTACAACCACTTCCTCTATGCAACCTCTTGTTCTTCTAAACCCAAATTGCTTTCCCCCCTATTTCCTTGTCCCCCTAACTTTCAATGAACATGCCCCATATGCATTACAAACCATACACAACAGATTGATCCCTCCAAAAATATCTGTACACAAAGAGCTTTTTCCCCTTATGAGGGAGGTAGCCAAGTCAAAGACATGTACCAAATTCCTCCCATTCCACTCCCCTCCACCAACCTTTCCTCCCTCTCATCTTAATTCCTCATGGATGACAGGTCATCCCTGTATCCTGCCCACTGCATGGGTCAGAAGCAACACAGCAAGACAGTACACCCACAGCAAGACCTCTAAAACTAATAATTATGTATCATACCAAAGGGAGGTAGCCAAATCACTTGATTTGTCATAACATTAATAATAATCATAAGCATAATAACAATAATAATAATATAAACTTCCTTTACAAGTCAAGATCTAGCTCTGACATCAACAAATGTCATGGCCCTCTAGTCCGTTGAAGTCACTTAGTCTTTATGTACTGACTGCACCTAATTATGCATTCAGTACCTCTATACACAATAAAGATAAAAAACAAAGTAATGCAATTTGACAACTTACTGTTGGAGTTTGTTTATTCTTTATGAACTGTTCTGCAGACTTCAAGTCTTCAAGCGTAACTCCTTGCGTGGACCTTCTAGTTGAGCGCACCATTTTGGCATGAGCTTTGCGTTGAGTCTCGCTTTCCTCATCCCGGCTTGGTGGAACGAATGACCTGGAGGAGTGGATCATACTACATATCAGGTCCTACAGCGATCTTTTTGGCCGGCGAGAACGAGTACGGTGAATTACTGGACAGGGGATATGCTCAGATCTCAAACTTAATAATATGCATTTAACGGGATTTTAAACCATCTAAATCATTCAGTAAATATTTATCTGCCAGCCCTGGCTTTATCATCAGTGTTTACATACACACACACTTTCACACACATTTGTAAAAAAAAATAAAAACTTTTGTTAAAATGTTTGAATTAACCCTTATGCCTGTCTAGCTGCCATATCCTGCCCAGTTCTCCACCTGAACTGTTAGTGCACTCTGGGTACACCCCACAGCCTGTCCCTGGGGTCTGGATAACCCATAACAGAAGTGAGATCGGAGAAAGTAAAAAAAAAAAAAAAAAAAAAAAAAATTAAGTGAATGGCACTGCAGGTAAGTTTTTTTAATAATACAGCAAACTTTGTGAATGAGAATTTTTTTTTACCAAACTAAAAGTGGCACATATTAGCTGGAATCTTAATTAAATACATTACAAAAGTGAGTTAGGACGACAGGATTATCATTTGAAGAGTACGTCAACAGACAGAGCAAAGAAACCCAGTAGCTTCCAATATTCACTCAAGTTAAGCGGCATTACAAAGCATACAAGTTCCCTAGATGAAACACAAAAGTACGATGTAATTTCTAAACTTCCTTATTCTCTTGTTTAACAACTGGGCAACAGTGGATGGTAGCCAGACTTTAATTTATTCCAATGTCATGGTACTGACTTTTTCATACAAGTGCTCATATCTAGAAACTTAAAAGTCATGATCGGTTATCATTAGTATCACAGACAATGGTGTCCATGAGTGTTTGATACAATTCAAGAATGGCAGTTAATACTTTCCATTGATGTACCTATAGCTTTTTCACCTCAAAATGAGGGTGGCCAAGTCGAATCGAATAACACTGTCAAAGGCCCATTAATCCACCCCTCCTATCTCAACACCTCATAGATTATGGGTCACCCTTCTCTCTACAACAGTGCCCGTAAGGCACTGTTCTTCCACAACAGGGCCTGACACCCACGATTGATTTACCCCAACCAATTCACCCAACAACCCAAGGTAAAACAATTAAAATTGGTCTGGATCGCAGACCAATACAATATGTAAATAAAATGATGTCCTAAAATTTCCTTGGACTCTATGTTAATTGAGAGTACAGGAACAGGTTTAGACTATTTTTATGGTCTAATGTCACTAACTCCCCCCCACCTCTCAGAAGGCTAGGACAGTGCCCCTCACAAAGGACTTCGTAGCGAGGAATTTAATGAATCATGCCCTTGGTTCAACTTTGCCGGTGGCAGGACTTGAACCACCATAGCTTCGACCTTTGCCACAAGTAATGACTTCATAACCCACAAGAATTACTATGTACATTTTCAATTGCAGCACTACCTTAATCAAAATGCTCTTTGCTCTATTCATTTATCTCTTTATGTACTTATTTAATCATTTATCTATTCATTTATTCATTCAATTTTATTCATTTGTTTATTTAATCATTTACTTATTTATTCATGTCATTTATTTGTTTATTTACTTTCTTATCTATATATTCATTTATCTATCTATACATGTATTCACTTTCCAATGTAAGCATATCTGTATATGTAACCTGGAAAATATTCTTCAAGTATCACACATTCATTCAGTTTCAAGTCTGTATTTTTATCATGTTTAGCAATTAATATACTAAGTGACACATTACAAAAGCTCCAAATCCCTTCTAAACACTGAAAAATGTGGGAATATTATGTATAAAATAATAGAGCAATAATTCTAGTGTATTTTCACAACCTAAAACTATAAATTGTTACTGGCATCATACACATCCACTTGTTAAGCACTGCAACTGGCTAACATAATAAAAAAAAAATGACAAAACTTCCTTGAGGTTTTCTCTCCACTGCTGCCCAAAATTCACTGAAGAATGTGATGTACGATTAGATGGCTGGGGTGGTTGAATGGGTTTTATTTGTTCATGAGGAGTGTGGTTTAACTCGTCCATCAACCCTTATAAGGGGGAAAGGGCCTTTGGTGTGTGACTTCCATGTTGGACAAATAATCTACAGCTATTACCATACCAAATGAACTCAGATCATATATGGCCTGTGACCTTACACATGCCCAACTCTTTGTCCAATATAGCAGGGTGCTAGCTTGCAGTGTTGTGGTGCTTTTCAGCCCTGGGCAGGAACTGACTTTAGATCACTGAATTGGTGGTCAAGCATGGGACCATTACACCAACAACTTCTGTGTTGTGCATGTGTAAGTGAGCGAGCGAGTGAGTGTGTGTGTGTGTGTGTGTGAATGTGTAATATATATATATATATATGTATACACAAACATACACACATGTAATATATATAGTATGAAAACCCAAAACAAGGAAATGGTTGACCAAAAGTCTACATCACTTTAAACATGTACTCCTATAAATTCAATGTTAATATTTTGAAGCCGATATCAAGTTTCTAAACTATAGTACACAAAATCAATTAAATTGCCATATCAAGCCAAAACAATATCAAATAGGTTTGCCCCACTGTTCTGAAAGGCGACAACACCTAAAAAATAAATAAAAAGATGCTGCAGCAAAACACTACAACAAACAATCTTTAAATTCAGCTAACCAAACAAAATCCTCAGGTGCAATTCAAAAGGATTAAATGCATTCAAAATCGTTAACCTGTTAGCTGCAATAAATCAATGGAAGTTCTTACTGGCTGCAAGTACATAGTTTCCTGTCAACTCCTAGATTTTTCAAAAAAAGGTTATCAGAGAATTTTAAAATTTAAGAAAGAATGCTTTAAATCTATTGAAATAGCAAAATTCATTCAAAAGATTGCATACAGAATAGTCGATTCTTTCATGACTTGGAATCAAATCAAGTAACAATAATTATAATCAATAATATAAAAGTAATTGCCGAGCCTTATTTATACAATTCACAAGCTGACAGGTTAAGTAATGCTATCAGTATTGGCTTACGGGAAATAATCCACAATTAGTGCTACATCCAAACAAATGAACGAGGATGATTTAGACTTTACGCACTTGAAGAAATTCTTTATTACACTGCCTGGACTCATCATTTTGGATGGCGTCAGGGGCTGGCCAACTGCAGAAGTGGAAGGAGAAGGAGAAGGAGAAGGAGAGGATGTAGAAGTAGGAAGAGCTGAAGTTGGGGACAATGCAGGATTTGGAAGCTGTTGGACTGAAGGATCTGTAGAGAGGTTGAGGGTGGGAGCAGTTTTGGGAGGTGGTGGTGGTGGAGGAGGAGGAGGCAAGGTGGTGAGGCCACCATTGGATGTCAGAGTTGTCACATTGCTGAAAGAGATGGCTTTGTCACAAACCGAAAAAAAGGAAACTTGACCAAGTTCATGTCCTAGTTTGAAATCAAGTGATCTTTGCTGGTGAGAAATATAGTAACACATTTGTAAATTACAACTAACACCAGTCGGACGAAAGAGAGTTGAGTTAGTGAAACTATATATTTCGATTGCTAACTGCAATCCTCTTGAGTAGTACCACCGAAGAGGATTGCAGTTAGCAATCGAAATATATAGTTTCGCTTACTCAACTCTTTCTTTCGTCCGACTGTGGTGTTAGTTGTCAAGTGACCTTTATTAAAATGTCACTGATCACTTCCTTACTTCATATATTTCTATGAACACTTCTGAGACCTGTACATCCTACAATTTCCTCAAATACAATTTACACAGTCTTCATGTTTATTATAGTCCTTCCAATTCTGGCATTTCTATGGTATCACATGACATGAAAATTATAAATCATATAAATGGTTTGTAGAAGAAATGGAAAATGAAGAAAAATTATAGTACAAATACTCAACTTACACCCACACCCACACACACACACACCCACCCCCCACACCCACACACACCCGCATTATAGAAGAGACTTGAAAAAGAACAACTTTCCCCACAGAGTGGTGGATGTACGGAACACATTAGATGAAAGAACATTGTGTGCAAAAACAATACAAGAATTTAAGAGCAGACTAGATACAGAGATACAAAGATGGGACACCACGACCATAGCTCCCCTTCCTGCAAGATACAACTAGGTAAATACAACTAAGTCAATGCAGCATTTCATTCTATCCCAATACTTACTCATCTCTCCGACCTGGTCCAGAGACCACGTGCTGGCCCAACTCTCGCACCAGACAATTACACTGGCATGACTGCACTCAGGACACTATTCATCACTAAGACACTACCAAGATTAGGCCACAGATTCAAACTCCCCCAGATGTAACCACCACACACAAGACACAAAACACCTCATACTATGATGCCCCACACTAACAATACCCAAACAACATAATATCTCTTGTCTAAGTGACTTATGGTCCCAACTGGAGGTTGTTGCTGGATTCCTGGAGACCACGGATCTTCTGCAAAAGAGACCAGCTGCGATGGACTGATAGATCTATCTACTTGCCTCCTTTACTTCATAATTCACCTCCACATACACTCCTCTGTTCACTTCCATGACTCCAAATACTTGAAACTACTTTCTCCAGCCTCTTACCCTATACACTCAAAAACTAACCTGCAATTGTCATGCCTCCTTGTCTATTTCATCATTTCAAATTTTCTGCCACTTACTCTTCACTCTCCCTTCTCATACATCCTTCCAAACTCAGTTGCCAACTACTTTAATCTCTTTAAAATTACCCACCATTTGTAAACAAATGGCTTGCCTCCCAGTTCCTTCAACCCTCACTCAAACCTCCACCTAGCATTCTCATGTTTGCCTCCCTTACTATCCCATCTATATATACATAGAATAAGAATGGGATCATCACACAACCTTAACAAGACTCAAACCAACTTCAAACCACAAACTCTTTCCCCTCCTGGCCCTCAGACATGCCCCACCACATATGACAAAACTTTTGACCATCTTCAGCAACTTCCCCTATCCCATATATCCACAATGCCTCTTTATCAATTCTGCCGCAAGAAAGTCCAAAGAACACCGCTACCTTTTTCTAAAATCTTCTTGCACATGCCTCACCACAAACACCTCTTCCATGCACTTCTTTCTCTCCCAAACCCAGACTGTTCTCCAACCACTTCCTTCATTCCCTTCCTAATTTACTTGATTAAAACACCCTACTTAAAGGAACTCTTGCTCTACTATTTTCTATTCTGGGACCAATGACAGTTATATGCATATGGTGGTCTTGTATGATGAGACACCAGAGAGGACCAAGACCGTCTCTACTAAACACAAGACTTGTCAACTAAAACTACTGTATATTTCCTACATCATTTCACATATGGACAGCTGATAACTGGCAACTACTTCCCCAACTCATCTCCTCCTCCTCCCACTACTATTATATAATCACTGGTATAATAAAAACAGTCCAAAATTTCTTTGAAGAGAGATACATGGTTGGCCCCAAGGACCATTGCTGGCTACTGTAGGGCTACACGTTTCCTGGCTCTTTGTAAGAGGAAGAGAAGAGGAGAGAGCAGAGGAGAGAGAAAGGGGTGAGAAAGGGGAGAGAAAGGAGAGAGAAAGGAGAGAGAAAGGAGAGAGAAAGGAGAGGTCAGGTGAGTGAGTGAGAGTGAAGGAGTGTGGAGAGAAGACAAGAGAGGACTAGAGAAGAGGAAAGAGGAGAGGGAAGGAGGGGGAAGAAAAGGAAATGAGAGTAGAGAAGAAGAAAGAAGAGAAAAGGAGAGGGAAGGCTACAGTGGATAGAAGGATACTGAGTATAGATCAGTTAGAAAAGAGAAATGTATTGAGAAAGATGGATACAGACAAGGACAGAGTGGGAGAGAGTGGATGAGATAGATTTGGAGTGAAATGGGAGTCATAACAGAGAGGAGGAATGAGGGACAGAGGAGTGAGAGAGAAGGGAAAGAGTGGAAGTGAAGAAGTTGGAGTGATGGAGAGTGAGAGTTTATTTGAGCGAATTAGTGAAAGTAAGAGCATAAATGAGAGTAAGAGAGAGCAAGAATGTATCCATTCTCATTTGACTTCATATCTTCAAAAATGTAATTTGAACCATTTCCACATTATTAGTCATGCTATCAAGCCACTGGGATGGTATTTTCCTTCCCTAACCATTACTTCACAAGACATTATGAATATGCAAATGTATGTCATGGTTCTAGAAACTTGTAAATGAATAAATGTAATATCATCCACTGGTAATCTTTTTTTTTTTTTTTTTAAATACAAAAACATGTATAAAGAGGACTCCTTCCCACAGTTTGTTTACCATTACTCTCTTCTTGGTGGTGGTAGCTATGTGAGGAACCAACACCAAAACTGTTAAAATTCTGTGGAATTGAACCATATAGTGTCGAATACATTTACTAAAAATACAGTATTAAACTAGGTCATCCGAAAGACAGCATGACCACCTTCCTTACCTGCCAACTGTTCGTGCAGGCGGTGAAGTGTTGGCATTGTGTGCAGTGGAGGTGACCGGCTCAGACATAACAGGGACTCGTACCATACTGTCGACATGGTTCCTGAGCAAAACACCCGTAATAAAATTAACATCTTTAATAATACGTATACCATCCAAAAACTATTCTTATATTACAAAAGAATAATGCCAAAATATGGTGCAAAACATGTGACATATCCATAAAACAAAATTTTTGGAATGCATACAAGCATGTTTTGATTGTATCTATTGGCTTCATACTTAGTGCACTGTAACACAATTAAAAAAAGAAAAAAAGAAAAAAAAAAGTTGACTAGGAATAAAATTTACTGCTACAAATATCCTAGTGAAGGAAACAAAACATTAAGCATATCAAAGAAAATACAAATAAAATACACCTGCATTTTAAAAAAGGAAACAAGTAATCTAAGGACATTCTCAAATGAAAAACAAGATGAAATACCAAGTGAAGCAGGGTTAGAGTGCAGGCATTGGTGGAAAGGCATGAGTTTCTTACTCCATCAATGACAAATTCGATGTAGATGCCTAATTGATGTGTTCTGTGTTAAAGACCAATTTCAACACGTTTATCTGGGATGCATGAATATATATCACTTCTGATGTTTCTTCTAGGACTCTATTTCATATTAAAAATTATATTAAACAAACACAAAATGGACTAAGAAACATGCTTGGTTAAGAGCATTCCCCATTTAATTCTTAAGTCTCCCCCCCCCCCATCTGGAAAACACTTGTTACTAAAATTGTGTCCTTGATGAATAATGAACCTATTCCCCAACACTCCATGAACCAAACTGTCTGGTATTACACTGAACATTATACATTTAATAAGGAACTATGCGGTATGAAATCTGAGTATTAACTTAGCTTGTATGCAATATAAAACACACAGGATCCAACTATTTTCAAACATTTCAGTCATTTTCAACTTAACAAATTTCAAACATTCCAGTCTACCTTGTATATCATGCACACTGTAAAAGATCTAAGTAGAACTGCTAGAAAGATCCAAGTTTTTGCTAAATACACGACACCACTACCAAATTCATCCTGAAGCTAAGTAAATGCACTGTTTAATTAAAGCAAATTTTCCTTCCATAATTTGTAACATAAAAACTTCTCAAACTTAATCCTATAACTAATAAAAAGGAACCTCAAATCATACAAAAAATAACATCCTGGAAAAAAAGACCCCTAAAAGCTAACAAGTGTCGTAGAATTATATTGGATGGTCATCTTTATAGTACTATCCTTGCCCCCTCCCCCAAATAAATAAATAATAATAATAATATATATATATATATATATAATAAAACTTAACTATTTCCCATTTCAAAATCATTGTTCATGGTTATATTCTTTTAATCTAAATATATATCTATACTATGATGCTCTTTCTTGGGATCATTAAAATCTAATCACATTGCAAGCAGTCATGAAACTTGTTTAAAATAATATGTAAACATTTCATGAATGAAAGTAGTAAAAACTTGTTTAACATACTTAACACTTATCGGGTAATGGCAGACAAGCTGAGAGAACCATTATCTGCATGACTACGCTGGAGTTTACTATTTGTATCACTTTGTTGTCATCCACAAATATACCTGTATAGCAGCGTTTCTCAACCAGGGTTCCCCGGAACCCCAAGGTTCCACAAAAGGTCTCTAAAGGGTTCCACGAGAACAAGTGAGATAAGCTAATGCACTTTTGATTTTTTATCTAATTCCATATACGTAATATAATTAAGCACGTACGACATATTCTTGGTTATTTTGTAATAAATTAATATAGAGATCATCCTATCTAATCTATTATTACGATGAAAATAAAATGAGAAAGATGCAGTATGTGTGGTTTTTTTGTGCAGGGGTTCCTTGAGACATGCAGTTTATTTTAAAGGATACGCAAGGGTAAAAAGGTTGAGAAATGCTGCTCTATAGAATCAGACTACCAAAGCCTGCTATGATCCCTCCAAAACACCACTCACCTTTTATTCATTCATATTTTTCTATCACTTACATCCTCATTTGCCTTCTTGCATCCCAATATGGAACATTTGAGGGTTTTTTTCAGGTTTTGTTGCAGTCTCTCACACTGGGACCTTGTCTAATCAAATAAAACTCAAGACACCACACCAGACTCACAACATCTCCTCTCTACTTTATACATACTTATTGCACTGAAAATTTTCAATGCTCAAGTTTGCCATTACCCTATCGCAGTTTTGCTTCCGCTTACTCGCATTTCTACCTATACAATGTATACCCATTTTGACACGTACATTATTTTTTGTGTCCTTGCATTCTTGTGTATATTTCTGAGAGGTTGAAGGTTAGGACTGTATTTACTCACGTATCCACAACTTCTGTCTTTGAGGGATAATACTTTATTGCTGAAGTGGAGTTGTACGGAGGGAGGGAGGGAGGGAGGGAGGGAGGGAGGGAGGGAGGGAGGGAGGGAGGGAGAGAGAGAGAGGAGAGAGAGAGGAGAGAGAGGAGAGAGTGAGGAGAGAGTGAGGAGAGTGAGAGTGAGAAGAGTGAGAGTGAGAAGAGTAAGAGTGAGGAGAGAGAGTGAGTGATAAAGACAAGAGAGATAGAGAGGAGAGAGGGGAGAGATATAGAGAGGGGAGAGATATAGAGAGGAGAGAGAGGCAAGAGAGAGATAGAGAAGAGAGAGGCAAGAGAGAGATAGAGAGGAGAGAGGCAAGAGAGAGTTAGAGGAGAGAGGCAAGAGAGAGTTAGAGAGAGAGGCAAGAGAGATATAGAGAGGAGGGAGAGATACAGAGAGGAAAGGGGAGAGAGAGATACAGAGAGGAAAGGAGAGAGAGAGATGTAGAGAGGAGAGAGAGATATAGAGAGGAGAGAGAGAGATATAGAGAGGAGAGGAGAGAGATATAGAGAGGAGAGGAGATAGAGAGATAGAGAGATAGAGAGATAGAGAGAGATAGAGAGAGAGAGAGAGAGAGAGAGAGAGAGAGAGAGAGAGAGAGAGAGAGAGAGAGAGAGAGAGAGAGAGAGAGAGAAGGGGGCAGTGGTGGGATTGTGGTGGGATTCAGCCAGTTCTTACAAACCCATTCTTGAAATTTCATTAACTCTGCAAACTGGCAATCAAAAATTAGCTTATACAGGCTCTAAGTGATATCTGCATAAAACTGGCCAAGTGAGAAAATCCCTTGTTCAAAAAGTTTAATCCCACCACTGACAAGGAGGGAGGGAGGGAGGGAGGGAGGGAGGGAGAGAGAGAGAGAGAGAGAGAGAGAGAGAGAGAGAGAGAGAGAGAGAGAGAGAGAGAGAGAGAGAGAGAGAGAGAGAGAGAGAGAGAGAGAGAGAGAGAGAGAGAGAGAGAGAGAGAGAGAGGGGGGGAGAGGTGGAGAGAGAGTGAGAAAATCCCTTGTTCAAAAAGTTTAATCCCACTACTGACAAGGAGAGAGAGAGAGAGAGAGAGAGAGAGAGAGAGAGAGAGAGAGAGAATAGAATAAGGGATGGGGAGAGTGCAGGAGGGGGAAGGAGGGAGGGGGAATGAGGGAGGAAGGGAGGGGGAAAGAGGGAGGGAGGGGGAAGGAAGGAAGGGAGGGAGGGAAGGAGGGAGGGAAGGAGGAAGGGAGGGAGGGAAGGAGGAAGGGAGGGAGGGAAGGAGGAAGGGAGGGAGGGAAGGAGGAAGGGAGGGAGGGAAGGAGGAAGGAAGAGAGGGAAGGAGGAAGGAAGAGAGGGAAGGGGGAAGGAAGGAGGGAGGGAAGGAAGGAGGGAAGGAAGGAGGGAGGAAGGGAGGGGGGAGGAGGAATGAGGGAGAGGGAAGGAGGGAGGGGGAAGGAGGGAGGGGGAAGGAGGGAAGGAGGGAGGGGGAAGGAGGGAGGGGGAAGGAGGGAGGAAGGGAGGGAGGGGGAAGGAGGGAAGGAGGGAGGAAGGGAGGGAGGAGGGAGGGAGGAGGAAAGAGGGAGGAAGGGAGGGAGGAGGGAGGGAGGAGGAAAGAGGGAGGAGGGAGGGAGGGAAGGAGGAAGGGAGGGAAGGAGGAAGGGAGGGAGGGGTAGGGGGAGGGAGGGGTAGGGGGAGGGAGGGGTAGGGGGAAGGAGGGAGGGGGAAGGAGGTAGGGAGGGAGGGAGGGGGAAGGAGGGAGGGAGGGGGAAGGAGGGAGGGAGGGGGAAGGAGGGAGGGAGGGGGTAGGAGGGGGGGAGGGGGAAGGAGGGAGGGAGGGAGGGGGAAGGAGGGAGGGAGGGGGAAGGAGGGAGGGAGGGGGAAGGAGGAAGAAAGGGAGGGAGGAGGAAAGAGGGTGGGAAAAGGAGGGAGGTAGGGAGGAGGAAAGAGGACAGGGAAAGGAGGGAGGAAGGGAGGGAGGGAGGAGGAAAGAGGGCAGGGGAAGGAGGGAGGGAGGGGGGAGGAAGGGAGGGAGGGAGGAGGAAAGAGGGCAGGGGAAGGAGGGAGGGAGGGAGGGGGGAGGAAGGGAGGGAGGAGGAAAGAGGGCAGGGGAAGGAGGGAGAAGGAGGGAGGGAGGGGGGAGGAAGGGAGGGAGGGAGGAGGAAAGAGGGAGGGGGAGAGCACCAAGCTGACCAATCAATGAATGGAAGGGGCACAGGTCACATAGCAAGTACACAAACACACAAACACACAGTCACACAAACACACAGTCACACGGAAGTGGTTTGGTCACGTCTTTACTTCCATGGCTCATGACAACAATGACCCAAGATTAATCCCCATTCAGGGCCTTAAAATTTTAATTAACACTACAAGCCATTCCTATCCCCCTTGAGCAAACGATTGGCTTGTGTGTATTTACCTAGTTGTGTGTGTGTGTGTTTACAGTTAGCACTGCCCATAGATGAGTCAACAAAACTTTTTAGTTTTCATCTGGATCGGTAATTGTTGTCAATCATGAGTACATTATGTGATCCAAGACCACTGTGAATCTCTCTCTCCCATACACTTGTTCACTTGCTGGTTGGGTAACTGTTGTTAACCATGGGTACACTTTGTAGTCATTCTAAACCAACGTTTCTCAACCAGGGTTCCACGGAACCCTAAGGGTCCTTATTGTAATAATGTAATATAGACATTTATCTAACCTATTATTATGATGAAAATAAAATGAGAAAGATAGGGCTTGTTTTTGTGTGTGTGTGTGTGTGTGTGTGTGTGTGTGTGTGTGTGTGTGTGTGTGTGTGTGTGTGTGTGTGTGCGTGCATGCATGTGGGGGGGGGTTCCTTGTGACATACAATTTATTCTAAAGGTTATGCATGGGTAAAAGGTTGAGAAACGCTGTTCTAGACCATTGTGATTCTATCTATCGTACACTTTACTTTCTTGCTTGCTTACTCATACATACATGAATACACCAACAGCTTTTTACCCCTTACAAAGCCATAAATCCACTCACACCCAATCTCTAGAATCCATTCCCAAATGTCTATTTCTCATTACACTTTTTATTCCCCGAAGGCATTTACTTGCTTCTCTCAATCTACATTCTACCTCCACTTCCACTCCTCCCTTCCCCCCCACATTTGCACCCAAGTATCTATAGCTATCCACTCCTTCCAGTCTCTCTCCCTTAATACTCACTTCCAATTTGCTAACACCCTCTCCCCTTGTACATCTCATCACCTTACTTTTACCCACATATTTCTTCAACTTCTTTCTTTCACACACCTTCCCAAACTCCCTCACTAACTTCCTCAATCCCTCCTCTGATCCTGCCACAAGCGCAGTGTCATCAGCAAACAACAACTGGCTCATCTCCCATTTTTCTCCCTTTTCTTTAATCCTCTCCAACCCCTGGTCCATTACCCTTGCCTCTCACACCACCCCATCCATGTATAAATTGAACTTCCAAGGTGACATAATACATCCCTGGCAAAGTCCCACCTTTACCTCAAACCACTTGCTCTCTTCATTTCTAATTCTAACACAGGCAGCTGGGATACAATTCTCCAACTTCTTTCTTGCAAGACAACCACATGCATGGACCAATCATTGGCAGATATATATTTTCTACAATCAGAACTCAAATAAAGACAAAGAACTACCTTCTGTATCCAGGCCCGTGTGGGAAGCTGAATGCCCAAAATTTATGTAGGCATAATTTTACTGACTTCAGCAACACCCTTATAGACCAGACACACATTTCATGACTGAACATCAATCTCCACTTAAAATGGATTGCTGATCAGTTCATCTTTATCATCCCTCCTTTCAACTATCATCCTTAAATCTCTCCTTCACAGTTTCTTCAGTGTGATGCAGTGCCTGGTTGTACTTACAACCAGGCATACCAATTATTCAACTTTATTGTAGTTCCAACTTATGCAAGATTATTCAGGTATACCTGCAACTTCTGTATCCATATATACGTCGTTTCTAATGCCGAGCTTTATTCAACATGTTTAAGTACAACATACCATTATGAAAACATTCCATTTACAGCTTCGTAAAAAAGAATTTCCGAATGGCTTTCCCTCCACCAAAATCAAACCTATTAAGTGAAAAGGAAAACTGATGGAGACTACTACAGTATAAGAAAGGAAGGAATTTGCCATGCACATTCTGACAGACTAGAATTCAACCTTGTTTTCCTAGTCTACCCACTAGGACTGATGTATAAACATTGTAATTTCCAACCAACAAAGCTTCAATTGCTCCATATAACACTGTACACGCAAACACATACACACAACACAAACACACACACATACACACACTGTAGCTTACACCTACATATTATACATAATGCATATACACAAACTAGATATTGATATAATGTTTTATATACATACATCCTATTTTAGAACCCCAAATGTTTCTTAGTTTCTGGTTGCAAGAAGCAGAATTTTTACTCCCGTGTTAGGTAAAGAAAATCTAATCAGCCAGTCCATTTCAGTCAGAAGTGAGAAAAAAAGATTCTGAATGGTAGCATCATGCCAATCCACCATTCCTTTGCACCATTCAAGGGGGGAATAGCTGCATCCAAAGCCTACCTCTGAATGCGCTCTTTGAGGGAGGCAGATCGAGCAAGCAGTCGTGGGTCCTTGTTAGTAGTTGTGTTAGTACCGACAGTGGGTGCCAGGCTTCCAGTTGAAGATGACTGCAGGCCTTTGTTGGAGGTGGAGGAGGAGGAGGAGGAGGAGGAGGAGGAAACAGTGGAGGATGTGACAGTGAGAGGCATACTGGCAGGTATGGAGGATGTGGATAAAGATGTTGTCAGAGGTGGGTGATGGGTGAATATCGTGGGATGGTTCGAGGAACTTAACGTGTGTGATGTGGTCGTGACTGTAGTTAAACTGGGGACAGTGGAGATATAAGAGCATAAATTAGACGTTGTTGGGAGGTTTGTTGTTGAAGACGACAGGCGAGAGGAAGAAAGTGGCGAGGGGTTCTTTTGAGATTGAGAAATAGAAGACATTGATGATGTGAAACTTTGTGTATCCTCATGTCCTCCTCCGATTTTGTCTCCCAGGCCCCCTCCTCCTCCATTTCCTACTCCATCCTGCCACTGAGTGAGGGCAGGACAAGACTGTGCCTTCAACCTCTCTCGTTTGACCAGCAGAACACTAGAATCACAAAACATCCATGCCACAACAAAACATGCAACATGAGCACTGTCCTACATTCAACCTCTGAAGTATTTATTGTCACGCTCCAAATATCTTGGCAGTCTTTGCATTAGTTTAATATGCATTCAAATTTAATACTCTAAAAAAGGGTACACAAAATCCCCAAAAGAGAAATCTCAGGAACAAAATCAGTAAAATGTCTAATACTATCGTGCTACAATTTATAGAGTATCACTTCGGGCGAGGGGGGAAAAAAAAGGGGGGGTGGGAACTATTACAAATAAACAAAAAATAAAAAATTACACTCTATAACCATCACAATGAGAAAACTATCAATTCAAAAGTATTTAAATAACCATTTATCGTATGCATCAATAAATCAATAAATTCATGTGGTTTTTGCTTTCACATTGTAAGAATAAATGTCGACTGTTCCCTCGAGTTTCTATTCACAGAAAACCCACGGTCCCGTAGCGGCTGGCAATCGTCCTGGGGCCCTCCCACAGATCTCTCTCTAGGAAGAGACATCAGACTGTTGTTTGTGTTTGCCCATCCTTGGTTGAGAGCAGGCGCGGATACAAGGGGGGGAGCCAGGGGCCCCCCCAACGCTCTGAGTATGAAGAACAATGGTAATGGTCCATTACCATTGTTCACTCATCTCAAGTTTGATTCTCTTTGGATAAACACTTTTTAGTGCAAATTTATGATTTGAATTATATTTGTGAATTATATATGATTTTACATACAATTACAAGCAAAACAGACTTAGGTTTCTGGGGTTAAAACATCGGCGTGTTTCAAGTATCGGTTATCGGTTCAGGCCCCCCACCCCCCAAATAACATTCCTGGATCCGCGCCTGGTTGAGAGTGGTAGGGGAAGGGGAACAGTCACCTGTTGTCAGCTCTCCATGTGTGACAAAGTTTTAAGTAATTCAGTGGAGATTGATAGATTAAGATCTTGGGTACATTCAAGAAACTAAGTGCCAGCCCTGAGGCACCTCCTGATAAGAGCTGAGAAGGTTCACAGGTTTCGTAAAAGGGCAGCTTTGCCGTCATTCTGGCAAAACCACCATATGGAAGTACCCGCCGTTAGTCCCTGTATACGTGTGTAGCCTCAATTATAGCTGCCTCGAGTTTCACTGACCAGAAATACACAGCACCAAATTGGTTGGCAATGATCAGGCTCTTCCATATATCTCTCTGGGAAGAAACTTTGGACTACTTTCATCATCGTATTCCTGGACAACAGTTTCCAAGTCACCAACAGAAAGTGAAGAGGAATCACAGGGTGCTAGTTCTCCATATGTGAAACGGTGAAAGAAATACAGCCGACATAGATATCTTGGCTCCAGTCCAGAAATTTAAAGTCAGCCCCTTGGTGCTACACCTCTAAGAGGGAATGAGAGGGTTGATAGGATTTGGAAATGGGTAACATGAATATTATTCTATCTGCCATCCATCTTGCACGACCACCGAAAGCAGGTGTCTGTCACTAGCCCATACAACTTAAGCTAATTTCATTATTCCTCCCTCACTGCAAAACCCACAACCCCACAGTGCCTGACAATGGTCCTCAGGCTCTCCCACGGATCCCTCCGAGAAGAAATTTTGGACTGTGGAGGGTGGAGGGGAGTGGAGGGTGGAGGGGAGGGGAGTGTATTAGGGATGGAGTGGGTGGGAATAGTTTTTATGCCTTTTTCTTTTTGGCTACCTCCCTTGCAAGGGGGGAAAAAGCCTTTGGTATATGTATGTACATATATACATACATATTACATACCATGACCTTTTCCCCTTACAAGGGAGGTACCCAAAGTCTAAAAGGCATAAATCCACTTCCACCCATTTCATCCCCACATACTCCACTCCCATTCACCACCCCTACCTCCCTCCCTGCCTCTTTCATCCACAAGGTGCAGAGATAAAATGGGAAAACAAATAGTTTTTTGATGGCTGTGGGACTGGGTGAGTACACCCCTCAGCTGGTCAACTTCCTAATAATGGACTTTGTATTCCATACGAACAGGATTATCTTCCACTTCTATCAACATTATCACCATTTGGAGGTGTCACCTGGCAGGTGCGTCACTCAAATTTCAATACGAGGCCCAAGACCTCTTTCTGATTTAACTACCATCCCCTTCCCACATTTCAACATAAAAGTAGCTGACAACCAATGACTGCTCTCCTCTTCCTTGTCCTGATACCTGATGACATCAAAACATACCAATAGTACTACAACTGGCAACAAAGTTTCTTCCCAAAGATGTCTATTGGAGGGTCCAAGGACCATTGAAAGCTATTGTGGGAATGTAGGTTATCAATCAGGGAACCTTCTGGCAAGTTATCAAAGTGTTAGCCAAATGCACTATCAAAACAATTTCACGAATCTGAACAAGATTAAAAACCACTTACAGTAAATGCTCACTATAACAAACCTCAATATATAGAAATTCAGCTTTATAGATTTCTAAATACCTTAGAAACGACACCCCACATCTAACAAATGATGTTCATTAAAAAGGGGCAGACTCTAGTACAAACACCTTTGTTTTGTGCAGCTTTTGGAGGCAGATGGTGGACTGTGCAATGGGTGGAACTGGAATGTCAATTTGTACTAAGTACACTTTATGTACAGTGACCCTGCACATCTGCTTCAAACTACCACCGATTTACCATAGCCAAAGTAGAAAGCTGGCAGATATAATTGAACAAAGAATACTGGAATAGTTTTGGCACAAGGAAAAAATGTGTGAAGAAAAATGAGCAAAAAGTGTGGAAGACAAAGGTGAACAGAGTGAACTTAAGAAGAACAAGAATGAGATGGATGGATCCGGTGAAAGGGGCCTTGGGCACAAGGCAAACGTCTGTCAGGCTGGGACAGGAAAAGGCAAGAGATAGGCACGAGTGAAGACTCAATGTAAATGGACAGTAATCTAACAAAGCCTGAAAGGATTTTTTCTTGTCTTCTCAGTATTTCTTTAAGTGGACAGGAGGGGTGGGGGGGGGAGAGTCACCATGTAATGAAGCACAAGGAGTAAGCCAGTTTCAGCTGTGGGGATCTATTGTGAAGATGCTGTGTCTAGCTCCATTGCTTCTGTGGCTGGGAGGCAGGAAGTAAAGATAAGAAGGGCAACAAAACGAGTACTGAAGGATGGGTGTATGCATTGGCTAGTTACCTTATATGGGGGAAAAAGCCTTTGGTATATAAACAGACAGAGACAGATGTACCAAGAAGCTGGAAATGATAAAAAAAAAAAAAAAAACTACAAGGTGTGCCATGGACTCGGCTACAGGAGAAGTACTGGCTGTAAAAGATCCACCCTTCACTACATTCTTAAGGCCAAGGACAAGACAAGAGAGACCTTGAAAAAGAGCCAAGGAGGTGTTTATAGAAAGGAAACTTCCCCAAGAAAACTATGACAATACCAAATATTGCTGCTATTTGTATAAGAAAGCAAACTGTGTTCACATGTACACTGTGAAAAAAATGTCACAAAGAACCCAACAATGTACATCAGTCTCACTGTATTTTATTGTAAGGCAGTGTGCCTGTGATAGTTACAGGAGCACAAGAAGACCATCATCAAGAGGTATCACAAGTGAGGTGCTATATCAGGTTCCACATGCACAATAACAACTGCCCTTTCAGAGCAACCACCATACTACTTTAAATACCTATCTATAATGATCACCCATCTTCAGAGTTTTTCTAGCTCTGTTAAACTACTTCTCTCTTCAATTCATTCGTCATAGTGAAGGTTTACTATAGCATGAACTTTCGGAGTCAACCAAACCTGTAGCATCTGACAAACACTTTGTTTTATACTTTTTCAAACTTTCTAATATTGGTTAAACATTTCAACAATCTTGCCTATGCTTCACCTGAAGCAAATATTTTCTAGAGCCAAGTAAATATCTGCACAATTGTGTATTTACACAAGAATATTAGCAATTAAAGCCTGACGAGCGTGTACAATAAATAATTTCAAATTTGCAGTACATAAAAATTAGTTAAAATAAGTTTTAGAAACTGGTTAAGAAACTTCCCAATCAAAAAATTCTTTTAACAATTTGGTTAACATGGTTAGTTCATTAAAAAAACATCACATGATCACAGTTAAGTCCTGAAAAACTTTTACCATGAATATCCAGTTTGAATCAATACAAATTTAATTACTTAAGATTACTTAGAGTTAACAAACACTTATAAATGTAATCATCTGAAGGTATACCCATTTCATCACAACTGAAATTACAATTTTTTTTTTTTCGTGCCAACAAATATCTACACTAAAGTTTCACCACATTCCATCCTTAACACCTTAAAATTATTTACATTTTCCATAAGCTCAACTTAGTAACCCCCATCAATGTGCTCTTTCTCTATTCCAATATCATTACTTGTTCCTGTGCATTCACTCCAATCTTTGTTCTTTCAAACATCTCTCCATATGCTGCCACATCTTTTGTCTTTCCTGCCTATCCCCATTCAGAACTTCACCATTTACTGCCCGACAAGAATACAATTCTGCTCCCATTCCAAAGCACAGGTCGTTTATTTCTTCTATTAAAGCTTTCCTCTTGATCACCTTTGTGTACATCTTCCTCATAACCCCTACCTACCACATGCATAGAATGAGCAACCAAGAGCAAATCACCCCATCTTGGCTCCATTCCAACATCAAATCAATTTCCTCTTGACCAATGGCACACATATGCCAGTTCGTAAAATTCTTTCATGATCAATGATCCTCCGAAACCCTTCACTCTACCTTCATTTCTTAGTCTAAATCCTTTCTCTAATGTTATATAATCTTTACTTTGGTAACAATACCCAAAAGGCTCCTTACCCCTAGACATTTTTTTTTTTTCTAAATCCACAATGCCTAGTCCATTTCATCATTATCAACTACATACAACCCTGCCCTGTTTTGACTGCAAGCTTTAAACAATAAACATCTTCGGGATTTCAGTGATTCCCCTGCAGATCAGAACAACATACATAACATTCTTTTATGACTGAAGACTTTTATGACCCTCCTTAAATATCCCCTTTACAATCTCTACATCTGCAACTATTCAACACACTCATGTACCCAAGGATATGTTCCAATTTTATCAACAAATGAAGTATAATTCATCCTATCTTGATGATGATATGGTTTAACATCACAAACATCCCCATCCGGAAGGCTTGGATGGTGCCCCTCACAAAGGGCTTTGTAGCATGGAATTTAATTAACCATGCCCTTGGTTCAACTTCGCCGGTGGCAGGATTCGAACCGCCATCCCATAGACTTTCACCGCAAGTAATGACGCCCTAACCAGCTCAGCCAGTGAGCATCCTATCTTGAGTTACTAAATACTCCCAATGACTTCAGCTTTCTTTTCCTGATTCACTCTTGTTTGCAAAATGCTTGTTCCCTACTATTCTTAATCCCTTCACTATTATACAATTTCAATTTTGTCCTGGGTAATGCCAAACTATTTCATTCAGCTTAGTAGTACCATGTTGAGATATTTTAGATCTCATTTGGCCCTTTCACTGTAAAGATGCTTTCCAGGGATTTACAATTTCTCACCCACTTCCTCATATACTGTCACTTCTTCACACAATCCTCCCATCCACTAGTATAATACCACCTGTAAACACCAAGTTGGGTTCCAATTCCTAGTCTCTACCTTGTTTTATTTCGACTCTTACCTCCTTTACCCTCACCTCTACCTTTCTGATGCCTCCACACTTTTATCAGGTTTCCCATCTCCCTACTGACTAACAAGGGTGCCCGCTGTTTAAGAAGGCTCATCCCCTTTTGCCATTGCACATAACTTTAACATTCTTAGCTACGGCCTGGAAGAACTTTGTTAACATTCATTATAAAATGTATAAAATCTACCTATACTTCTTTTGGCAGCCATTGTCCTATTCAATGCTTTACTTTAGCAAATAATTCATCATATTCTGCCAATTCATATCTATACTGAAAAGATTTAAACACAGTACACAAATAGTAACAACCCCATAGTAACTCCCAACTCCACTTTTTAGCAATTCTCCGTAACCTCTCCACAATAGCATATGCACCATGATTTCCATGTACACATTCCCATCCATTCCCCCATAATTTGTTTTTTCCACACTTTAGGTAAAATCAACATTTCTCCTATGGCCTTTTTATGCAATCTTGTAGGCAATCTTTTCCCACACTGCCTTCAACCTATTCCGAGTGATTTACCCAGCATCACTATTGTTTGGCTTAACACCCGACAATTCTGATTTGATTACCAGGGCCTACTGGACTACCTATCAATCTATACATCAAGGGCTTCTTCAACCATATAAGAAAGCTAGTCACTCCTGCCCATTCCATTCCCATTCCCATTCACCATCCTCGTTACCCTCTCACCTTAGCTCCATCTTTTTCCAATTGGACTTAGGTTAAAAAATATCTCGAGCAGTCCATTACTGTCCAGTAGTCACTAAATATTGTTTTAGCTTATGCCAAATTATTCAATCCAACATAAGAGGAAAGCTGAGCCTTACTGGATTATACATATTCATTGCTTTCTATACCTCAACAGCAAAGCCATTTTCATTTTCTTTCTCCACCCATAATCCTCTTCAAACAAATCCCTTCACTTTATACTAAAAGAAACATACCAACATTTGTGTAGTCTGTAGTTAAGTATAAACAAAAAGTAAAAAACAATCAAATTAAATAATAATAATACTGCTTCAAAACTAGCTGTAACTACTAATGCTTCTAATGCCCTATTTACTATATACTTAAAATAAATAAATAAATCAAACAAATTACACAAATTGGGTTAATACAAAACTGCAAATGAACTTTACCTTTCTCCTTTCCCTAATGACTGTGCTCTACGTAAGGTGACGTCCTGACTATCTTCGGTTTCTTTATTATCTATCTTTACAGGTGAGGATATAGTACGCGACACTTCTTCTTTTTGGTCTGAAAGAAAATAAAAAATCTTAATTGTGCAATCAAATTCACCACAAAAATAATTATTTCTTACATTTTTATTAAACCAAATCTTGCAATACCATAGTAACTAGTGGTTCCAGACCCTCCCATAGGTCTCTGTAAAATACTGAATTATTCACTGGTGAGATATGCAGTAACACATTTGTAAATCACAACTAACACCACAGTCGTACGAAAGAAAGTTGTGTAAGCGAAACTATATTTTGATTCGTACTATTGTAGAGGATTGCAGTTAGCAATCAAAATATATAGTTTCACTTACTCAACTCTTTCTTTCATCCAACTGTGGTGTTAGTTATGCTGAATTATTGTTTGTGCTGTATTAGTGTAGGTTTGATTGATTTATTGATATTAGTGTGGGTCAGTTACCATCAGAGTATCCCTTATTTTTTATATTTCTTTCCAATGGACTGTCAGTAAGTCAGTCCACTGGTTTGGATGGTTTGGATACGTGGAAAGAATGAATGAAGAAAAATTAGTAAAAGACATGTGGACAGCAGAGGTAGATAGGGTGAACTTGGGGGACGATCAAGGAAGAGGTAGACAGATGAGATCAAAGGTGCTTTGAGCAAGAGGGGAATGTCTGTTGAGCAGAGAAGAGAGAGGGCAAGAGATAGGGGTGACTGAAAGGCTGTGTTGACAGAAATCTTGAACCCATTCCAGAGAGTGAGTGCCAGCCCCTCATGGCTTCACCTCTTGATGGAGGCAAGGTATTTGACAGCTTCTGAAAATGGGAAGCTTCACTGTCCATCTTACAGGACCACCACATGCAGGTACCTGTTATTGGTCCCTTTATGTATGTGAGAGATGTGTATGGGCCTGGGTTAGTTCCTAGGTCTCCAGAGTGATGTTGGGGGGGAAGGTACTAGAATTCAGTTCTCTTTAGAAAAAAATAAATAAATAAATAAAATAAATAAATAAATAAATAAAAATAAATAAATGAATAGAATAAAACAAATAAATAAATTAATATATAAAATAAAATAATAAATTAAAGGTAGACTAGTAGCTCCAGAAGGAGCTACGATATAAGGGAAATGGGTAATGCATGGAAGTGTGCCGGGTGACACATAGGTGCGGATTGCGTGGGAGTGAGTGCGTGCCCTGGCTGGCTACTTCCCTTATAAGGGAGAAGCCATCTGTTGGTGTATAGATTGGTTGGCAAGATGAGAAAGAGAAAAAGAGTTTCTGGCCTCCGCATTTAAGTAATCAATGACAATTACTTCATATTCTCCTTGAACCAACCTTGTCAAATTCACTCACCAACTTCTAGAGCCCTCCTCTGTCTCCAAGTGTTTTTCCCGCACTTTAAGTAAAATCAACATCTCGTATGGCCTTTTTATCCAATCTTGTAGGCAATCTTTTCCCACACTGCCTTCAACCTATTCAGTGATTTACCCAGCATTACTATTGTTTGGCTTAATACCCGACAATTCTGATTTGATTACCAGGGCCTACTGGACTTCTACCTATCAAACGATGCACCTTATAAGAAAGAAAAGAAAGAGAAAAAGGCTTCTACCCAGATATCTATGGAAGAGCCCCAAAACAGTTTGTTGCCCATATAGGGCCAAAGGTTTCCCATCACTGGATCTCATGGCACAAGGAGCCACAATAATAGGGAGGGAGGGGGTGAATGAGAGTGGAGTATGTGGGGATGTTATGGGTGGGAGTGGATCTTATGCCTTTGTTTTTTGGCTACCTCCCTTGTAAGGGGGAAAAAGCCTCTAGTATAAGTCTTGTGACACTGCTTCTGACCCAGGGCAGTGGACAAGATGCAGGGATGACCCATCGTCTAGGAGGTGCCAATATAAGTTGAAGGAAAGAAGGTAGAGGGGAGGGGAGTATGTAGGGGATGGAATAGGTGGGAGTGGTTTCTATGCCTTTGTTTTTTGGCATCCTCCCTTGTAAAAGGGGGGGGGGGAGCCTCTGGTATATGTTGGATCTCAAGGCACATGTAACTAACATCTCTTAAGAGCCACTTACTCTTATCTTCCAAAGGAGGTTTGGTACGAGCGGGTACGACTCTTCTCCAAGACTGGGCTTCCGATTCATCCACTCTGGTTTGGTTCGGTACCGTCCTCTTAATGGCTGGCGTACTAGGTAGGATGATTGGTGATATGCTTGCGTTTTCTTTGTTTACTTTGTTCTTCTTCTCTGTTGAGGAAATAAAGGCAATGAAGAAAAATGAAAAACAAATTTCGAGAAACCTATTTTTTCATATGGAATCTTCCATTATTTTCATCTGAACACTTTTCTTGTCTTTGCATTATTTTTACTGATGGACTAGCAGTTTCTGGCAGATGCAAGCACTGTGTATTAAAAAAATGAGGATTATCAGTTGTACTGGCAATGTACGATTCAATACTAAGCTGCCTTATTCAAGGGTGCTGATGTGTGAATCAATGAAGACTACACCCATACCTCTGTATGACTTGAATGATCAGAATCTAGTGTTGTACCCCATCATTTAAGACAATATTAGTATCAAAAAGGTTAATCCACTAATGCTCTTCCAAGTGCATAAAAGCATCCCTCGTGTGAGACTAGCTTCAAAATAAAACCGAGCATTCTCCTGCAAAATAGGCCTATGGTAGCACTCCAAACTACTGTGTAAAGTGTGCAAGCTAGGCTCCAATGTTCTGTGGTGGTACCAAGCCTTAAAGCAAGACTTTTCATTAATACACTTACCCACCATATCCTCCTGACTGTTACTAGTGTCACTATCACTACTATCACCATCACTCTCAGAACCAGAGGATGTAGAGCTAGAGTCACTACTTGACGATTCTTCACTACTTTCATCTTCATACACAATTCAAAGTCCAAGGAAAGCAGCGTGAAAAAGCAATAATTGTTGGTTCATATCAGAGGCCTACACAAGCAGTGCCGAAGAAACACTGGTTTGCCATAGCAACACTTTAGAGTTTCAATTCCAACAAATATTATTTCCAATTCCATGGTCTTCCCACAACTATAAAAGATATTAATTTCACTATTGGCACAAACGAACCCGGCAATACACGAGTGTAACTAAAATCATGCAATTAGTAAGGCTACCCTTACTCCAAATTAACACCCTCGGGTTTCCAGGGGGGTAACATTTAATTTCTGCCCAGTTTTCCTCTTCCTAAAAAGTGTTGTATTCACTGTAGTGGAAATGAGTCTCTTTTTGCATTGTCTGGATTGGAAATACTGTAACAGAAGTGGTTTAAGCTTAACCATGTTATTAGTATTGTGATTATTCCCCCTGGTCAGGACATTTTTTTTTTTTTTCTTTCTTTACTAGGGCATGAACACCCCAATGAAATAAAATACCTACGAAAACAAACACGAAACTCCTGAGAGTGTTACTGTGAAGCGAATTTTTCATTTATCAAAAAAATAAAAAATAAAGTTAATGAAAAAAATGAATAAATAAAAATAAAATAAAATATAAAAATAAAAACAAAAACAAACACCACTACAAAACATTCTTGTAACTGACATACCTTCCTTCTTGTAATGACTACAGAGATGGTTTGTATCTGGTATACAATCAGTGATTACCACAGGCCTTTGCCACAACACCAATTTTGTCTCGTTTACAGTTAAACTGACCAATATCAGGTAATGAAACAAATAGTTTATGAGTGTAGAGAAAACAAGATAAAGACATTGACACTGGCACACCAACACAATATGCACACACGCGCACACATACACAAGAGTTGATCCCTGGTCTTAATGTCCTGATACACGAGGAAAGATTGAAAAAACAAAGTGAGGGAGGCGACAATATAATGATGTTTAAGGTGGAAACAGGTTTAGAGAAAGAGGACACAATAGAATTTCTGATACAAAAAGAAAGATCGAGAGAAGGTAAAAAACAAACGTGTTTAAAAGATGTCAGGAATTATAGCTTTTCACATAGAAGTGTTGACGTGTGGGATAAGTCAGATGAAAATATAAACCAAGCTAACACTACAAAAGAATAAGGTAAGGTTTGGCAAATGAAGGAAATGAGAGAGGACCTGATGAACAGTGCTCTGACACTATACACAACAACTAGGTGTACACAAATACAAACAACAAGAGACAAACAGAGGGGGAGGGGGAGAAAGAGAGAAAGAGAGAGAAAGAGAGAGAGAGAGAGAGAGAGAGAGAGAGAAAGAGAGAGAGAGAGAGAGAGAGAGAGGAAGGGAGGGGGAGAGGGAGGGGGGAGGAGAGGGAGGGAGGAGAGGGAGGGAGGAGAGGGAGGGAGGAGAGGGAGGGAGGAGAGGGAGGGAGGAGAGGGAGGGAGGAGAGGGAGGGAGGAGAAGGAGGGAGGAGAAGGAGGGAGGAGAAGGAGGGAGGAGAAGGAGGGAGGAGAAAGGAGGGAGGAGAGGGAGGGAGGAGAGGGAGGGAGGAGAAAGGAGGGAGGAGAGGGAGGGAAGAGAGGGAGGGAAGAGAGGGAGGGAAGAGAGGGAGGGAGAGGGAGAGGGAGATGGAGGGAGAGGGAGAGGGAGGGAGAGGGAGAGGGAGGGAGAGGGAGATGAAGAGAGATGGAGAGGAGAGAGAAAATACCATTTCTACTCTTAACTATAAGCTTCATATAAGATACCATAAGATGGTAAAATTGAAACTCAAACACCATTAATGCTTACTATAATTTTCTTTCTCTTCATCTCTATCCAAGTACTTAGTCAAGTATCAATAAACTATGTATAAAGGAAATGACTCCACTATCTACTCATCTATTTGTATATCAAAGGGCTTCTTTCCCCCTTACAAGCAAGGTTGCCATCCAAGGCACACCCATCCACCTCTCTCTCTCTCTCTCCCTCCTTCTCTCCCTCTCCCTCTCTCCCTCTCCCTCTCCCTCTCCCTCTCCCTCTCTCTCTCACTTTTTTTTTTTTTTTTTTTTTTTTTCCCCTCACTGTGGATAAGGACCCATCACTACCACTTGCCCACTCCCCAGGTTTGAAGGAATACAGCATGACACAGCATAACTAAAGCATGGCCTTATCAGCCAAAGCTTCATTACACGAAATCCTTTCAGGCTTTACCAGTTTATTGACCATTTGCAGTCACTCTCCACTAACATGAACCTCCTGCCCTGTCCCTCTCTTCCCTGCTCAACAGACATTTCTCTTCTAACCAAAACCTTCTTCACCCCCATTCATCCATCTCAGTCTTGATCTTCCTCTCAAGGTCAATATCCACCTCTGCCTTCCACACTGTTTTTGCTCGTCTTAACTCAATCTTTCCATGTGCCCAAACCACCCAGTATTCTTTTATCAACTCTATCTGCGAGATCCCTTACTACCCCTGCCTACCACCTCATCTCACCTCATTTCTCACTCCATCCACCCTGGTAACCCCTATCCTACTTCTCACACATTTCAATTGTCTCACTTCAAGCTTCTATCCACAATTTGTTACTGTTCAGTTTCCATTCTTGGCTCCATGCAAACAGTGTCTAGATCTTTTGTAATCGCCAACAGTCCTCATTTTTCACTCCTCTCGTAATTTTTGCTTCACATGCAAACATGGTGGCATGGCTTGTTCACTGCATCATACATACATACATATACCAAGGCTTTTTCCCCCTTACAAGGGGGGTAGCCAAAAAGGACAAGGCATAAAATCACTCCCACCCATTCCATCCCCAAAAACACTCCACACCCCTACACCCTCCCTCCCATCTTAGCACCTCCTAGATGACGGGTCATCCCTGCACCCTGTCCACTGCCATTGACAAAGACGAGAAACATTACTGGTACAAACACTGACCCTTGTGGGACTCTGCTCATTACTACTCTCCATCCTAACATCCGATTCTTTACTACTCTCCTTATGCATCTTTCCTTCAAATAAATTCTCATCCATTTGAGTAGTTTGCCTCTTAGTCCTCCAATGTGCTCCAATTTCCACACAAATTGACTGAGGTACTTTATCAAAAGCCTTCTCTAGGTTGAGGAACACTGTCCACCCGTTCCTCTCTCTTGCTGCACATCAATCACTCTTGAGTAAAACCTTAAAATGTTGAAAATGCATGACCTTTCTGATCTGACTGTCTGCCAGAATGTTCATCTCTTTTGTCACACCCAATGACCCAAAAATATTTAAAACTTCCCTTGCTTTTACATTTATACCTTCTAGACCTGAAGTCTTGCTCTTTCATGAGTGTGTGCATGTGTATTTACTTAGTTCTATCTTACGGGAAGGGGAGCTACACTCCTGGTATCCCGTCTCTGTACCTCACAGTGTCTAAATTGATCTAAGTTTGTGTATGGTTTTGCACACACTATTGTTTTGTCTAGTTTGTTCCATACATCCACCACTTTGTGGGGAAAGCTGTTCTTTTTCAGGTCTCTTCTGTAACTGTCTTTTTTGAGTTTCCTTCCATGTCCCCTTGTATTTCTCTTATCCCAATTTATCAAGTCTTCTCTATCAATGATTTCCATACCTCTCATGATTCTGTAGATAATCAACAAATAATCTCTTTCTCTTCTTTATTCCAAAGTAAGTAATTCTAGTTCTGAAAATCTCTCTTCATATGACACTTCTGAAAGTGTTGGGCCATCTTTGTAGTTGCTCTCTGGATTCTCTCAATTTTCCTTGCATTTTTTTGGTACTGGGTGACCATTGTGTTGCTGTGTACTCTAACTTTGGCCTTATCGGTGTGACTAGTATTTTCTATATCATTTCTTCATCCAAGTAAAGGCCACTTTTATTGATTTTAGAAAGTTGTAGGTTTCTCCAACAATTTTGTTTACCAGGGGACATGTTATTTGTGATGATAACTCCCAAGTATTTTTCAGATTCCACTTTCTTTACTTCCTTTGCATGAGGGGATGGAGAGGTGGGGGGTCGCCGAATTTATGAAGCGGCCTTGCTGTGGATGTGCTGTGTCTTGCAACACTGCTTCTGACCCAGGGCAGTGGACAGGATGCAGGGAGAAGGGTGGAGGGGAGTGGAATATATGGGAAATGAAATGGGTGGGAGTGATTTCTATGCCTTTTTCTTTTTGGCTACCCCACTGTACGGGGGAAAAAGCCTTTGGTATATGTATGTACTTTTTTTTACTTTTTTTTTTTACTTTTACTTTTTCCAAATTCCATTGCTTTGGGTCTTCCTGTTTCCTCCTATACATATTGGTACAATATCAGCATCTTACCAGTCTTCTGGTATTTTTCCTTCTTTGAGTGAGCAACTTGTTATTCTATATATTTTGTCTGTTTGTTCTTGTTTACATTCATTTAGTATCCAGTTTGTGATTCTATCCAGGCCATGCATGGACAACTGGAAAGCACCGGAATATTGGAAGAGAATGACCTGCATCATGAGGATTCACGCTGGATTCAAAAATTCAGAAATCTTAGCTGCAGCTCAGTGCTCCTTGAATACCATGAAGGCCAAGATGTGAGCTGGAAAACTGTGATGGGTATGTGGAAGCAGTGGCTAGCAGGATCATAGCTGGTGTTCCGACTCTCCATACAACAAAATTTGTCAAGATGCTACAAAAAAAGGTGTGGCAAGATCCATGCAAGGTAATGCAGACCTTGGCGTGAGAGATGGGCGTTGGTGTGGTGACTATGAAGAAAGAGCTGGATGAGGATCTTCGCTACTCCTCATACAAGAGGCACAAGGGCCAACTACACTGCCAAGGCCCAAGAAAACCGCCTTACGAAAGCCAAGAAACTCCTCAACAAGTTTTCCTTTTCTGTATTTCTCATTTCTGTGTGTGTGTATTTCCCTAGTTGTATTATACACGATGGGAAGCTATGCCCATGGTGACATATCTTTGTACCTCATAACATTTAGTTTGTCCTTAATTTCATATATGGTGGTTTGCATACACTCTTGTTTCATCTAATTTGTTTCAGACATCCACCACTTTGTGTGGAAAACCTTTTTTCAGATCTCTTCTATAACTATCCTTTTTGAGTTTCTTTTCATACCCCCTTGTTTTTTTTCTATCCCACTTAAGCAAGTCTTCTCTGTCAAGGACTTCCATGACTCACGATTCTGTAAATGGCCAATAGATCGCCTCTTTCTCTTCTTTGTTCCAAGTTGGTAGTTCCAATTTAGACAATCTTGGCTCATATGTCAATTTTGAAAGTGTTGGGGCCATCTTTGTCATTGCTCTTTGGAATCTTTCTATTTCCCTTACATTCTTTTTTGTACTGGGTGTCTGTAGTGTCGCAGTGTACTCCAATCCTGGTCTTATCAGTGTAATTAGTATTTTCTTTACCATTACCTCAAAGTAATTAAAAGCCACCTTTATTGATCTTAGTATATTGTAGGTTTCTCCAACTATTTTGTTTATCTGCTTGTCTGGGGACATGTCTTTGGTGATGATTACTCCTAGGTCCTTTTTGAAACCAACTTTCATTACTTCCTTTCCACCAATTTTATATGTTTTGTGTGTTCGTGTGTTCATGTGTGTGTTCGTATGTTCATGTGTGTGTTCGTGTGTGTGTTCATGTGTGTTCATGTGTGTTCGTGTGTGTGTTCGTGTGTGTGTGTGTGTGTGTGTGTTTGCGTGTGTTTGCGTGTGTTCATGTGTGTGTGTGTGTTCATGTGTTTGTGTGTGTTCATGTGTTTGTGTGTGTTCATGTGTGTGTGTGTGTTCATGTGTGTGTGTGTTCATGTGTGTGTGTGTGTGTGTGTGTGTGTGTGTGTGTGTGTGTGTGTGCGTGCGTGTGCGTGTGTGTGTGTGTGTGTGTTTGTTTGTGTGTGTGTGTGTGTGTGTGAAGGGGAACTATGCTCGTGGTGACCAGTTTTTGTATCTCGCAAGATCAAATTTGTTCTTGAATTCCTGTATTGTGTTTGCAAACACTATTTCTTCATCCAATTTGTTCCATATATCTATCACTCTGTGTGGGAAGCTGTTCTTTTTCAGGTCTCTTCTGTAGTTATCCTTTTTGAGTTTCATTGCATGTCCTCTTGTTTTTCCTCTGTCCCACTTTAATAAGTCCTGTGTGTGTGTGTATGTGTGTTTAAGACAGGCTTGTATATGCACTTGCACATTCTGTAATTTACTTTTCTCTAAATGAATTGTACCTCAAGTCTCTGACATTTTATAAAGTATGTTGTATTCATGGACACCATGTACAGGATTGAGGTGTATTGGCCAAGACAGAATTAGTACTACACCTATGCCACAACACTCACCCACATCAGAGGAATCATCATCCTCATCCTGTATTGACATACCATCTGTGTTCCTCTCTGGTTTCTTGCTATGGTCACGATGTGGCGGTGATAACCTGTGGGGAAAAATACAAGACGGCTTAGAATTTCACATTAAAAATGCTAGACGATTCCATACCCCTTTCCCTATAGGTAACTCTGGGATACAAGTAATCAACCATGGGAAGACCCTCACCCCCCCCAAGATTAAAAAAATGGCAAATTCATTCCCAGTTTAAGAGACCTCAATTATACAACAGCATCATCCTCCACTAGTATGATAGCAAATGTGTAAAAGAATTATAGTAGCCTGATGGACAAAACAAAACAAAACATAAATATACATATGACACAGGCCTTTTCCCCCGTTATAAGGGAGGTAACCAAAGTCAAAAGGCATAAATCCACTCCCACCCATTGCATCCCCACATACTCCATTCACATTCACCACATCTCCCTCCCTCTTTTCTCGACTCCTCCTGGATGACAGGTCATCCCTGCATCTCTCCCACTGCCCTGGGTCAGAAGCAGTGTCACAAGACACAGCACATCCACAGCAAGGCTAATGAAAGTCCACAGCAAGGCTACTTCATTTAATCAGCGACCCCCATATCCATCCCCTTATGCAGAAAGAGAAAAGACAGGGAGAATCTAATTTGGGCTGCATCAAAATATCATTCACACACAACCTCTCCATAACCACCCTCCCATCCTGCACCCTTTCCCTTCAATGCACCAGAGTATCATCCATACACTGCCATTCTTCACTCACACCCTATCTTCTGCCTTCTCCCTTCCTTCCTCAACTTATGATCCAAACTAAAGAAATACTTACTTCCTTCTCTTAACTGTTTTTTTGGCATCATACTGTGCTTTTAGATTCTTCAATAATCCTAACAAATTCTGGTCAGCCACGTCAATACAAGTCTGACCCTGAAATATCATGAAAAGACAGAAAATTATAACTTTGAAAGTGCAAGAGGTCAGGTAGGAAAGTAATACGAAGGCATGAATGGGAGGTACACATATAACAATTAAAACTATCAAAAGTAGACCTCCAAGTTTCCAGACAGTAAAACTGAAGGCAACAATTATCATTAGTCCCAAAGAGATTTATGGACAGGCCCAATGACTGATGATTACTGTGGAGCTGCAGGTTTCCAGTCAGCAAAACTCAAAGCAATAACTAATATATATATAATCAACTGCAGACAAGTGAAAAATAATAGTGCCTCCCTTTTCTATCACTTTCAACAATATGATCATTTGGGTAAGAAAAAATACCTACCGATATCAAAAATTACTTACAACACAATTTCGTATAGACATGTCTGCACTGTGTTCACACAATACATCTACTGCTTGTCTTTGCCCCCAGTGTGCAGCGGCATGTAGTGGAGTCCATCCATCGAAGTCTTGAGAGTTTATATTTGCCCCTGCTTGTAATAACATCCTGCAATCATACATAAAAATGACACTTGTTCACACCTGTGCCTTTGTTTTCTTTATATATATATATGTATATATATATATGAGAAATAACCCAAAAGATAAAAAATAAATAAATAAAAAAAGTGAGAAATAACCCAAAAGATATGCAACATCTAGCTAGACACAGAAGCTACCCTGCCCTTCATCAGAAACGACACTGGAAAATGGGGATGAGTAAATCTCCAGAATCAAACTAACATCTAAGACACCATGCCCCAAAAGCAACACAGGAAAAACACACTCCTTGGCACACAATCCCAATAATCTTAAAAAGCACACAATTCCCATCCTGAAAACAAAACCCACAAGGAAACCTTGTAGACCAAAGCTCCTCCTATCAACCACATCCAAAAAGACTGAACTGATCTGAGAAAGAATTAAACCACAATTACCCACACTCCATCTCTAGTGGCCAAGGGTGTGCGTTTGTGTTTCATGCAATGCCAGATCACTCCACATCCCTAGACTCTCCTACGTACTCCTTGGCAGTTTTCAAGACCAATTTCTTTTTAGGGCTATACCTTACAAGCAATTACCAACTGGTCTTTAACATTAACCCCTTAGATACAATGACGCCTACGTAGGCGTCGTGAGGAAGTGGGAAAGTGAGGATGCCGATGTCGGCGTCTTGATTATATTTATTATAGTTGTACCTGCGTGACCCCCATACTCTGTAAACTGGCTTCATCATATTTTCTATGGTTATCAAAATTCACGGGTGAAAGAGAGAATGAGCAATACAGCGGTGACTATCTTTTATAATGCGAGTATTATGACGCAACATTGCACATCTGGCAGCTAATGCTGCCCACGAAATTTTGGCCTGGAGTGAAGGGGTTAACATGCAAGATTCATAAACTCCAGATGACCTTTATTTTGGTAGAGTAATTCAGTACTAAACCGTACTAATCAAAAACTACGAGCAAGTTTTGCTGCACTTTGTGTCACCTTTACATTAGATCTTCACTCACAGAGGAATGTTGTGCCACTATTTCACCTCTATTATTTATCTCTGCCACCTTTTTTATCTATCCTTTACTACCTCTTCCTCTTTCCCCTAAACATAAGACCTATAGTTTCAGTAAGAATACCACCCACATATTCTCTGCACATCTTAAGAGGAATACAAGGGATAAAGGTTTACCTCCTAAAAATTAACTACCTACAATTATAAATGTACCTGCTAAAGAACACAACATACAGTATTCTGTGACAAATTATGCAAAAATATACAACAGTGTAAAATGCCATTATATTATAACTACCCATTGCTCTGCACTACCTTAAATGATGAGTGTTATGACAGTGCAAGTTTCTGTGAGAACTGACCTCATAACCTCAATGTATCCCTTAGCAGCTGCTACATGTAAGGCATTGGCACCAGTCTTGTAGTGAGGTACATCTTCCACCTTCCCGGAAGCCAACCATATCTTCGCGTCTTCCATCATTTTTCTTTCCTCTTGTTCACGTGCCATATCACAATCAATTTCTGCATGAGATAAAAAAAAAGTTAAGTTTTACAAACTTATCATTAATACAACTCATGCAAACATGTTACATGAGTAAGGGCATACAACTGAGATTACCATAATTCTGATACCTGTAACATTCTTAATGAAAATCAGTGGAACATGTACAGTAAGCTGTACAGTAACTGCTTGTGAGGACAAAATTTGGA
>NC_134786.1:9467819-9480319 GCF_046742065.1 Oratosquilla oratoria
GGAGGAGGAGGAGGGGAGAGGAGGGAGGAGGAGGAGGGGAGAGGAGGGAGGAGGAGGAGGGGAGAGGAGGGAGGAGGAGGAGGGGAGAGGAGGGAGGAGGAGGAGGGGAGAGGAGGGAGGAGGAGGAGGGGAGAGGGAGGGAGAGAGGAGGAGGGGAGAGGGAGGGAGGGAGGAGGAGGAGGGGAGAGGGAGGGAGGGAGGAGGAGGAGGGGCGAGGGAGGAGGAGGGGAGAGGGAGGGAGGAGGAGGGGAGAGGGAGGGAGGAGGGGAGAGGGAGGGAGGAGGAGGGGAGAGGGAGGGAGGAGGAGGGGGAGAGGGAGGGAGGAGGAGGGGAGAGGGAGGGAGGAGGAGGGGAGAGGGAGGGAGGAGGAGGGGAGAGGGAGGGAGGAGGGGAGAGGGAGGGAGGAGGAGGGGAGAGGGAGGGAGGAGGGGAGAGGGAGGGAGGAGGAGGGGAGAGGGAGGGAGGAGGGGAGAGGGAGGGAGAGGGAGAGAGGGAGGGAGAGGGAGGGAGAGGGAGGGAGAGGGAGAGGGAGGGAGAGGGAGGGAGGGAGGGAGAGGGAGGGAGGGAGGGAGGGAGAGGGAGGGGAGGGGGAGAGGGAGGGAGAAGGGAGGGAGAGAGGAGGAGGGGAGAGGGAGGGAGGAGGGAGGGAGAGGGAGGAGGGAGGGAGAGGGAGGAGGGAGGGAGAGGGAGAGAGGGAGGGAGGGAGGAGGGGAGAGGGAGGGAATGTGGTCAGGCCTAGCTACATGCACAGCACCTGACCACAGCTGGCAATTCATATAAGTACCAAAAATCATCTTGTGGGTCAACTGTGACCACAAATATGGACTTGCACAAGGTCTGTGCTTTTAAGAAAACATTCAAGCTTGTCCAGAGGAATACACATTGCCGTGACCATCTTGCAACGGAGATGGACAGGAAGGGAAATTCCACTTTCTCTGGTGAGGTACAAAATATGTTAGAGAAATAAAGTACATGCTGTTCAGATCATTAAATGCTGTAGATAGATCTCTAGCAGGCCAATGTGCACTTGTGGAATAGTGTACATAGCACACTACAATAAATATTCATTACATTCTGTTCCACCCAGACATCTATTTGCATTTTTTACTATACATTTAACCTTTGATTCACATCAGTCCAGTCCCTTCCCAGAAAGATCTATAGGGGCCAATGAATGCTGCCATCAGTTGTGGGCCTCTGGATTTCTAATCAGGAAAATTACAGGCAACAATTATCATTATATATATATATATATATATATATATATATATATATATATATATATATATATATATTTTTTTTTTTTTTTTTTTTTTTTTTTTTTTTTTTTTTTTTTTTTTTTTTTTTTTTTTTTTTTTTTTTTGAGTGAGTGAGTGAGGAGGGGTTTGTGTGTGGATATTTCAATAAAGCCTGAAGGGATTCCCCCTCCCCAAATCTTCTTTAATTTCCAAACGAGGGGATGGAGAGGTACAGTTGCTGTGTAAATGAAGTGCTGTGTCTTGCTGCATTGCTTCTGATCTGGGCAGTGGGCACGAGACAGGGATGACCCTTCATCCACGAGGAGCTAAGATGAGAGGGAATCGAGGGTGGGAGAAGGCACGTGCCTTTGACTTGGCTACCTCCCTTATAAGGGGGAGAAAAAAGCCCTTGGTATACAGATAGAACTATCATAGCAGCCCAATCACTGAGTTTCCAATTGGTGTCTTCCTCCCAGATCTTCTCATGCCTTGACTTAATAGAAAAATAATACAGTATAGTGAGTGGGAGTGTGTGTGCATGTGTGTATGCACAGTGACATGTGGTTCAAGATGGCAGTATTCTTGTTCCCCCCCTACCACCAGCAGGAACAGGTACATAGAGGTATTCAAAAAAACAGGTTCAAGGGAGAAATACAGTATAAAGGTGGGGCAGACCAGTAACATCTGGCTCTGGTGAAGGGTGGGTGTATGGTTTGACTGCCACCCCCATCCCCTTGTAGGGGAAAAGGGGATTTTTTTTTGTTTGTGTGTATTTACCTAGTTGTAATATACGGGAGGGGAGCTATGCTCGTGGTGACCCGTCTTTGTATCTCTCCGCATCAAGTTTTATCTTAAAATCTTGTATAGTGTTAGCACATACTGTTTTGTTGTCTAATTTGTTCCATGTATTTATCGCTGTGTGGGAAACTGTTCCTTTTCAAGTTTTTTCTATAACTATCCTTTTTCAATTTTTTTCCGTGTCCTCTTGTTTTACCGTTTTCCCACACTAATGGGTTGTTCCCGTCTAAAACTTCCATTCCTTTCATTATTCTGTAGATAGTTAGCAAATCTCCTCTCTCTCTTCTTTCTTCCAGAGTTGGTAGGTTCAATTTGGATAGTCTTTGCTCATATGTTAGTTCGGCGAGTGTCAGTGCTAGTTTGGTTGTCGCTCTTTGTAATCTTTCTAGTTTCTTAACATTCTTTTTGGTACTGTGTGTGCATTTGTGTGTGTGTGTGTGTATTTACTAAGTTGTATTATACAGGAACGGGAGCTATGCTCTGCTTGTGGTGAGCTGTCTTTGTATCTCGCAACATCTAGTTTGTTCTTGAATTCATGTAGGGTGTTTGCACACACTACGGTTTTGTCCAATTTGTTCCAGACATCCATCACTGTGTGGAATGCTTCCCCCCCCCCCAGATCTCTTCTACAACTGTCTTTTCATGTCCCCTCATTTTTTTTCTATCCCAATCTAACAAGTCTTCTCTATCAAGGAGTTCCATGCTTTTCATAATTCTGTAAATGGCCAACAGATCACCTTTTTCTTTTCTTTGTTCCAAGGTTTGTGTGTGTGCATGTGTATTTTTTTAAATCAAAAAACAAAAGGACATTAGAGCATACACTTTACAGGACTGCATTTCAATGTGTAAACTACATTTATGTTCAAATCTTAAATTCCCGTTGTTTGTATACCAGTGACCTGCCTGAGGACAGTCATGCTTGACAGTCCTTAAAATTAACCTAATGATTGTCACTGCAACTTGGAATTTAATTCTGACCAGTTCCAACTTCATTCAGCAACACCAAACCACTCTTCAGCAGACAAAGCTTTACTGTATTCATAAAGCACTGCAAATATTCTTAACTGGGTGGTACTAGTTCTACTACTACACGAACAACCAATGACATTTGTGCCTCATGCTGTGCCGTCTTCCCATGCAGGGAAGTATAGTTGAAACTTTCGGACATTATGCTATACATAAAACTATAAACTAAACAATATGACTAATGAGCTACTTGTATAATGTCACTACAGTAAACAAATGGCAACAAACATGTCAACTATGAACTATTACGATATGTACAAAAAGTTGACAATTCTTAGAGAAACAAGCTCATTTAAACATGAGCTATATCAATAAAAGTACTGGTACTTGCATTTCACACTCATTGTTGATTTACAACATACAGTAAGTCCTCTATATTACACAGGGATGCGTCCAATTAAAATAAGATATTAGATGAAAACTGTAAATCAAAACCTACATTTGATATAAGAAGGTAGTATCCAGTATAGCGCTGTTTTAAAGACAGACACCTGACCATGTTCCTGGGGATGTAGAATGGCAGTGTCATGTATGCTGCCTAAACTAGTTCCTGTACATAAATTCAAAATTTGCTTTCCTTTTCCCATTTTTTATTTTCACTTTTCATCACAAATTTCTGAATCTGTATAAGTGAATTACGTTTTTATGCCTAGCCTCCCTGCTTTACTGGTAAAAGCACATCATGGGACGAGATGTTTCCTGGTGATATTGCGCAACATAGAGGAATTACTGTAGTTCGTCAATTTTTGGCACTTCTGCTGAGGCAAATGGTTACTGCTCTGCATCCATTCTTTTCTAACCAATCTTTATCTATTTAACAGTTTCATTTCACATGCAAAATCTAAGAAACAAAAATCTTCCTCCTCCAATGCTATTGCACATTGAATTTTTAGTTTGAATAATGCTTGATAATTAGATACAATTGATCAATCCACTGCCCTTGTTCTCTCTTTATTCAATGGCATCTTAACTGATTACAGCTCCATTTCAACTGTACCTATCCTGTTTGAATTGCATAAAATTGTCTGCCATTTTTCAGAATAAAGATGAATCATATACCATGCTATTTGCATTATGTGGTTTTAAACTAAATACTATGTATAAACCCTCAATGTGTGGTACAACAATTCTAAATTAGTTCTTTAGATTTTACATAATACATACTGGTAGTTTTATAAGTCTATACTACTGTATATCAACACCAGAAAAAAAGCTAATTATATGCAACACATCTGCACAATTTGAGGCAAAAAGGTGAAGTTTAAATGTGTTTAAAATGGAAAAAGGGGACAAGTGTGAGTAGTAATTTCAGAGGAATCAAATTGCTAAAATGTTGTGAAGGCTTATGGGTGGGTCTTGACTGAGAGGAACAGAGGGAGTAAATGGTGGGGAATAGTGTGGGTTTAGGAGTAGTAGGGGTTATGTTGATCAGATTTTTGGGGTAAGACATATGTAAGAAAAGCTTTAGGAAAAGGTAAGGATGTTTTGGGGGGCTTTTATGAATTTGGAAAAGGCTTGTGACACTAGACAGGAAAGCACTGTGGGAGGTATTGGAGATATATGGGATAGGAGGAAAGCTGTTAAGTGCAGTCAAGAATTTTTATGAGTAGTAGTAGAGCTTGTGTTAGAATCAGAAAAGGAGAGAGTGAGTGGTTTGAGGTAAAGGTGGGACTTCATCAGAGATGTGTTATATCACCTTGGCTGTTCAATTTATATATGGGGTGGGGTGGTGCAAGAGGTGAATGCAAGGGTAGTGGATCAGGGATTGGGGTACAAAATACTACCAAGTTATTCTCACAAAAACTTGGCCTATAAAAATTCACTAAATAGTACAGCGATTTCCACTTGTGTCACTAATTGACACATTCAAAAAACCAATGACAAAGGCACATAAAACACAATGCTTTCAAAAGCATATATTCGCCAAAAAGATTCATATTTAGATACTTTTCAAAATTACGGAAACACAAAGGAAAATGGTGAACACGTATTAAGCAGACTAGGTCCAAACATCAGGAGACATTTAGCTGCAGTCACAGCTACCATCTCTGCCCTATGCAATTGAACTGCTGGGGCAAGTAACAAGAAGATGCAAGACCCACGTTTCCAATTGCACCGCCAGTGCACAAAGAAGACGTTCTGAATATAAGTAAACATTTACTTTATTTACAAATGCTTCTTGCCTATACTCCATACTCTGTACCATATAACTACTATAACTCCTGTAAAATGGCCAATGGGAAAATATGTTTATATATACCAAAGGCTCTTTCCCCCTAACAAGGGAGGTAGCCAAGAAACAAAGGCATAAAATCCACTTCCACCTTTTCCATCCCTAATGGAAACATAACAACACACATCTTCAGCCAGTCTGGAAACCAAGCACCAGTTCATAGGAGCAGCACATCCAGGAGGAACAGAGGGTGTTGATGGACCCTGGCCAGCAAAATTACAATGTTCAGATACCCATTACTTGTACCAATGCATGAACGTAAGTAAAAAATGTCAATTCTGCAGATGGCATGACCATAAAATGTAACAAGAAATTTACATCTATTCACTTACAAAACCAATATCTAAAAGTTCAAATTAACACAAATGAACTATAATGGTTATGTCAATCTAAAATAGCTGAACTCTTACAGAATTACTGAATACAAAATCTAAATATTAAATCCGAATTAGACTAATCAACTTCACTGGGTGAGAAGGTGCAGCACTAAAATTCAGAATTTCTAAAGTTTGCCAGCACCGACGTCTTGATTATATTTTTTCATAGTTGTACACGAGTTACCCCCGGATTCTGTGAACTGGTTTGATCATGCTTTCTATGTTTATTATTACTTAAGACTAAAAGAGAACACGTAATCCAGCAGTGACTTTATATTTTATAATGCAAGTAGTGTGATGCATCATACATATGGCAGCCAGCAGATGCTGCTCGCAAGAATTTGACTCATACTGAAGTGGTTAATGACCAAAAGACCAAAAATAGATGGTCTTGTGAGATGGACATCCGAGAAAATTAGTTTCCTGTTACCCGTCTTCCAAAGCCATCAACACCCTCCCCTCCACCTAGAGAGGCAGACCTATCAGGGCTGACACTATCTTCGGACCAGGCCCAAGATACCAACAATATATTTCTTCCATGTCTTCATACGAGGAGAGTAGACAACTAACAACTGTTACTTTCTTCGTAAATACATACATACATATACCAAAGACTTTTCCCCCCCTTATAAAGGATGTGGCCATAAACAAAGGCATAAAAAACACTCCATCCCTATAACACTCCACTTCCCTCCCTCTTATCTTGGCACCTCCTGGATGACAGGTCATCCCTTCATCTTGTCCACTGCCTCATACTATTACAAAACAGTACCAGTCCCATACTAATGACAAACAATACATTATATCTTTCCAGGGAGATCTATAGAAGGCTCAAAAAACCACTGCCAGCCAGGAGCTTGGCATTTCCAGTTAGTGAAATGTGAGGGAGGGAAAATGGTAGAGAGTAGAGGGGAGTGGAGTATGTTGGGGATGGAATGGGTGGGAGTGGCTTTTATGCCTTTGTTTTCTGGCTACCTCCTTTGCAAGGGGGAAAAAGCCTTTGGCATATGTATGAAATTTGAGGCAACAATTATCATCATCAATGACCAAGTGGTCACCCATACATTTCCTTATCTATAGAATTACAAGGATTAAAAACATAAAACACAATGAAACCCTGGAATACACATTATCTAAGTAGAGCTACATATTATTACTTAACTCAGGCACTGAAAAATACTGAAAATTTTGGCTAAATTCAGGCAATAGTTCATGAATACATCAACTACATCAGGACACATTTCATAAAGCTAAAATAAAGACAACACTCACACAATTGATTAATCTATGTAATGTGATTTATTGTAGTTCTTAGAGGCATATTGTATTGAGAAGTTTGGGTATTAAGGCCCGGTATGTCAATTTCATACATACAGGCATAAAAAATACTAAAATAATATGTAATAATTCCCAACAAAGGAAGGATTTTGTGGTTTAGTTGCTCCTGTAAAGTATAAAATGATCAACACATGAATTTAAAGCTAGGCATGATAACTGCAGAGTATGACACAGGGTTCCATGAGCATTCCTCTTTTCCTGTTTACTGCAAATTGGACATAAGTGTATGTATACGCACACACATATGTATACATATGTATACAAACATACACACACATCTACATATAACTATATCAAACCCCCCCCTCTCTCTCTCTCTCTCTCTCTCTCTCTCTCTCTCTCTCTCTCACACACACACACACACACACACACACACACACACATACACACACACAATGTATGCATACATATGTATATATATTATATACATATTATATATATACATATATATACACATATAAAACCTCTCACACACTCACACACACACACACACACACACACACTTTACCTCCATACAAACATGCACTTCCTGCAAGCATGCGCGCACGCCCGCTGGTCAGGCTACAAGAAGAAGTGGATGTCGCTTACTTTGCTATACTGTTGAAGCCGCAGGAGGCAGTGGCGTGCAGGGGCGTCCAGCCTTCCATGTCGCCCTGGTTCACCCCCGCCCCCTGGTCCACCAGGAACTCGACCATATCTAGGTTGTCATCGATGCACGCCTGCAAAACCAGAAAGATGGGAAAAACGTTAGGCCGGAAATGATGCAAGTGGGCAAGCAAGGCGAAGGGGTGAATGTGGTCCGTGAAAGAATGTTGGGGTTGAGGGGAGAAAAAGAGGGGGGGGGAGAGGAGAAAGGGGGAGAAAGAGGGGGAGAAAGAGGGGGAGAAAGAGGGGGAGAAAGAGGTGGAAGGGAGGGAGGGAGCTGGAAAGATAGTGGGAGAGAGGGAGAGATAGAGGGGGAGAGATAGAGGGGGAGAGAGAGGGAGAGAGAATGTATGTGCGTGTGTGTGTGTGTGTGTGTGTGTGTGTGTGTGTGTGTGTGTGTGTGTGTGTGTGTGTGTGTGTGTGTGTGTGTGTGTGTGCGCGCGCGCACGTTAGTTCGAGGAAGAGGGGAGCTCGACGAAGAACGCTGCAGTAGAGTGTGGCAGAGAAGGGTGGGGCCGGGAGGGGAGGAAGTAGACAAAGGGACTGGGGACTTGGGGGTGTGGGGAGCGGGGACCAGAGGGGAGTGGGGAGAGTGGGGGTGTGAGAGGCGGGGGGAGCGGGGACCGGGGGAGTGGGAGGCGGGGGAGCGGGGAAGAGATAGGAGGAAGTGGACAGAAAATGTAAAACTAGGGTGCGATAATTACGGGGTTTGGGTAGAGGGGGAGTGACAAGGCCGAGAAGTGTGGTGTGTGCGTGTGCGTGCGTGTGCGTGCGTGTGTGTGCGTGTGCGTGCGTGTGTGTGGAGGGGGGTGCGAGTGTAGGGGGAGCGAAAACAGTGTGGGGGTGAAACCGTTGTGTGGTATGGTGTGAGGGTGAAACCGTTGTGTGGTATGGTGTGGGGGGGGAACATGGGAGGGGAAGAAAATTTGGGGAAAGAGGTCGAGAATGAGAAGGGGGAGGAGGAGGGGACAATTTAGAAGGGAGGTGCGTGACAGAAAAGTGGGGAGACGGGAAAGATAAGGGAAGTGGAATGGGGAAAAGGCAAGAGGAAAGTGGGGAGGGAAAAAGAGGAGAGGGGATACGTGAGGTGAGAGGGGAGGGAAGGGGGGAGGGAAGGGGAGAGGGGAGGGAAGGGGGGAGGGAAGGGGAGAGGGGAGGGGAGGGAAGGGGAGAGGGGAGAGGAGGGGAGGGGAGGGGAGGGAAGGGGAGAGGAGAGGGGAGAGGAGAGGAGAGGAGAGGAGAGGGGAGGGGAGGGGAGCGGGAAGGGGAGCGGGAAGGGGAGCGGGAAGGGGAGCGGGAAGGGGAGCGGGAAGGGGAGCGGGAAGGGGAGCGGGAAGGGGAGCGGGAAGGGGAGCGGGAAGGGGAGCGGGAAGGGGAGCGGGAAGGGGAGCGGGAAGAGGAGAGGGGAGTGAAGAGGGAAGAGGAGAGGGGAGTGAAGAGGGGAGTGGAGAGGGGTGAGGAGAGAGGGGTGAGGAGAGAGAGGGGAGAGGAAAGGAGGGAAGAAACTAGAGAGGGGAGAAACACGAAAGAGGGGAGAGGGGTGAAGGAGCGAGTGGAGGGGGAAGATAGATGGGGGAGAGTATTTGTATTGTGCCTGTGGTCGCCAGCGCTTCTCTCCTCGAGGGCACCGTGGCGCCGCCAAAGAGGTGGTTGCAGAGTCAGATGTGGCAAAGAAGAGCAGCAGCAGCAGCAGCAGAAAGGAAGGAAAACTCGAAGATAAATTGTCAGAATGATTTTTTCGAGCCTACCTCCCTCCCTCGTAAGGGGGAAAAATATCTGTGTAGATGGATTTTTTTTTCAGAGTGGCAATGAAGAGGAGGGAAGAGGGAGGAAGGAAGAGGGGAATGGAGAGGGGAATGGAGAGGGGAATGGAGAGGGGAGAGGAGGGAAGAGGGAGGCGTGTGAAGGGAAAGGTGGAAAGGGGAGAGGAGGGAAGAGAGGCGTGTGAGGAGAAAGGGGAAAATGAGGGGGAGAGGAGGAAAGAGGGAAGCATGTGAGGGGAAAGGTGGAAAGGGGGAGAGGGGAGATGAGGAAAAAGGGAGGCGTGTGAGGGGAAAGGGGGAAAGGGGAGAGCAGGGAAGAGGGAGGCATGTGAGGGGAAAGGTGGAAAGGGGGAGAGGGGAGAGGAGGGAAGAGGGAGGGGTGTGAAGGGAAAGGGGGAAGGGGAGAGGAGGAAAGAGGGAGGCGTGTGAGGGGAAAGGGGGAGAGGGAAGAGGGGAGAGGGAATAGGGGAGGGAAGAGGGGAGAGGGAAGAGGGGAGGGAAGAGGGAGGCGTGTGAGGGGAAGAGGGGAGAGGGAAGAGGGGAGAGGGAAGAGGGGTGAGGGAAGAGGGGTGAGGGAAGAGGGAGGCGTGTGAGGGGAAGGGAGGAGAGGGGAGAGAAGTGTGAGAGGACAAAGGGATGCATATTATCGGCTACCCCAAGGAATGACCATAGTTTACACATACAATACATTATCGGGTTCCACCACCCTGGCCATGATCAGGGTAGTCATCTTGTCCCTGTAATAATATTAATAAAAAGAGAAAAGAAATGGAAATGAGGGAGCGCCACGTGAGGGGGGTAGCCCCCCCAAAAAAAATCAAAAGCAAACCCCAAAAAATCAGCAGTACACCCCCAAAAAATCACCAGCACACCCCAAAAAAAATTCAGTAGCACACCCCAAAAATTCAGTAGCACACCCCAAAAATTCAGTAGCACACAAAAAAAATCATTTGCACACCCGAAAAATCATTTGCACACCCGAAAAAATGAGTAGCCCCCCAAAAAATATCAGTAGCACCCCAAAAATTCAGTAGCACACCCAAAAAAAAAAAAAAAATCAGCAGCCTCCCCCCAAACTTTCATACTCCTATTTATATTTATCAGTTATTTTTTGTATACATCGTCAGAATAAAATTTCGGTGCAAACTAACGAGTTTCGAGGATAATCTTTGCAGCAAACGTATATCCTTAATCTATTACCTTGCGACTTGGCGCCACCTGCAGGTGCTTGCACTGCATGACCCGTGCATGAGGAGGAGGAGGGTGTCTCATGCACGGTTGGCCCTGACTGATGATCAGGGTTACTCACCGTCTAATGGTTCAGCATTGGGGTCACAACAATGCTGTGTTATGGTTCCCGTAAAGGCTATAAAAGATTAGTCATTTTTATTACGTTCAGCCCTCCCCAAATATTACGTTCACCACCCAAATATGACGTTCAGCCCTCCCCCCAAATACTACATTCAGCCCCCAAAATATGACGTCCAGCCCTCAAAATATGTCGTTCAGCCCCCCAAATAATACATTCACCCCCTCCAAAATATGCAGGAAGCCCCCCAAGTAATACATTCATCCCCTCCAAAATATGCAGGAAGCCCCCCCCCACCCCCAAAGTTCTGGCCAGAGTACACAATGCCTGAGCAGCAGCAGGCTGGGGGTCCCTGGGCAGCTCCATGTCACATGTTACGTCAACAATTAGATAGTCTTACTGCGTCATTCAACTTTGCCATCTATAACCGAAAGATATTTTGATATTTTGGAGACTTTAAAAATAAGATACTGTGACGGTCGGCGTTGGTGAAGCCCAGTGTGATAGCCCCTTCAGGTGTATGTGTGTGTGTGGGGGGGGACCTAGTTGGTGACCTCTTGTGGACAACCTATTCCTCTCCCATCCTCCTCCTCCTCTTCCTTCTTTTCCACTTCTCCTCCTCTTCTCTTCCATCTCCTTTTCTATTCCACTTCCTTTCCTCCGCAGTACCAGTGGTAACGGTAGTAGGAATAGTAATAGTAGCATTAGTAGTAGTAGTAGTAGTAGCATTAGTAGTAGTAGTAGTAGTAGTAGTAGTAGTAGTAGTAGTAGTAGTAGTAGCAGCAGCAGCAGCAGCAGCAGCAGCAGCAGCAGCAGCAGCAGCAGCAGCAGCAGCAGGTGGTGGTGGTAAAGTCGAAAAAAATAACGGAGAAAATATTTAAAAAACTGAAAAAACAGAAAATAAAGGAAAACGGAAAGAACATGTAAACATGATATTAACGATAAAAATAATACGACTAACAAGACGACGACGACGACGACGACGACGACGACGTGGGCGACCCGACTCCGTAGAGTGAGACGACAGCGCCGCGCTCTGCATCCGATCCATCACCCCCCCCCAAACAAGCAGACGACACTTACACGCCGCCCATCGCTCCCTTAAGCGGCCCATACACGATCAATTATATTGCGCAATTTCATTGTCAGTACTCTGAATTGACAATTAAATCGACCGTGTATGGGCGATATATCGCCCATACACGGTCAATTTCTGTATGGGCGATGTATCACCCATACACGGTCAATTAAATTGTCAATTCAGAGTATTGACAATGAAATTTCGCAATATAATTGATCGTGTATGGGCCGCTTTACACAGCATCTGACCGTTCTGGGTCTCGCCACGCGATTTCATTCACAAAACGAGTCATTGTCAAACGAAAGATAACATATATATATATATATATATATATATATATATATATATTTATATATATATATATATATATATATATATATATATATCAGGCGATGCCATTCATATACTATGACTATAATGGACCTTACCAGGTGATTTTTCATTTGAGAGAGAGAGAGAGAGAGAGAGAGAGAGAGAGAGAGAGAGATTCACCAATGCCTTGAATCATGCGTTGGACTCTTAACCTACAGCTATTACCATCCCGGAGGAGAGCTCAGAGCTCATAGATAGCCCGAACATGGGTAAATGTGACTTTATACACACACAAACTCCTTGCCCACCACAGTTGGAGTGCCGGCTCGCAAAGCAGCAATGCCGACAATTTGACCCATGGGAGAGACTCGAACTCGGAC
>NC_134786.1:9482819-9495319 GCF_046742065.1 Oratosquilla oratoria
GTGCGAGAGAGAGGTGCGAGAGGGTAGGGAGAGAAAGAGAGAGGGTAGGGAGAGAAAGAGAGAGGGGAGGGAGAGAAAGAGAGGGGAGGGAGAGAAAGAGAGGGGAGGGAGAGAAAGAGGAGGGAAAGAAAGAGTGGGGAGGGAGAGAAAGAGAGGGGAGGGAGAGAAAGAGAGAGGGGAGGGAGAGAAAGAGAGGGGAGAGAAAGAGAGGGGAGAGAAAGAGTGGGGAGGGAAAGAAAGAGTGGGGAGGGAGAGAAAGAGAGAGGGGAGGGAGAGAAAGAGAGAGGGGAGGGAGAGAAAGAGAGGGGAGGGAGAGAAAGAGAGGGGAGGGGGAGGAGGGGGGCTCACGGACAAACTCCCCCAAGTCTACACTCCCGGGGCTCAAGTTGATTAAGGTTTCGGAAGAAGAATCTCAAGACTCCCTCCTGAGAGGAGGAGTGGACGGGAGTGAAGAGTCATGTGGAGTGCGCATGGCGCCTCGCCGGTCACTCATCGTGATTGGGCGAGGTGGAGGATCATGGCACAACGTGGCACAATCTGGCACGGCATGGCACAATGTGGCACAGTCTGGCATGGCACAGTGTGGCACAGCCTGGCACCATGTGGCACAGCTAGGCACGGTATGGCACCATGTGGCACAGCTAGGCACGGCATGGCACCATGTGGCACATCTAGGCACGGCATGGCACCATGTGGCACAGCTAGGCACGGCATGACACCATGTGGCACAGCTAGGCACGGCATGGCACCATGTGGCACAGCTAGGCACGGCATGGCACCATGTGGCACAGCTAGGCACGGTTTGGCACAATGTGGCACAGTTTGCCACGGTTTGGCACGGCATGGCACAACGTGGCACAGGTTGATATGTGAAACATTGTCCACGGGTGGATACGGATGTCACACGTTGACGACCAAAGTGGAATTGTGTAGTTACGGTCAAGTAAAGGTATAATGAACATGACCTGGGATGCTGGGGGGAAGGTGTCTGACAATTCAACTTTAGGTACTCTGAACAGTCGAAAAAGAGCAAACTGGGTGAGAGAGAGAGCAGACTGGAGTGAAAAGAGAGGAAGTGGAATTGGTCAGGTAAGTTAGCGCGAACGACTGATGAGCGATGGAGCAAGCGTGTTACCGAGTGGACGCCGAGAGAGGGGAAGCGTGGAAGAGGGAGACTAGACAGGTAGACGAGATAGAGAAGTTTGCAGGAGTAACGTGGCAGAGGTTGGCGCGGTCGTGCGAGTCATGGAATGCTATGTAAGAGGGCTTAATTCAGCAGTGGGCTCAAGGTGGCTGAATGAACGTGTCACAGTGGACAGCACCGACTTTCGAATATTAAACACAAACAACCTTCTAGAAGTATTATAAAAGTAGTCTCCATTGCTGAAGGTAAAAACAACTTCGATCAATATGTATCCGTGTATGGCTATTAAGAGGACTAATGGACCCAATCGAAGTCCGATGTACAAAACTTTGTACTATTGTACATTTGTACATCAAGGACAGTGAGGTCTTTTTGGCGTGACGAACTGATTCCTCAAGGGTCTCGGAGGTTATATTGTATGTATGTATGTATGTATATATATTATATATATATATATTATATATATATATTATATACATATATATTATATACATACATACACACACACACACAATTTATCAACCACAATTCATTTTAATTCTAAGCCATGAACATCGAGAAGCTCGAGGAGGCATACATGCAGAAATTGAAACGTGGTACAGCCAAGGACTCGAACCTCCGCTAGCACGTGACATGTGATAGTGACTTAACCGATTGCGCCATCTATACACACACACACACACACACACACACACACATACAACGTCCAGCTCTACTGACCTTCGACATTTCGTATTGCGTCACTTTGGACTTAGCTAAAGCACTCTGTCAGGTATTGTTTGGCTTGTGAGGGCTCTCGACATTGGAATGTTCTGTCTGAGTGTGAGAAGACAGTCACGAGCTTCATGAGAATAAAATTGTAAGATACAAGGATTCATAGTAAATACTGAACTAGACTTCTAGATAGTAGATGGTTCGTATTCTTAAGCTAGCTGAGCATCCGTTGGTGCTATTTGTTGAACCAGACACCGTGGCGCAGTGATTAGAAATAACAATAATAACAATAATAATAATAATAATAATAATAATAATAATAAAAACAATGACTACTTCGTTCAAGCCAACCCAAACCGTATTCTTTCAATCCTAGTTCCGCCTGAATAAAATCGCCAATCCTCCTTAAAAAAAATTAAGAAATGGCTGGCGGTGCTAAACTCCTACTATGGGTAGCCCATGTTTTAACCCACCACATGAAATGGTTAACCAATAAAGCAACGGGACCACCCTAATGGCACGCCAATTTTCGTTATCGTCACCTGCACACAAATGTACAAACGCTCTCATTACAAGCACAAGAGACCATTGATACGGTGGGCGACAGCGTATACACCGAGATGTCTGCATAAAGTATCGCAATGTTGTTGGGAGTTTATCACCACTAGTACTACTACAACTACTACTTTTTTATACAATGATCTGAATCCTTGTGGAACTGTACGGTGAAGGGAGTCAGGATCTGTCCTCCACACAGTTCATTGACCCGGCTACTACCACTACTACTACTACGACTACTATAACTACTACTACTACTACTACTACTACAGTTGGCCCCTCGGCACTCACTGTGTCTTAGTATTTCCTCAAACTACAACAGTTGGCCCATTCGTTGCCGCTTTACGACCTGCCACGTGCCGTGTCACACGAACCGCGAGCTTACTCAGCAGAAGAAAACAAACCTCCACAAAGAAGAAAGGGGACAAGGGACGTTTCGAACACCTGCCCTGAGGGTGTTACGTCAGTGCCCCGCCTTTCGCTACGCAGGTCCCCCGTCAGCCGAATCGAATTGCCTGGCAGACGGGCGGGCGGGAGGCGGAAAACGAATCCGCAAGACACCAATAGCGGCGGCGACATTCCTGAGGTAAAGTTTCGAAGAGTTTTCAAGGACTCCGGCGGCTCGCTCGATCTCGCCGGAGAACGTCGTCCTCGAGATGAGATGAGGACCACTAGGGCAGGGCAGGGGGAGGGGGAAGGGGCGGGTTCCCCAAGTGGGAAATGACAGCCTTGCGAGTATCGTATACTCAAATTTCCGACGCACAAACACTCTCACCACCACCCCTCCCTCCCCCCCTCTCTCTCTCTCTCTCTCTCTCTCTCTCTCTCTCTCTCACACACACACACACACACACACACACACACACATGGCGCTGTGGTTAGAGCTCTGGCCTGCCACTACGGAGGTCCGGGTTCGACTCTCGCCCGGGGCTGAAATAATATCAGTATCGCAGCGCTGAGGGGTGTTACTCCAACTCTCGTGGGCGGGGAGTTGGGTGTGTGTGTGTGTGTGCAAGGTCATAGCATTAACCAAAGATAGGACCAACGAGCTCAGAGCTCTCTTACAGGAGGGAAAAATCTGTCGATAACGAGTCCAACACCTGATACAAAGACCAAGTGAAAACACACACACACACACACCTATAATTTCATATTCTATACATTTGTGTATCTACTCTTATTTATCTATATCATTAGCCAAAAGTTCTTTGTGTGTTTTTCCCATTGTTTTTCACAATATATTCATCCATTGCTGCCCAATAGGTCTCTACATAGCTTCCCCTTCAACCGCTTCACTACAAAATATAGTTATCAATTTTGAAATTACGATCTTTGCTTCTCCCGCTACGCTCCACACCGCATTTGTCCATTTCTTGGTTTATTATTGGACAAATGATCCTCGGTGATTTGCGTCTCCTTTGGCACTCCGAGGGCGGGGAACGGTGTGGCACCTACAGCTGTGGACACGCTACATATATCCGCCTTATCGCTCGGACGCGGTCATAGATTCGTGTGAAATAGCACAACGCCAATTTGCGGAGCTGGTGAGCGTACGTGGTCGTGGTGGTGGTGGTAGATATGTTACTGATGGTGGTAAAGATGGTGGTGGTAGTAGTGGTGATATGTTACTGATGGTGGTAGAGATGGTGGTGGTAGTAGTGGTGGTAGAGATGGTGGTGGTAGTAGTGGTGGTAGAGATGGTGGTGGTAGTAGTGGTGGTAGAGATGGTGGTGGTAGTAGTGGTGGTAGATACGGTATGTTGCTGATGGTGGTAGAAATGGTGGTGGTACACATGTTACTGGTGGTAGAGATGGTGGTGACACATATGTTACTGATGGTGGTAGAGATGGTGGCGGTAGTTGTGGTGGTAGATACGGTATGTTGCTGATGGTGGTAGAAATAGTGGTGGTAGTAGTGGTGGTAGTAGTGGTGGTAGATACGTTACTGATGGTGGGAGAGATGGTGGTGGTAGTAATGGTGGTAGAGATGGTGATGGTATATGTACTTCAACTGAGAACACACGCCGGGGGACGCGTCGCGTGCCTCACGCGCCGACGCCAATCGCCACAGTTCCTTTCACAAACCCCAACAAATCCATCCACCCAATTCCAAACGTCTCGCATCAGGATCGGTCCACTTGCTCCACCCACGAGTCCTGTAGGCGCCTCCTTCCTCTCCACTGAGGGTTCTCTCTTTTGGGATCAACACTAGGGGATCTTTCTACACGTCCACATAATAGCCAGAGTTGACAGCCTGAGTTGACGCTCACGAAGTATGTTGGCGACACGTGTTTAAAGTGATGTGTGAACGTGTGAACGGGGTATTTGGTTGTCGAACACGTTGGTTAAACCCCAAATACCCCGTTCACACATCACTTTAACCACGTGTCTGTCGAACCGCGTTCGACGAACCGTCAAACCGTATAAACCGCCTCTTATGGAGCAGTCGCAGGTAATGTCGTTTGAGTGATATCCCATAGCCAAAGACATTTGGTGCCAACAATGTCGAAACCCCTCTTCGAACCGGCATTCCATCCCCATGTTTCACAGCCGTACAGCAAGACAGGGACCACAAGCAAACTGAGGATTTGCTAACTTAGTCCTTGCGCAAGGATATTGATAACACCATGAACTTGTTGAGACTCCGACAAGAAATAATGGTCTCAAGGTGTCAGGAAAGATTTAATTTGGAAGTGGGTAGAAACAACTTCGCCAACCGTGTAATTAAAGAATGGAATAGACTTCCTGCAGAGGCAGTGCAATGTGGTTCAGTTCGGAGCTTTAAGATTAGTTTAGATAAACATCTAAGCAAGATGCTGTAATGACTGCCATTTATTTGTTTATTTGTTTGTTATTACTTGTCCGTTTATTATTTAACTATACCTATGCATTTATTTAATTATTCATATTATAATTTTATCTTATATTATTTACTTACTTTTATTTATCATTATAATTTTTTTTTTCGCATCCGACCTAGTTATGGACCAAAAGGTCTCCTGTCGGCATGCTCCGCCTTTGTAATCCTTTGTCTATAAACGCCATGGGTAATGCCAATCCTTCAACAGACTTACTGACACGACCCAACACTGTTATTCACCCCCAATCACAAAGATGTCGGGCGCTTTACAACACCTGACCACGGTCTTGATCACGTGCATGAACAAATTCAAGTTCATACAGTACGCAAAATAACTCCTAAACTCTGGTCTTCATTCTAGAGCAGTGCTGCTCAACGCAGGGGGGGGGTTACGCCCCACAGGTAGGCAATTCGGTTTTTTAGGTGAGCAATAGGATTTTTAAAGAGGAGGGGGCAATTGAGGGGAACTGAGGAAGTATGGGTCAAATCTTTTTATTTCTATTTCATTCATTTTTTTAATTGATGCCTTGTTCTTTTGAAGTGGTTTTAAACCAAGGTTCTGTGTTTTTAATACCAAGGTTTTGTGTTTTTTTTCAGCTGAAGGGCATTTTATTTTCAAATTATAAGAACTGTTCATCACCACATGGGGGGACATGAGGATTTTTAAGGTGATTAGGTGGGGCATGGAAAGAGAAAGAAAGAGAGAGAGAGAGAGAGAGAGAGAGAGAGAGAGAGAGAGAGAGAGAGAGAGAGAGAGAGAGAGAGAGAGAGAGAGAGAGAGAGAGAGAGAGAGAGAGAGAGAGAGAGAGAGAGAGAGCCACTGTTCTAGAGGATATGCTCCAGATGCCTTTGCCCCCTCCCACCCCGTGCAGCAACTTGATGCCGAAACCGGGACCTCCAACGACTCCCATCCAGCTGGCCAGAGTACAATGCGGCCGCCGTCCTGTCCTCCTAAGCTACCACAAGAGGCTGGATGACCGCAACACTTTATCCCCATACTATACAACACATGATGGAAGACTGTACCGTACACAATGACACATGCCAACACAATACGCACCCTATAAATATTCATTTAGATAAACACATCAGCAATATATGTCTAATTTATTTTATCTATTTATGTTTATTATTTATACATTCATTACAATTTTTTATTTTTCTGGTTTACTGTCATTATCTATCTTATCCATTGACCTACCCCCCCCCCGCATCTGACCACGTTATAGACCAAAAGGTCTCCCCGTTCCAACCGTGGCGTTCCTCAGGGAGACGGGACTGCTCGGCCAGTCTAGGGAACGACAACAACGACAGCGTCACCAAAGAGGACAAGGTCATGGTCATTGACCTTACGTAGACCAACTGTTGCTCCGCGATGACGTTGATCGACAACTGGGTCCAATACCCAGTCCCCGCAAGGGTGATGGAACAAGAACGCACTCTTGTATTACCGCCGAATTAACAGAAAAAAAGGGGGGGGGTTATGCCTCCTCCACACTAAAATGTTGAAATGTGCGCGCGCACGCGTGTGTGTATTGTGTGTGTGTGTGTGTGTGTGTGTGTGTGTGTGTGTGTGTGTGTGTGTGTGTGTGTGTGTGTGTGTGTGTGTGTGCGCGCGCGCGCGATTCGCCATGGTCATGGATCACGCGTTGGACTCGTGATCGACAGATATTTCTCTTCCGGAAGAGAGCTTAGAGCTCTTATATGACTGACTATGGGCAATGCTGTGACCTTACACGCACACAAACTCCCCGCCCACGAGAGTTGGAGGAACGACAAGCTGCGCAACGATATTGAAATTATTTCAGCCCTGGGCGGGATTCGAACCCGGACCACCACAGTGCCGGCCGGGAACTCTTAACTATGCGCCACGAGTCGTGTGTGTGTGTGTGAGTGCGCGTTCGAATTTGGAAATTCGCCCCACCACCTCCCAACCATCCATGGAACCCATATACTAGAGACTAGATACTAGAAACTAGACTAGTCCCAGCGGTCGAGAGAGTACATACACACTCGCCACGTTATCTCTACGGGGCAGACAGCTGCAGACCGTGCGGTGTTGACTCAGGCGGTAGCTGCTTGGCTCAGAGCGCACCTGAATCGACGGCGGTCCATGTCTGGTAGCTCACCAGATTCGCTTCTCCCGAGCCTGGAGGGCCATCTGTCATGGCCTCAGGAGAGAGAACTGAAGAGTGTTGCTGGCCCACAAAGGTCATCACTCATCCTCCAGGACTCCAGTCTTAAAGTCCGACAGGGACATTTCCCCCACGGTTTTATCACACATAGGCAAACACACACACACATGCATGCACACACACACGCTAAGCGCGCAGTGTGGAGTGTGTACAGATATACATCCAGTTTGAACAATACACAATCACGTTCCATGACTACACAATCGACCTCTCGAGACAATGACAAAACATTCGTCCCCACCCTTCCTCCCTCCTCCCGGAGGCGAAGGCAGTGGGCGTGTATCGCGCCCGACAGGCCATCTACCATCGCAACAATAACAATACCTGCAGCGACTCCTCCGCCCTCCCTCGGCGTTCCAAGAAGTAATACAATACTCTACACCAATGTCGTAATCGTGTCTGGCGCGGACAGATGGCGACCTATCTTGCTATGCGAGCCGGCGCTTCCTGCCCAGGCAAGGTCGGGGAAAACACACACACACACACACACACACACACACACACACACACACACACACAATGACGTAGGGGTGGAGGAATGAAAACATGGTAGAGGGAAAGTAGGAAATGAGGACGACGATGGAAAGGAAGAAGAGGAGGAGGAGGAAGAAGAGGGAGAGGAATGGAGAGAGGGGTAACGAGGACGAGCAAGATGAGGATGGGAAAGGGAGAGACGAGGAGGATGACCAAGGAAGAGACGAGGGTCATGAGGAAGATGACGAGAAAGAGGACAAGGAGGAATATAAGGGTATGAAGGACGACGAGGAAGATGAGGGTGAGATGAGGAGGATTTGGACGAGTAGGAAGAGGAGGACGAGAACGAATATGAGGACGAGGAGGACGAGGAGGAAGAGGAGGACGAGGAGGAAGAGGAGGACGAGGAGGAAGAGGAGGACGAGGAGGAAGAGGAGGACGAGGAGGAAGAGGAGGACGAGGAGGAAGAGGAGGACGAGGAGGCCGAGGCCGAGGAGGAGGAGGAAGAGGATTTGGACGAGTAGAAAGAGGACGAGGAAGATGACGAAAAGGACGAGGAGGAAGAGGACAATGTGAAAGAGGACGAGAACGACGAGGAGGACAAGGAGGACGAGGAACGCAAGGAGGTCGAGGAAGACAAGGAGGTCGAGGAAGACAACGAGGACGAGGAAGACAACGAGGACGAGGAAGACAAGGAAGTCGAGGAAGACAAGGAGGTCGAAGAAGACAAGGAGGACGAGGAAGACAAGGAGGACGAGGAAGACAAGGAGGACGAGGAAGGCGAGGAGGTCGAGGAAGACAAGGAGGACGAGGAAGACAAGGAGGACGAGGAAGACAAGGAGGACGAGGAAGACAAGGAGGACGAGGAAGACAAGGAGGTCGAGGAAGACCAGGAGGTCGAGGAAGACCAGGAGGACGAGGAAGACCAGAAGGACGAGTAAGACCAGGACAAGGAAGACCAGGAAGACAAGGAGGACAAGGAAGACCACGAGGACAAGGAGGACAAGGAAGACCACGAGGACAAGGAGGACAAGGAAGACCAGGAGGGCAAGGAAGACTAAGTGGCAGGCCAAGCTTGCAACACTGTTGGGGCTTGGAGAAGCAGCAGGAGGGCCACTCGAAGCGTGAGAGAGTGGCCAACAGAACTGATGGGCCAGCAATTGCGGGCTAGGATGCCACACAATAGAATGACACTCTAGACAAAAAACGGAGACGTGCCAGAAAACGGTCGCCGCCGCACACAAGCATAACTGTACACTTGTTCAGCAATACATTCACTTTCGAACACCAGAATACATTCGTCGCCCGGTTGTGGGCCGTATGTAATTCTACATTACTAAAAAAAATCTATAGCTGTTTATGTATCACTTTATTCGATTAACTCTACCTATTTCTGGTCGACTGGAGAGTGGTGGAATAACATGATTGTTTTAATATGAATAAAAATGAAATAGGCAAGATCTGGTTTACCCACAATAGTTAACGAATGGAACAGACTTGTTAACCACATATTAGTGAGCGCTGAAACTATCGGTTGCTTTACAGAGGTTAGCTATTGGAACTGTTGGGTGTGTGAGGTGACTACATTTCCTTTGGGTTACGTTGTTTTAAGAACATGAGAATAAAAGACTGCAAGAGACCATAAGGCCTACACTAGGCAGTTTCATGGGTAGTGTCACTATTTCTTCATCTTATAGACTCGTAGCGCTGTGGTTAGAATTCTCGCCTGCCACTACGGCGGTCCGGGTTCGACTCCCATCCAGGGCTGAAATAATTTCAGTATCACTGCGCTGCGGGGGTGTTACTCCAACTCTCGTGTGGGTGTGTATGTGCGTGGGTGTAAGGTCACAGTATTACCCATAGATCGGTCATACGAGCTCTAAGCTCTCATCCGGGAGGTTAATAACTGTCGATCACGAGTCCATCACGTGATCCAAGACCATGTTGTCCAAAGCAAAGGGAGAAGACATTCCCATCTGATGCAGTGCGTTATCATGACTTTTAACACTTTCACTGATACTGACGACCCACGCATTTATGTCGCCAGGTGATTTTAATCAACCAAGGGAACCTTCTGTGATGCGAGAAGGGGTCAATGCGAGTATACAGACGCTCTTCGACTAACGAAATTTCAAGCGTACGAAGTCTTTAGCCTAATTTACCAGTTTCAAAGGCAAGCAATCCAACATTAAAGTATTAGTATTACAATTTTTGTTTTATGTATCATTAGTGTTGTGTTTCGGGATAGAAAAATAGTATCGACTTTTATGTCACACTTATACTTGAAGATCTGAGTACCTTTTAAGATGATGTTGAATAACGACTTACGAATGTTTCGACTTACGAACGTTTCGACTTACGAACGTTTCGACTTACGAATGTTTCGAGTTACGAACGGCCGTTCGGAACGTAACTCGTTCGTAAGTTGAGAAACGTCTGTACTTCGCTGGGGGGCCACTGACATACGAGCTTCCAAAGAACGACCACCAGTCTGAAGGGCGCCTCGTTCAATCAAGACCCTCGAGTTGAAGCCGATCTCGATTTCCACCCAAGGCCTCGGACAAGTCCAGAGCACGAACTATCGATATACTGCAGTGCGTTATAATTCACATTTCTTTACTTTTAAATAATTTTGTACATCAAAATGCAATATTTATTACGCGTATATTAACATTCATTTCAATTCGATTTTGTACCGTAGGATGGAGCAAAAGCAGCCATATGGGGTAAAACTGGCGTGTGTGTGTGTGTTTCACTCTTCTACACCCAACAATATTGGTCATGTATGTCTTTGTTACACACCTAATTAAGTTGGTCAACAAAATAAAGGGAGGAAATACCCAAAACACATGTTGGTTGGTGATTTTATTTCCGTCTGTCTGTCATAATTAGGTACGTCACACAGACAATGGCCAGTTTTAAGTCCCATGTGGCTAAATTTGCCCATTCCTTCAGTATGTTATTTTCAGTGCTTTTACATTTTTTTGACATTACATAATGTAGCAACGCGAGTTAACCGCCATAGCTCGACATTCTATTTTTCGAAATGGCATTTTTGAAAACCGACGTAAGGAAACGACGTAACTCGAAACGACGCAAGCCGAGGTGTAATCCCCTCGATTTCCCACAGACCGGTGCAGACTAGGCTTGATTAACCTTTTCAGTACCAAAGGCATTTCCCATCTGAACGAAAACCTCTGGTGTTGTTAAAAAAATAATTAAGATATACAGAAAAATATCGCTCAGATCTTGGGCTGAAATACGACACAACTGACGATGGATCTGGGAAATCCAGGCCGTGTGCGTGTGCGTGTGTGTGTGTGTGTGTGTGTGTGTGTGTGTGTGTGTGTGTGTGTTTCACTTCTATATCCAACAATATTGGTTATGTATGGAACAGCTTCGTAGCTGAAACGTCCCGCGCGCGCGCGCACACACACACACACACACACACACACACACACACACACACACACACACACACACACGGCCTGGATTTAAGAAATAAACTAGATGCTGAAAGATACAAAGACGTGTCACTACGAGCATAGCTCCCTTCCCGTATAATGCAACTAGGTAAACACACACACAAAGCCCTATACACGATTGCCAGCCCTTCGCTGACAGGAACCTTCATAGTGTTAGTTTTCTTTATTATCAAGACCCGTAAGATAGGGCAGAACCTTTTTGTACACCTCTACCGTCACGGTAGGAACAGTTCCTGTTGTAACGCAAGGACACCTGAGAAAACATCTACATATACGAGAGAGATAAAGAGGATAGCGATAAAATACGCGCGCGGTGTGTGTGTGTGTGTGTGTGTGTGTGTGTGTGTGTGTGTGTGTGTGTGTGTGTGTGTGTACATTCGTATAGAAAGATAGAGATATATACAGAGATCGACAGCGATAGATATAGAAAGAGAAAGACAAGAGCGAGATAGTAATAGATATTGAGAGAGAGAGAGAGAGAGAGAGAGAGAGAGAGAGAGAGAGAGAGAGAGAGAGAGAGAGAGAGAGAGAGAGAGAGAGAGAGAGAGAGAGAGAGAGAGAGAGAGAGAGAGAGAGAGAGAGAGAGAGAGAGAGAGAGCGAGAGAGAGAGAGAGCGAGAGAGAGAGAGAGCGAGAGAGAGAGAGAGCGAGAGAGAGAGAGATATGAACTGAGGATCAACCCCCGAGATCGCCGTTATCTCGACTGTCGATCCACACGACCGTGGGTCGATCCGACACCATCGGACCGACCCAATGGCGAAGAAGCCGGCCCGCGCGCGCCCGACTCCTCGCCGACACAACCGCAGACCGCCTTGCTCCAAATATACTCTTATATATACTGTATGCCTTGCATGGGGACGCGCAGTGCGCGAAAAGACATGCATACGAACAAATAGGCGCACACACACATGTACACAAATACTATTCACGATTTTAAGAATAAACTTGATGCTGAAAGATACAAAGACGGGTTACCACGAGCATAGCTCCCTTCCCGTATAATACAACTAGGTAAATACACGTACGTACACATACACACGTACACGTAGGCACGCGCGCGCAGGAACGCACG
>NC_134786.1:9497819-9532819 GCF_046742065.1 Oratosquilla oratoria
GCTCTGGGTCCCTTCCCAATAAGTGCTTTGGCTGACCAAGTTTTTATTTTTTCCGATAATATTTTGACATGGACATTCATATATATATATATATATATGCGCAGAAGAAATAACTTGAACGCCTCATTCTAATTATGCAGAAAAACAACTAGGAAAATAACAAAGGAGACCAAGCGCTTTTGTCTATTCAGACACTTTCATGGTGAAGTCTGAATAGACGAAAGCGCTCGGTCTCCTGTTATTTTCCTAGTTTTTTTCTTTATATACACACACACACACACACATATACACACACGTACTTTTTTATTGTGGAGGCGGGGGGTCTCGTCGAGAAAGAATTCCACCTTTGCCCGTTTGCCAAGTAGGTCCCCACGGAAGCGAAGACTGTTGCATTCTTCCTTGGCGAGCCGGTGGTCAAACCGCCGCGAGGGAAGCAAGATGAAGCGGACCCGTCGCGGTGCAAAAACTCAGCACAAAATTGTGCAAAACAAGTGCGAGGATTTGACACAACGACCTCCGAAAATAAACGAAGGGGGAAAGTCGCCCCTCCCCCTTCCCCAGCAACAAGGGGACGAGATGTGCTCAACCCCATTTCGTTGTTCAGGGGGAGACGCCCCTCTCCCACCCCCTGCTAAGGGTGGGGGACCAAGAGAACAAGAGAAGATCCACGACAGAGTGAATCACAAGTTCAAACTCTCCGTTCTACAGGAATTCACTCCCATGGAGGAAAAGTTCTTGGCGAGAAACTGAACAATTCGCGAATAGAAAAATCGCGAATGAAAAAAAAATCGCGAAAGAAAATATCGCGAATATAAAAAATCGCGAAAGAAAAATTCGCGAATGAGCAGTAAGAGGGTGAGCGTCCCAGCAACAATGTTGTGGAGGATAGGGTCGCAGCCCCTCCAACACAGAATTACCGGGAACGCGTCACTTTGGCGACTGTAGTGAATTCAAGACTTCAAGAAACAGCTGGTTCGGTAGTACCTGCAGGGGAGACAAGAATTCGCCATTTGCCAAAATGTTTATCATCCCATTTAGAATTTTGACAACAAATCTTCAGCAGTCAAGCCAACACTACATGTCATTTGGCTGCGATGAAATACGATACATTAATGTGGCAAATGGAGGGCATTGCTGCGGCAGTGGCTATCTGAAAAGACAGCCAAAGTATCAGAGACAACACCGTCAGAACCTTGGGTGGTCCCTCTCAGATGACGACGGGCTCGGCCGCCCTGACCCAGTGGAGTGCCACGTGGCACTGGCAATGCGGTCAGGGCACCAACCCCCCCCCCCCAAGTCCCTGGCACTGACCAGAGACAAGTCCCCCTTCAAGTTGTTCGACTTCGAGGAAACGTGGGACTATCGAGTTCGACCGGTGCCACGGTGTTCGGCCTCGGTCCGGCCGGTGCCAAGGTGTTTGGGCAACTCGAGAGATGTCTGACCGGCGCCAACGCCAAGTGTAGGCCTTATGGTCTCTTGCAGCCCCCTTCATTCTTATGTTCAGACCCTCCGAGGCCTAAAGGTTCTCCAGGCATTAGCCATTATCAATCCATCCCAGTGAAAACTGGGCCAGAAAAGGATACGTGATCATCTGGTACCAGTACCCAGAGTCCGCCTCAATCACAGGAGAACGGAAACCGTGAAGGTCTTCTGAAAGAGCCCAAGTGTCCCCCAGAGACTTGGTTGTCTGGACGACGAAAAGTCGTTTATAGAGCGCTACCTAAAGGGCCAGTACAGGATTATCCCACGTGTTTTCACGTATCCAATCGACGCCCAGGTAACCGGACAATAAAGAACCTTCCAAATGTGCGTGTGCGCGCGCGCGCGCGTGTGTGTGTACGTGTGTCAACATGTGTACTGGAGTGGGGCATTCAGTCACTGGCACTACATTAAAAGTGCCATGGAATGCCACAGCCCAGTTCCAAATGTGCTAGAAACTCGTAAATAGTACGTTGCCCCATATCGAGTGCCAAATTCTGGGACAGTGACGACAGAGGAGAGGAGAACGTATAGGCCCTCGGGAGTGCCAGGGTGCCAGAATGCCAAGCCTCCCATACCAGGAGGGGGTAATTATCTTAAGGTCCCGGGGTAGTTCACCGCAATATTTATGGCATCTTGGGACTACAAATAGAGGCAAAACTCATTGTTTTCCCCTTCTAACACACACATACATTAACACACAAACACACACATTAACACCTATACACACACACACACACACACACACACGACTCGGTGGCGGGGTTGGTAGAGTCCCAGATTGTCAATACGGCGGTACCGGAGGTACTGGGTTGGAATCCTGCCCAGGGCTGAAATTATTTCAGTATTGCTGCTCTTCGAGTCGTTACTCCAACTCTCGTGGGCGGGGAGTTGGTGTGTGTGTGCGTGTAAGGTCATAACATTACCCATAGATCGGTCATACGAGCTCTGAGCTCTCTTCCGGGAGGGAAATAGCTGTCGACCACGAGTCCAACACGTGATCCAAAGACCAAGGTGAATCACACAAACACATCAACACCTACACACCTACACACACACACACTCCCCTTCTCTACCACCACCACAATCACCACACCTGAAGACGTAACATCACCTACGAACCACCTGCCAAGTGCACCATCTGCCCACAAACCACCTGCCCAGGCCAAAAGAGGCCACCAGCTACCTGTGGGGGATATGGATAAAAAAAAAAAACTACTAAACTCGGGGATCAACTATCTATAGTTTTAGGTGTCACTTGCCAAGGGAATCCCTGCACCCTTATTGAACCCTGCACCCTAAACACACACACACACACACACACACACACACACACACACACACACACACACACACACACACACACACACGCACGCACACTCACACACACACGGATGGCACTCGAAGTCCCCATCATTTTCGCTGTCACCAACCTTTTCTCATTAATTGAAGAACAAAGGAGTAAAAATTGTGTTAAATAGAAATAACAACGACGAATTAACAGTAGGTGAATTCTTATTAGGGAGAACTAACAGGATGTAAGAAAAAATATTAATAAAATTACGGTAAGAACGAGAAGAGACGAAGGAAGAGGGCGGTGTACAAAAGGAAGAAACAAAGGAAACTGAAACAAAAGCGAACAGCTTCTCAAACAGAAGAGTAAAAAGCTGAACACGTATCCCCTTGCAAAGGCAAAACACCTCGAACCTGTCCGTGATCTCTTCCCGAAATCTTTGACTCCAAAGAAAGGTCGGGGAGGTGCCAATGCCACGCGTTCTCTCGGCTACTTTGTGCTCCCTCCCACCCTCACCCGCCTCTAAACTGTTCCTAGGTCCCGAGTCTTTAAAGGGGGCAATGGCACCTGGAATAACGTGTAATTTGACGTGGTGCGGGGTCTTGGCATTACGATACGGTTCGGACTATGGCTACTGAAGCCTATGGAATGGAAATGTAATGAACACAATAAACAAATAAATCACAAAATGAATTAATGACAAACAATCCTATCAAACCCCCCACCCAGCCCAAATGATTGAATATACTATGGATATACTGTGTTTAAATACTGAATCACTGCTGCCAGAGTAGTTTCGAATTACATTCTGCGCCGCGGCGCCACAAGGAGCAGGCCCTGGCGCCACAAGGAGCAGACCCTGGCGCCACAAGGAGCCGGCCCTGGCGCCAAAAGGAACAGACCCTGGCGCCACAAGGAGCCGGCCCTGGCGCCAAAAGGAACAGACCTTGGCGCCACAAGAAGCAGACCCTGGCGCCACAAGCAGCAGACCCTGGAGCCACAAGCAGCAGGCCCTGGCGCCACAAGCAGCAGGCCCTGGCGCCACAAGGAGCCGACCTTGGCGTCACAAGCAGCAGACTGACGCCACAAGCAGCAGACCCTGGCGCCACAAGGAGCCGACCTTGGCGTCACAAGCAGCAGACTGACGCCACAAGCAGCAGACCCTGGCGCCACAAGGAGCCGACCTTGGTGTCACAAGCAGCAGACTGACGCCACAAGCAGCACACCCTGGCGCCACAAAGAGCAGACTGGCGCCACAAGGAGCAGACTGACGCCACAAGGAGCAGACTGACGCCACAAGGAGCAGACTGGCGCCACAAGGAGCAGACCCTGCCGCCACAAGGATCAGACTGGCGCCACAAGGAGCAGACCCTAGCGCCACACGGAGCCGAACTTGGCGCCACACGGAGACGACTGGCCCCACAAGAAGCAGACCCTGGCGTACAAGATGAAGACCCTGGCGCCACAAGGAGAAGACCCTGGCGCCACAAGGAGCAGACCCTGGCGCCACAAGGAGCAGACCCTGGCGCCACAAGGAGCAGACCCTGGCGCCACAAGGAGCAGACTCTGGCGCCACAAGAAGTAGACCCTGGCGCCATAAGGAACAGGCCCTGGCGCCACAAGCAGCAGACCCTGGCGCCACAAGCAGCAGACCCTGGCACCACAAGGAGCAGACCCTGGCGCCATAAGGAGCCGACCTTTGCGTCACAAGCAGCAGACCCTGGTGCCACAAGGAGTAGACTGGCGCCACAAGCAGCAGACCCTGACGCCACAAGCAGCAGACTCTGGCGCCACAAGCAGCAGACCCTGACGCCACAAGCAGCAGACCCTGGCGCCACAAGCAGCAGACCCTGGCGCCACAAGCAGCAGATCCTGGCGCCACAAGGAGCCGACCTTGGCCCACAAGGAGCCGACCTTGGCGCCATAAGGAGCCGACCTTGGCGCCACAAGGAGCAGACCCTGGCGCCACAAGGAGCAGACCCTGGCGCCATAAGCAGCAGACCCTGGCGCCATAAGCAGCAGACCCTAGCGCCACAAGGAGCAGACCCTGGCGCCACAAGCAGCAGACCCCGGCGCCACAAGGAGCCGACCTTGGCGTCACAAGCAGCAGACCCTGGCGCCACAAGCAGCAGACCCTGGCGCCACAAGCAGTAGACCCTGGTGTCACAAGGAGCCGACCTTGGCGCCACAAGGAGCAGACTGGCGCCACAAGGAGCAGACCCTGGTGCCACAAGGAGCCGACCTTGGCGCCACTAGGAGCAAATCCTGGCGCCACAAGGAGCAGACCCTGGTGCCACAAGGAGCCGACCTTGGCGCCACAAGGAGCCGACCTTGGCGCCACACGGTGCCGACTGGCCCCAAAAGAAGCAGACCCTGGCGCCACAAGGAGCAGACCCTGGCGCCATAAGGAGCAGACCCTGGCGCCACAAGAAGCAGACCCTGGCGCCACAAGGAACAAACCCTGGCGCCATAAGGAACTGACCTCGGCGCCACAAGGAGCCGACCCTGGCGCCACAAGGAGCCAACCCTGGCGCCACAAGGAGCCAACCCTGGCGCCACAAGAAGCCAACCCTGGCGCCACAAGGAGCCAACCCAGGCTCTACAAGGAGCTGACCCTGGCGCCACAAGCAGCAGACCCTGGCGCTACAAGCAGCAAACCCTGGCGCCACAAGGAGTAGACCCTGGCGCCACAAGCAACCGACCCTAACGCTACAAGCAGCAGACCCTGGCGCCACAAGGAGCAGACCCTGGCGCCACAAGGAACAGACCCTGGCGCCACAAGGAGCAGATGCTGGCGCAGCCTTCCAACAACCCACTCCATCCCCATTGCCTTAACCAGTTTCCCTACCTCGATTTTTTTTATCAACCCCCCCTTTTTCTCCCTTTTTCTGTGTGTGTGGGGGGGGGGCAAGTCTCTGAGGCGGGGGACGTACCACACTACTCCGCCTGCAAGCTATGCGACAGTCCCAATGCCAACAGTCTCCACCACTACTGCCTCGAATGTCCCTCAGTAAGAGACCTATCGCCCCAAAGCCAAGACCTAATACACGTGTGTCACTTTCTCTTACCGGACAAAAATCTAGACACTGTCCTAATTCGACACCCTTACTTTGTTGAATGCTAAAGCTTACCTCACCATTACCAGTAAGGGGGGGGGGAGAAGAAGAAGAAGAAGGCAGGGAGAAAGGAGGGGGAAAGGAAGGGGGAAAAGAGGGGAAAGGAAAGGGGGAAGAAGAGAGGGAAAGGAAGGGGGAAAGAAGGGGGAAAGGAAGGGGGGAAAGGAAGGGGGGAAAGGAAGGGGGGAAAGAAGGGGAAAAGAAGGGGAAAAGAAGGGGGAGGGGGGTGTCGTTGCTGTGCACTTTATTCAGGTTAACACCGACCATTTCATTCAGCTTTAGGGAACCCATAAGCAGCTTCACCCTATCTACCTATACACCAAGGACTTTTTCCACCTTACAAGGGAGGTAGCCGAATCAAAAAGGCACGCACCCACGCCCACCCATTCTACCACCCTTTCCTCCCTTCTCATCTTAGCTCCTCGTGGATGACGGGTCATCCTTGTATCCCGCCCACGGCCCTGGGTCAGAAGCAATGCAGCAAGGCACAGCACCCTTTCACCCTCGCACATTTGTGCATTTCTTGTGCCTGGCGCAAAGAGATTTCATTCAATCAAGGGGGGGGGGACACCGCCCCCTCCCCCACCCTATCCCTCAAGTAGCACAACTGTTCCAACTTCTGCCACGTAACTCCTGCAAACTTCTCTACCTCGTCTCTCCACCTTCTATCTAGTCTTCCTCTCTCACGCTTCCCATCTCGCGGCGTCCAGTAAGGCACTTGCTCCATTATCCTTTCTGCTCTAGCCCAAAATATCTAATGTCCCAAGAAATTTCGAATTCTAGAGTTTTCTATGCTAAACCATATTTCTAAAATGAGGGCCGCACGGTAACACAGTGAATATCGTCTTGCATTCATAACCAAGTGGTCTAGAGTTCGATTCCCAGGACCCGCTGCGAGTTTAATGCGTTGGTTCCCGACAGCCGTGGCCTCACAGGGAGGCGACCCAACGTCGGGAGGGCGGGAGAGAGAGAGAGAGAGAAGAGAGAGAGAGAGATAGAGAAGAGAGAGAGAGAAAGAGAGAGAGGGAGAGAAGAGAGGGAGAGTGAGGGGGAGAAGAGAGGGAGAAGAGAGAGAGAGAGAGAGAGAGAGAGAGAGAGAGAGAGAGAAGAGAGGGAGAGAGAGAGGGGGAGAAGAGAGAGAGAGAGAGAGAGAGAGAGAGAGAGAGAGAGAGAGAGAGAGAGAGAGAGAGAGAGAGAGAGAGAGAGAGAGAGAGAGAGAGAGAGAGACTTACCGCAACTGACAAGGCCTTGCCCTACAAGGGGTTTTTCACTTCCCACTAGTGACAGTGGGATGAATTTTTTTCACAAACAAGTGTGCTTGCCTCGTATAAGAGAGATTTAAGACTTTTACATTTCGTTTAATAAAACGATCTTTGTGTTTATTCAGTTAAGGGGCCGATCCCTTAAGGCGTTCCATATCGTCGTCTCTGGCGTAACAGGCCACGCCTCTTTTTCCCTTCGACCAATCAGGATCACTCTTGCATGAAGTCCACCAAGAGAAAGGGACCTTTGAAGACTGAATATTCGACTCTAGCGATCTCTTGCTACACGTTTCGTGAAAAACGAAGTCAAATGTTCTAATGAATGGCATAAAAACAAATGCAAACATCTGTGGAAAATACAATACGTGCAACTGCACGCTCGTGTGTGTGCGTGTGTGCGCGTGCGTGTGTGTGTGTATGTGTGTATGTGTGTGTGTGTGTGTGTGTGTGTGTGTGTGTGTGTGTGTGCGCGCGCGCGCAAGCGTGCGTGTGGGTGTTTATGCGCGCGTGCAAGTGTTGGTGCGTGCAAGTGTGTGCGCGTGGTGTGTGTGTGCGTGGTGTGTGTGTGCGTGGTGTGTGTGTGTGTGTGTGTGTGTGTGTGTGTGTGTGTGTGTGTGTGTGTGTGTGTGTGTGTGTGTGTGTGTGTGTACGCGCGCGCGTGTATTTACCTCACATCACAGGTGTGCTTCCGTAACACAAGACTACAAGACGACACCCAAACGCATTTGTAAATCCACCTGCGTAAGCGTGCTAAGACATACGAGAAGAAATCCCCGTTCCTCTGACTAAGCACAGCACGCGACATGGCTTGGGGGCGGGGCGGGGTGTGGGGTGTGTGGGGGGGGTTATATCCCCAGCTTAGCACCCCCTAACCCCCCCTAGCCCCCCTCCAGCTCCCTACTTTACTACTCACGAAGTGCCAAAGGCACGGAACGAAGCCCGTAGCCAACATCAACACCACCTCAAGTGCAGCAGGTCATAAAACCTTACCTGAAAAAAGGAAATAAAAATAGTTAGCTATTGCTCTAAACAAACTTGCTACTTTCTAAATACTGATCATCATCCTAAACAAAATCATTGTTTCTCTATCCTGCCCCAAAATACAAAAAATATTTGGTTAACTATTGCTCTAAACAAACTTGATACTTTCTTAATACTGATCATACATCCTAAACAAAATCATTGTTTCTCTATCTTGCCCCAAAATACAAAAAATATTTGGTTAACTATTGCTCTAAACAAACTTGCTACTTTCTAAATACTGATCATAATCCTAAACAAAATCATTGTTTCTCTATCTTGCCCTCCCCCCAACTTCACCCTTGCGTACCGGCTGGTACATTTTAGTTTTCAATATGGTTCCTGTCATAGATTCTATTCGTTTCCCGGGCATGCCCATCTGCATCCCTTCACAAGACTCCAACACTCCAAAACTCCCTCCGCATCCCTTCAAAAGACTCCAACACTCCAAACTCCCCCTGCATCCCTTCACAAGACAACACTCAAAACTCCCTCTGCATCCCTTCAAAAGACTCCAAAACTCCCTCTGCATCCCTTCAAACGACTCCAAAACTCCCTCTGCATCCCTTCACAAGACTCCCAAAACTCCCTCTACATCCCTTCAAACGACTCCAAAACTCCCTCTGCATCCCTTCACAAGACTCCAAAAACTCCAAATTCATTATTGGCGTCTCCCTTAACCGTAAAATGAGCGTTAAACCTCTTATGAATTCGCTCATCCTGCCACATCAAACAACACAACACAAACACATTTACACACGATGAAAAAAGAGGGGAAGGGGGGCGTGAAGAAGAGGGGCAGAAAGGTCGGGAAGAATGGGAGGGAGAAGGGTAGAGGGTGGGAGAGGGGAAGTGGTAGGGGGGAGGGGAAGAGGGAGAGGGGTAGAGGGAGGGAGAGGGGAAGTGGTAGGGGGGAGGGGAAGTGGTAGGGGGGAGGGGTAGAGGGAGGGAGAGGGGAAGTGGTTGGGGGAGGGGAAAAGGGAGAGGGGAAGTGGTTGGGGGAGGGGAAAAGGGAGAGGGGAAGTGGTTGGGGGAGGGGAAAAGGGAGAGGGGAAGTGGTTGGGGGAGGGGAAAAGGGAGAGGGGAAGAGGGAGGGAGAGGGGAGGGGAAAAGAGAAGAGGGTAATAGGTAGAGGGATGGGAGGAGGTAGGGGGATGGGAGGAGGTAGGGGGATGGGAAGAGGGAGGGAGAGGGGAAGAGGGAGGGAGAGGGGAAGAGGGAGGGAGAGGGGAAGAGGGAGGGAGAGGGGAAGAGGGAGGGAGAGGGGAAGAGGGAGGGAGAGGGGAAGAGGGAGGGAGAGGGGAAGAGGGAGGGAGAGGGGAAGAGGGAGGGAGAGGGGAAGAGGGAGGGAGAGGGGAAGAGGGAGGGAGAGGGGAAGAGGGAGGGAGAGGGGAAGAGGGAAGGGTGGGGAAGAGGGAAGGGTGGGGAAGAGGGAAGGGGAGAAATGGAAGAGGTAGGGGGAGAGATGGAAGAGGTAGGGGGAGAGATGGAAGAGGTAGGGGGAGAGATGGAAGAGGTAGGGGGAAGGGGAACAGGGAGAGGGAGGGAGAGGGGGTAAGGATACAGAAAGAGAAAGAGAGGGGGGGGGGGAAGGACAGTGAAAATGGGAACGAATGGAAGAATTGAGAGAGCAACGACGACGAGACTTCTGCTCTACACAGCGAAACCGTTTACCTCCACCAACAGCCACTACTATACGTGTTATGCGAGTACAACTTTTTGTTTACAATGCCGCCACCCCAGAGGAAGGAAGGAAGGAAGGAAGGAAGGAAGGAAGGAAGAAAGGAAGGATGTTCTCGCTCTTTGGCTGTGCATCAGACAACCAAGAGAGAGATGGTGACTAGTAGGCCATATGCACTCCTCTTCCCCTTCTCCCCTTCACTCCTCTTCCCCTTCTCCCCTTCACTCCTCTTCCCCTTCTCCCCTTCACTCCTCTTCCCCTTCACTCCTCTTCCCCTTCTCCCCTTCACTCCTCTTCCCCTTCTCCCCTTCACTCCTCTTCCCCTTCTCCCCTTCACTCCTCTTCCCCTTCTCCCCTTCACTCCTCTTCCCCTTCTCTCCTTCACTCCTCTTCCCCTTCTCTCCTTCACTCCTCTTCCCCTTCTCCCCTTCACTCCTCTTCCCCTTCTCCCCTTCACTCCTCTTCCCCTTCTCCCCTTCACTCCTCTTCCCCTTCTCCCCTTCACTCCTCTTCCCCTTCTCCCCTTCACTCCTCTTCCCCTTCTCCCCCACTCCTCTTCCCCTTCTCCCCCACTCCTCTTCCCCTTCTCCCCACTCCTCTTCCCCTTCTCCCCACTCCTCTACCCCTTCTCCCCACTCCTCTCCCCCTTCTCCCCCACTCCTCTTCCCCTTCTCCCCACTCCTCTTCCCCTTCCCTAATCTTCTCCCTCCCCCTCCTCCCCTTCCTCATTTTCTCCCTACTCCTCAACTTCTCCCCACTCCTCCTCCTCCTGTTCCTCTTTTCCCTACTCCTACTCTTCTCCTCGCTGCTCCTCCTCCTCCTCCTCCTCTTCTCCCTACTCCTCCTCGTCCTCTTCTCCTTACTCTTCCTTCTCCACATCTCCCTACTCCCCCTCTTCTCCCTCCTCCTCCTCCTCTTTCCCCTACTCCTCCTCCTCCTCCACTTAGGAAGGCCTGTGAGGACGCCAGTGTCATAACACGGGGACTACGAGAATAGAACGAGATCACCTCGACACGCCCCCTTAAAGCCAAGCACTTCCTCCAAAGTCTGGTCCGACTTACGAAGCCTCCAACATTACAACTTAATGCCTCATTTCCACTGTCACGCAGGCTAGAGGTGGCGGCACACTAGGCTAGCTTGCTACTTACTTTTGCTACTTCGTTTGAGTAGCAAGGACTTCGGTGACAATATTCTTGACTTCCGTAAGAACCTCTCAATAATGCGTCTAACATTCGTATTCTAGGTTCTCTAATTCGTCATTCAGCTTTTCACGATATGACGCAAGAGCAATTATAATATGAACAAAATATCGTAACCGAAGTCGTTTCTACTCAAACGAGGTAGAAAAAGCAAGTAGCATGCTAGCGAGAAATGCCTAGTATGCCACCACCTTAAGTTTCCATCACTAAACTCCTTGCCTTACAATAATACTGAAAATATCCACACAAAAATTAATAATAAATAAATAAAATAACTAACACCACTTTACACCACCCTTGTATTCTACGGTTTATAAATGCTTCACCATCACCCTATCACCATACCACCCTATCACCACTACCATCACCCCACCACCACTACCACCACCCTAGCACCATTATCATCACCCCATCATCTCTACCACCACCACCCTACCACCACAACCACCAAACCTCATATCTTCATTGACTGGAGCACCAAACAATCGCCACAAAACAACTCTCCGAGACCACGAGGTACAGCCGGCGCCAAACAGAGCGTTATGCATTGTTGTGGCTCCCGGCGCGGCACCGCCCACGGCCAACGAAGTCTGCCGCCGCCGCTCCTCTTCGAGTTGAGACTTCAGACAACGAAGATAAACGAGACTTCCGACAGCGGAAGCCTCCAAAGCGGCGAGATGAAGCATCTGGCACCCGAAGACTGGGCCGACGCCAGGTCCCCTCCCCTCCTCCCCGATCTCAAAATTATAATCAACGGAACAAGTACACAGACACACACGTACGCAAATTGTACACTGTCAATGTATCATTGTTAACTCAACCAGATTACTATCATTATTATCGGTTTATTTTTCTATTCATTTATTTGAGCAGAGAGGTCCACATATCTAAAATGATCACAAGAACAAGTTCTCAGACACACAATTTGTACATTGTCAGTGTATCACTGTATCACTTAACCAGACTTACTATTATCATCATTATTATAATTTTACTTACACACACACACACACACACACACACACACACACACACACACACACACACACTCACTCGGTGGCGCGGTTGGTAGTTCCGGCTGTCAGGGTTCGAATCCCGTCCAGGGTTGAAATAATTTCAGTATCGGTGAGCTGTGAGTCGTTACTCCAACTCTCGTGGGCGGGGAGTTAGGGTGTATGTGCGTGTAAGGTCACAGCGTTGCCCATAGATCGGTCACACATGAGCTCTGAGCTCTCTTTCGGGAGGGAAATACCTGTCGATCACGAGTCCAACACGAGATCCAAGACCATGGTGAATCACACACATCAAAAGACTATATCTACCTTATAATGGGGATTACCTTTTTAAGACCAACATCCACTGTTAACCCAACCCACACCAGTTTGTTTCGCCCCCCTTTCTCATATTAGCTCCTCGTGGATAAAGGGTTATCCCTGTCTCTCATCCACAATCCATCGGATCACAAGCAACGCAGCAAGACAAAGCACTTCCCCAGCACGACCCAACAGCCGATGCTGGTTTACCCCCACAGCTTCATTTACAAGACGACCCTTCCCCCCTCATCCACTTGAGAATTTATAGAAGAGACAAAAATAACATTCCTCTGGGTCACGTCAATTTCCCATCCATTCACAACCACTCTCCATTTATGTATATCTCCTGCCCACTCGCTTCATTGCTCGACAGGCATTCCTCTTAAACCCAAGGCTCCCTTCACCCCACCTCTCCCAGATTCAGTCTTCCCCTCAGGTTCCCTCCACCCACCTTTGCCTTCCATCTTTTTTTTTTTTTTTTTTTTTTTGGGGGGGGCAGCCTTTCTTCCCTCGTTGTTTCCATATGGCCAAACAATCTGTGCTCTTTTGATCAACCCTATCTGCCTGTTCCACCCACACACTGCCTCACCTCATTTCTCACATTGTCTATTCTCGTAACCACCAACATACTCTTAACCGCGTACGCGTTTCTGCGCGTGGTGTGTAAGATTCACCATGGTCTTGGATCACGTGTTGGACTCGTGATCGACAGGTATTTTCCCTGCCGGAAGAGAGCTCAAGAGCTCATATGAGACCGATCTACGGGTAATGCTGTGACCTTACATGTACGCACGCTCACGAGTTGGAGTAACGACTCGCACCGCAGCGATACTGAAATTATTTCAGCCCTAGGTGGGATTCGAACCCGGACCGCCGTCAAGCCGTGTGTGTGTGTGTGTGTGTGTGTGTGTGTGTGTGTGTGTGTGTGTGTGTGTGTATGCGAGCGTGCGCATGGGGGAAAATTTATACGTGATAAGATAAAAAGAAAGGGGGGTCCAAGAGGTCTCCCGCAGATGAAGAAGAGACAAGTTCTAAGGAAATATGAAGAACATCTCGAGTGATGCAAACTTGTACAACTAAAGGACAAAGAGGAAGAGGAATGTGAAGAAAACGAGGAAGAAGAAAAAGAGGAAGAGGAAGAAAGAAGTGGATGAGGAAGAAGAGGAAGAAGATTAAGAAGCAGAAGAGGACGAAGAGGAAGAAGAAAAATATGAAGAAGCAGAAGAGGAAGAAGAAAAAGATGAGGAAGCAGAAGAGGAAGAAGAGAAACATGAAGAAGCAGAAGATGGACAAGAAGAAGATGAAGAAGAAGAGGAAGGGCACAATCACGGAGGTTCTCGGGTCCACTAATCACCTGGAGGGAAAGGCGGGGACGGGGGATGGGGGTCAATTCAAACAAGGGAGCGGATGTGTGGACCAGGTGTTTACACTGACGGGGGAATACAAAGCCCACACCGAAGATGGGAAGAGGAGACGGAGGAGGAGGAGGAGGGAAGAGGAAGACGTGGATGAAGAGGAGGAAAAGGAGGAGGAAGAAGAGGGAGAAGGAGGAAGAGGGAGGAGGAGGAAGAGGGAGGAGGAGGAAGAGGGAGGAGGAGGAATAGGGAGGAGGAGGAATAGGGAGGAGGAGGAATAGGGAGGAGGAAGAGGGAGGAGGAGGAGGAGGAGGAGGAGGAAGAGGACGGAGGAGGTGGGGAAAGAGGAGGGAGGAGGTGGGGAAAGAGGAGGGAGGTGGGGAAAGAGGAGGGAGGAGGTGGGGAAAGAGGAGGTAGGGGAGGAGGTAGGGGAAGAGGAGGAGGAAGACGGGGAGGGGGAGGAAAAGGAGGAAGTGGAGAAGATGAGGAGGAAGAGAAAGAGGAGGAACAGAAGGAGGAAGAGGAGTAGTAGACGGAGGAAGAGAAAGAGGAGGAACAGAAGGAGGAAGAGGAGGAATAGACGGAGGAAGAGGAATAGAAGATAGTGGAATAGGGGGAGGAAGAGGAGGAGAAAGAAGATAAGAGGAGGAATAGCAGGAGGAGGAGGAAGAGGAGGAGGAAGAGGAGGAGGAAAAGGAGGAGGAGGAAAAGGAGGAGGATGCTGGCTGCCTTCTCCCCCTGCCCGGGTCCAGAGTCCGGCGCCTTTGGGAAAGCGGACGGGCGGACGGGCGGGCGGACGGCGGACGGCGGACGGGCGGACGGCGGGCGGAGGAGCAAAGGCGGAAGGAAGGAAGGAAGGTAATCGAGATTTATGGTTCGGGGAGAGGGGGTTTATACCAGGCCAGTGAACTCCACATATGTGGAGGAAGAGGAGGAGGGAGGAGGGAGGAGGAAGAAAAAATGAAAATTAATTAGGAAGGTAGGAGGAATAGGAAGGAGAAAGAGGAGGAAGGAGGAGAAAGGAGGAAAAAAAGAGGAGGAAGAGAAAGGGGAAGATGAGGAGAAAAGAGAAGGAGGAAGAGGTTGGATGGGAGGAGAGGGGAAACGAGGGAGATGGAGTCGAGGCAGATGGGAATGGAGAAAGGGGGGGAATGGGGGACGGGAAAGGGGAAGAAAAGGGAGGAAAGGGGAGGAGGGGAGATACGGGAGGGGAAGGGAGGGGAGGAAAGGGGAGGAAAGGGGAGGAGAGGAGATATGGGAGGGGAAGGGAGGAAAGGAGAGGGATGTAGAGATGTAGAGAGGGAAGAAGTAAAGAAAGGGAGGAGAAAAGGAGGAGGGAAGGGAAGAAAGAAAAAGAGGGTAAGGAGGAAGGGAAGGGAGAACAAACAGATCCCTGCTGGGGCACAGAGAGAGAACAGGGGACGGAGGGAGGGAGGGAGGGAGGGAGATTTTGGAAGTGCTCAAGAGGTCAACATGGAAGAAGGGGGCAGAAAAGATCTGTCACACCATCACCAATATATATATATATATATATATATATATATATATATATATATATATATGTATATATATATATATATGCATTTTAATAAGAACACGGGTACGTGTGTTCACTTATGCGAAGTAGACCACTTGGAAAAAGAAACTAACGAAGCAGTGCGCTTTCGTACATCACATCTTCAGTGAAAAAAAATGCACTGGATGTAATATACGAAAGCGCTCTGCTTCGTTAGTTTATTTTCCCAAGTGGTCTACTTTGCATACATATATATATATATATATATATATATATATATATACACATATATGTATATATGACTGAGGAAGAGAATAAATTAAGTTTAAATTTCTGACGCAGAAGACTCGAGGTGGTGGCAGAGGAAAAGTGACAGGGAGTGACAACAGAAGGGAATTTGTGATAACGGGGGGGGGGGCGACACGCTAGATCGCACACAAGATACGGAGAGGCGCCCTAGCATAGATAAAATCTTGTTATAATCATTTTTGTTACTTTCGTGTCTGTGTACATGTATGAGTATATGTGTGAGTGTGTGTGTACACGAGTGCACGCAAACATGTGTACATGCATCCATACATAAACAAACGCACACAGAGCAACCGAGACAAGTTTGGCAAGAGTAGGCTTTTTCATTCACACACACACACACACACACACACACACACACACACACACACGACACACACGCGCACACACAAACTCGCATACACAGGCACACACATGGACTTGGTGCTCCTGTATCGATTTCAGGTCCTGACCTTCAACGAAGGGACACACACATACACACACACACACACACACACACACACACACACACACACACACACACCAGGTACCCATGTGACAGAGGGGTGCAGCTAAAATTAGCTGCGAGCCGCTCCCAAAAATAAATAAAGGCGTCGTTGTCAGAGTAATTTAATCCGAAATGCCGGACATTTCTCGGCGACACAAGGGAGGATTACCACAGTCAAACAATGTCGTAGTCACTGCCCGAAATAACGCGTTACGTCTTATAGAATGCCAAATGGATGAATATAAATATCAAATATGATCCAAAACAATATGGGTATACTGGTTCGAGTCTTGTGGTTCCTCACACACGTTGTTATCCAACCTCGTCTTCTATTCCGTTGTGGACGTCCTTTGACTGACACTCTCCCTCTCTCCCTGTCCCATTTGAAAAGAGAAGGCCTTTCAGTATTGTGAATGTGTGTGTGTGTGTGTACATGTATCCATACATGAGCATGTGTATGTATATATGTATGCATGTACGTGTGTGTATGTGTACATATATGCATGCGTGAACATGTCTATATGTACGTACGTATGCATGCCTGTGTATATGTATGTACGTGTCTGTATATATAATGTGTGTGTGTGTGTGTGTGTGTGTGTGTGTGTGTGTGTGTGTGTGTGTGTGTGTGTGTGTGTGTGTGTGTGTGTTTGCGTTTATGGATGAATGCATGTAAACACACTTGTTCTGAACCTGATTATGACGTTTGGACTGCTATACCGACGTCAAAAATAAATAAACACACAAAAATGATAAATAAAGAAATAAATAAAAGTCCCTCTCGGGCCACTATGGTCGACTGCCGTTCGACAACTTCCTGGCGCCAGAACAAACGCAACTCGTATATAACACACGTGAAGTAAAAATCTACACGAAATACACACACCCCTGGTTACCGATCCCTCCCCCTTACTAGGCAGGTCGATTTGAAGATTTGAATCTATTTTATTTCTGTAATATTTGGATTTTAAATTTATTACCAAACATACTTGCATAATGGTACAAACAGCCATTTTGCCGTCACAGAGAGAAATATCAGAGTTTTGTTGCCGAACTTTTGTGATCCGACAGATCGTGCTTTCCCCGAAACCGCGAGGTGGTCCATCTTCTCGCCCAAGGGTTGGGCGCGGGTCACCCACCCACTCGTTCGGGTTTAGTCATCTCGGGGACACGCGGAAGAAGAAAACGCCAGATACCCAGAGCCCTGACCAGCACAATAATACCCAATACCCACTCAGAGGTGAGGAGAGAGAGATGGAAGAAGGAGAGAGGGGAAGGGGAAGAGAGAGGGGAATGGGGAAGAGAGAGGGGAAGGGGAAGAGATGGGAAAAGTAGAGAAAGAGGAGAGAAGAGAAAGCGGGGAGAAGAGAAAGAGGGGGAAGAGAGAAGAGGGAAGTGAGAGAAGCGTGAAGAGAGAGAAGGGGGAAGAGAGAGAAGGGGTAAGAGAGAGAAGGGGGAAGAGAGGAGGGGGAAGAGAGAGAAGCGTGAAGAGAGAGAAGGGGAGAGAAGTGGGAAGAGAGAAGGAGAGAGAAGTGGGTAGAGAGAAGTGGGAAGAGAGAAGGAGAGAGAAGTGGGCAGAGAGAAGTGGGCAGAGAGAAGGGGAGAGGTGAGAAAGTGTGGGAGGATATAGAGAGTGGGAGAGAAAAAGAGGACGAGAAAAAGAGCAAGAAAGAGAAAGGAAAGCGAGAAAAACTGGTAGAAAAAAGAACGAGGAAAGAAAAAGAGGGGAAAGAAAAAGAGGGGAGAAAAAAAGAGGGAGCAAGAGAGAGAGAGAGAGAGAGAGAGAGAGAGAGAGAGAGAGAGAGAGAGAGAGAGAGAGAGAGAGAGAGAGAGAGAGAGAGAGAGAGTGAGTGAGTGGGGGGGGGTGAAGCAGGCTCCAATGTAAATCTTTGTCCTCTTCGCCCTTCTGAAGGCCGTCCCTCGACAGAGTAAAATGAGGTAGCGCTTCAGCAGTGAAATGACAAAATCACTGAAGGATTCGAACCCGTGGGAGACCCTGGGCACTGGCTCCACGACGAAGACCGCTGACGACCGAGGCCCAGGGACCACCCCGAGTTTTAATAACAAGCAGGTGAGGTGGCTCCACGAACAGGTAGAGGAATGCAGCCAGGAGCCTTTGGCACCGGATGCCAGAGGGCAATGCCGGAGCCATGGCTTGCCTCGTGCACCCAGGTGGAGGTGGGAGAGTGGAGGAGGAGGAGGAGGAGGAGGAGGAGGAGGAGGAGATGGCAAGGGCGGCGAAGTCGACGTCGAGGTCGATCAGGCGCTGACGGCGTCCATCTGCCAGTAATGCTCGTCATGTTCTGCTGGCGGTGATAGTGGTGGTGTTGGTGATGATAATGTTGGTGGTGACAGTGGTGGTGTTCGTAGAAGTGGTGGTGATATTGGTGTTGTCGTTGGTGATATTGGTGTTGTCGTTGGTGATGGTGGTGTTTTTGGTGGTGACAATGTTGGTGACAGTGGGGGTGTTGGTAGTAGTGGTGGTCATAAGTGGTGTTGCCGGTGGTGATGGTGTTGGTGCTGCCTGTGGTTGTAGTGGTGGTGATTACCTCGAGTTACACAGGTAAAAGCATGAAGCCGACAGAAGACCTTTTTGTCCATACCGAGGTTGGACGAAAAATAAACAAGTATATTACGAACAATACGGTAGTGATGGTGGAAGTGATGATGGTGGTGATGGTGATAACGGTGGTGGTAGTGATTGTAACTGTGGTGGTGACAATGGTGGTGTGAAGGTGGTGGTGATTGTGATGATGGTAATGGTGTTGATTGTGACTGTGGTGGTGATTGAGATGGGAAGTTGCTGTCATTCTTGCAGGAAAAAAAAAATGAACATTCCACTCGCTCACGTTTTCCTCCTTTATGAAAATCCTCAAACGAGAGTAATCGTCTTCGTGCGTATATATGTATGATTATGTATGTATGTATGTATGTGTATATATATACTTTTTCCTGCGATTTTTCCCAACACGTCCATTCCATTTTCTCAGTGTAACTATCTATATCGGCGTTTCTCAAGCAGAGTTCCGCAAAAGGTTATTGTAATAATGTAATATAGACATCATCCTATCTAACCTATTATTATGATGAAGATAAAATGAGAAAGATATTTTATTTATTGATTTATCATTATTATTATTAATTATCTATTTTATTTTATTTATTTATTTATTTTTTTTTTTTGGCTCACGGGTTCCTTGAGACATGCAATTGATTTTAAAGGTTACTACGCAAGGGTAAAAAGGTCGAGAAACGCTGATCCTTAGAGGATTTATGCAAGGTACAACTGGGGAGGGGGAAGGGGGCAGAAAGAACAAGGACACTAAAACAATCGGGGAAAAAATAATAAAATAGAAAAAAGGAAAATGACAAACAGGCTGAAAAGTAAAAAAAAACTGGGGCAAGGGTGGGATTTGGTCGCTGCTCTTTCACCGTCGCTTCTATTCCATCGCGTCGATGACGGGGAGAATCAGTGGAGGAGGAAGAGTAGGAGGGGAGGGAGAGGAAGAAGAGAAATAGGAGGAAGAAAGGAAGGAGTAAGAGGAAGAGTTGGAGAAGGGAGGGGGAGGGGGAGGGGAGAAGGAGTGGGAGGAGGAGGAGTGGGAGGAGGAGGGGGAGGGGAGGAGTGGGAGGAGGAGGAGGGGGAGGGAAGGAGTGGGAGGAGGAGGGGGAGGGAAGGAGTGGGAGGAGGAGGGGGAGGGGAGGAGTGGGAGGGGGAGGAGTGGGAGGGGGAGGAGTGGGAGGAGGAGGAGTGGGAGGGGGAGGAGTGGGAGGGGAGGAGTGGGAGGAGGAGGAGGGGGAGGAGGAGGAGGGGAGGAGGAGGGGGAGGAGGAAGGGGGGAGGAGGAAGGGGGGAGGAGGAAGGGGGGAGGAGGAGGGGGAGGGGGAGAGTAGGAGGGGGAGGGGGAGAGTAGGAGGGGGAGGGGGAGAGTAGGAGGGGGAGGGGGAGAGGGGGAGGGGGAGAGGGAGGGGGGAGGATGAGGAAGAGGAGAAAGCTGAGGAGGAGGAAGAGGGGAACAAGGAAGAGGAGGAGGTCTCTCCCACAACACTAAGCATCCTCCTCCTCCCGAAACGCTCCCGTGGCACCGGGGACCACGTGCTTGCGACGACCTGTGCCCAAGCTACGTCTGTCTGTCGCCAGACGATCTTTTCCCCGTCCGAGAGAGGCCCAAGGTCCATCCAAAGGGTCCACGCCAGCCAGCCAGCCAGCAAGCGCCGGCGCCAGTGCCTGACCTGACCTGACCTGGCCCTCGAGCACGATGGCACACCAATAAAGATCGGTGATGAGGATTAACGTGGCACCCGCTATTCACAACACCAACTGGTACCTCTCTTTCTTTGTCCCGCTCTCTCTCTATGTCCCTCTCTCTTTCTGTGTGTACCATTCTTTTTGTGTCCCTCTCTTTCTGTGTCCCTCTCTCTTTCTGTGTCTCTCTCTCTCTCTTCCTGTGTGTCCCTCTCTCTCTTCCTGTGTGTCCCTCTCTCTCTTCCTGTGTGTCCCTCTCTCTCTTCCTGCGTGTCCCTCTCTCTCTTCCTGCGTGTCCCTCTCTCTCTTCCTGTGTGTCCCTCTCTCTCTTCCTGTGTGTCCCTCTCTCTTCCTGTGTGTCCCTCTCTTTCTTTCTGTCTGCCCATCCCTCTCTCTCTGTCTGCCCATCTCTCTCCTCTCTTTGTCCCCCTCTCTGTCTATCCTTCTCCCTCTCTATATAGATAGACATCTTAGCACATGAGGTGGAAAGGCACTAGAAATGGATGATCTCCCATTTTTTTCCCAGCACGAGTCAGTCCCAGCCCGAAGCCTGCTACCTCGAATGCCAGCCAGTGTCACGTGCATCGACTTCCTCGCGGTGAATATATTCTGGTCACACACTGACCATACGGCCACGACCAAGTTATATACGACTGATATATTTATAAAGAAAAAGGCGAAATATTTGAGGCTTGCAGCATAACAGCGCACAGGCGTGTGTGTATGTGTGTGTGTATGTGTGTATGTGTGTGTGTGTGTGTGTGTGTGTGTGTATGTGTGTGTGCGTGTGTGTATTTGATTTAGTGGTACCACACTTGTCTGCAAAACCAGCAGCCCGACTTCGGTCAACACCCATGTCTGTTGGTCAGGTTGTGTATATATATATATATATATATATACATATATATATATATATATATATATATATATGTGTGTGTGTGTGTGTGTGTGTGTGTGTGTGCGCGCGCGTGTGCACGTGTGTAAGGTCAAAGTATTACCCATAGATAGGGCCATATACGAGCTCCGAGTTGTAACTCTGTAGGGTAATAACTGTCGACCACAAGTCCAACAGATCCGTGACCATGGAGAGAAACACACGCACGCACACACACACACACACATCTCGTGGCGTAGTGGTTAAAGTTCTCGCCTGCCACTACGGCGGTCAGGGTTCGAATCCCGCCCAGGGCTGAAATAATTTCAGTATTGCTGCGCTGCGGGTTGTTACTCCAACTCTCGTGGACGGGGAGTTGGTGTGTGTGTGTGTGTGTGTGTGTGTGTGTGTGTGTGTGTGTGTGTGCGCGTGCGCGCGTGTAGGGTCATACAAGTTCTGAACTCTCATCCGAGAGGTTAATAACTGTCGATCACGAGTCCAACACGTGATCCAAGACCATGGTGAACCACTCACACACACACTGTAACACCTGATCCGCATCGTGGGTAACCTACTACGGCTAGCAGAAAGGCTCGCTGAGCAAGCCAGCTTCGTTAGCCTTTCTACCAGAATGGCCCACACCGTATATCATTACCGGCCGTGCGCGCCAGCACGCGAGTGACATACTATTTACGCTTGGCAAAGCGCTCATTCCGAGAACGATTCCCAAATTTCCTCAACATTAATCAAAGGCGGTGGCGGCACACTAGCCATTTCTCGCTAGCATGCTACTTGCTTCTGCTACTCAGTTTGAGTAGAAACTACTTCGGTTACGATTTTGTTTTGTTTTTGTTTTTTTCCAAATGTTCAAATTACTCTTACGTCATATAGTGAGAAGCTGATTGACGAACTAAGATAAGTTAAATCTAGAAAACAAATGTTAGACACACTGTCGAGATGATCTTACGGAAGTCTAGAATATTGTAACCGAAGTCGTTTCTACTCAAACGAAGAAGCAAAACCAAGTAGCATGCTAGCCTAGTGTGCCACCACCTCAAGTCAATGACTGTTTTATTACCCAGAAATTGAATCGCCAATTAAATGAAAATCTCACAATGGGACAAATTAGCTTCCCTGGCCGCAAGGGCACCCACCCACCCACATATACATTATGATGCTGTTACTAGCGCGACAACAGACACTGATACCTTACACCAGCGTTTCTAAACCTTTTTACCCTTGCGTAACCTTTAAAAATAAATTTCATATCTCAAGAAACCCCTGGAAAAAAATATATACCATATATTTCTCATTTTATTTTCATCGTAATAATAGGTTAGATAGGATGATGTTTATATTACATTATTACAATAACCAAGAATGTGTCGTGCGTGTTTACTTATATTACGTAATGAAATGAAACAAAAAATTATAAGTGCATTAGCTTATCTCACTTGTTCTCGCGGAACCCTTAGGGACATTTGCGGAACCTTAGGGTTCCAGGGAACCCTGGTTGAGGAACACTGGCTTATACTATGCCCCGTTCCATCCTACTCCTTCGTTTCCGCTTAGCTAAACACTCCCACCCAACTCCATGACCCCGAAACTCTTTTCCATAACTCCCTGGTTATGTCCCTAAAGACAGACAGACAGACAGACAGACAGAGAGAGAGAGAGAGAGAGAGCGCACAACTGAATGTAGTTGACCCGGAGCGAGTACCTAAAAATTACAAATTTGTCCTTTTGGGAAGTAAACAGTTTAACTGTGACCACGCGAGTGTTCAGCATCGTCGCCGTCAGATCGACCCAAAGACCTGGTTCCTCTCGCCATCGCTGACAATTCTCTCTCTCTCTCTCCCCGGGTTCACCATGATGTCACACTTGGGTTACGTGACGTCATCTGTACGCGTAATATCAAGACGTGAAGGGTGGGCGGCGGAGGCGAATGAAGAGAAATGAACGAAGAACGAGAGAGAACGAGGGTAAGGAATGTTTGAGAAGAGAGAGAGAGAGAGAGAGAGAGAGAGAGAGAGAGAGAGAGAGAGAGAGAGGGGGGGGGGAATGGGAAAAATAGGGTACAGATCAAAGCTGCAATAATGGTCGAGTGAGGGGATGGGAAGGGAAAGGGTTGGGAGGGAAGAGGGGTGGGGAGGGAAGAGCGGTGGGGAGGGAAGAGGGGTAGGGAGGGAAGAGGGGTAGGGAAGGAAGAGGGGTCGGGAGGGAAGAGGGGTCGGGAGGGAAGAGGGGTCGGGAGGGAAGAGGGGTCGGGAGGGAAGAGGGGTAGGGAGGGAAGAGGGGTCGGGAGGGAAGAGGGGTAGGGAGGGAAGAGGGGTAGGGAGGGAAGAGGGGGAGGGAGGGAAGAGGGGGAGGGAGGGAAGAGGGGTAGGGAGGGAAGAGGGGTAGGGAGGGAAGAGGGGTAGGGAGGGAAGAGGGGTAGGAGGGAAGAGGGGTAGGAGGGAAGAGGAGTAGGAGGGAAGAGGGGTAGGAGGGAAGAGGGGAGGTTGGGAAGAGAGGAGGGAAGGAAAAGGGGAGAGAAGGAAGAGGGGTGGGAGAGAAGGAAGAGGGGTGGGAGAGAAAAGGAGTGGGAGGTAAGAAGGAAGAGGGGTAAGAGGGAAGAGGTAGGAGGGAAGAGGGGAGGGAGGGGAGAAAGGTGATGGGGAAGTGGGGAGGGAGGGCGAGGAAGAGGGGAGGGCGAGGAAGAAGGGTAGACGGGAAGAGGGGAAAGGAAGGAAGTGGGGAAAGGAAGAAAGAGGGGAAGGAAGGAAGAGGGGAAGGAAGGAAGAGGGGAAGGAAGAGGGGAAGGAAGAGGGGAAGGAAGGAAGAGGGGAAGGAAGGAAGAGGGGAAGGAAGGAAGAGGGGAAGGAAGGAAGAGGGGAAGGAAGGAAGAGGGGAAAGGAAGGAAGAGGGGAAAGGAAGGAAGAGGGGAAAGGAAGGAAGAGGGGAAAGGAAGAGGGGAAAGGAAGGAAGAGGGGAGGGAAGGAAGAGGGGAAGGAAGAGGGGAGTGAGGGAAGAAGGGAGATCATGTGAGGAGTCTTGGGGTTGTTGTGTTCGAGTGGAAGAGTGTTCGAGTGCGAGCTCGCCCTCGACTCGAGCGTGACCCAGCGAGTGCTTGAATGCACGAGTGATTGCCCGCATTACAAGAAGAGTATAGGTTTACATGTACGTATTTACGTGTATGTGCACATAGGAACACGTTACCTGTGTGCGTATGTATGCATATGGGTACACATGTATAGATGCACGTGTGTACGTATGCAGATATGCATCAAACCAGAGATGTACATGTGTACATTTGTGTACGTCCCGTGCGGCCAATTGTGTACAGACCTGTGATACCCCTACGGACCAGAGCCACCACCTTTTTGAAATATTTCATCACTCCGTTTTCTTACCATCCTTAAACAAATCTTTGACCATCTCAGACTACTTCCTCTGTAAGGTTGTCTCTTCAAGGAGAGGAATGTACGTAATTGCCAACGATTTGTCAATAATCTGTATGTATGTGTGTGTGTGTGTGTGTATGTATGCATGTATGCATGCATGCATGTACCGTGTGCATGTGCATATATACGTGCACATGTATGTATGCACTTGTGTGTGTACACATTTGTACACATGTAACGTGTGCATGTGTGTATATATATGTTTACGTGTTTGTATGCACGTATATGTGTACATGTATAATGCATTACGTCTGCAAATATGTATGTATGCATTACGTCTCCAAGTATGTATGCATTACGGCTAAATGTATGTGCGTATGCATAAATTTCGTCTGCATGTATGTACGTACGTAAAAGTATGCATGCATATGTATATATGCATTACGACTGCATGTATGAATACACGTATGCATGCATTGCGTCTGCATTATGTACGTATGCATGCATTACGTCTGCATGTATGTGTATGTACGTACTGGGGAGGGGGGGGAGGTAGTTGGCGGACACCGGGCAGCAGCAGCAGCAGCACATCCGGGTTTGTGGCCGTGGCCAAGGCGCGGGCAGCAGCAGTTGTGGCACAGAGTCAAGTCGTTGAAGTCAATTGGTGTGAAGAAGAAAGGTGCCGTGAATGGAGGGGAGGGGAAGGGGGGCAGGGGGATGGGGCGGGTGAGGAGGAAAGGGAGGGGGAGGGGAAGGAGGAAAGGGGAGGCGAGATGGGAGGAAAGGGAGGGGGAATGGGAGGAAAGGGAGGGGGAAGGGGAGGCGAGGTGGGAGGAAGGGGAGGCGAGGTGGGAGGAAGGGGAGGGGAGGGGCAGGGAGATGGGAAGGAGTGGGGGGAAAAGGAGGGTGAAAGGGAGGGGGATGGGAAGGAGGAAAGGGAGTGGGAGGGGGAAAGGGGAGGCAAGGTAGGAGGAAAGGAAGGGGGAAGGGGAGGCGAGGTGGGAGGAAAGGGAGGGGTAGGGGCAAGGAGATGGGGAGGAGTGGGAGGAAAAGGAGGGAGAAGGAGGAGGCGAGGTGGGAGGAAAGGGAGAGGAAAGGTTGAGGCGGGGAGATAGGGGGCGTGGGTAGTTAGCGTTTGTAGTAGTGGTCACGTTAGTGGAAGTGGTAGTAGTGGTCACGTTAGTGGAAGTGGTGGTGGCGTTAGTGGTTGTGGTGGTGTTAGTGGTGGTAGTCGTGGTGGTGTTAGTGGTGGTAGTAGTGGTGGTGTTAGTGGTGGTAGTAGTGATGTTAGTGGTAGTGGTGGTGTTAGTGGTAGTGGTAGTGTTAGTGGTAGTGATACCGTTAGTGGTGTAGGGGCAGTTGTGGTGTTAGTGGTAGTGATAATGTTAGTGGTGGTGTTAGTGGTAGTGGTGGTGTTAGTGGTAGTGGTGGTGTTAGTGGTAGTGGTGGCGTTAGTGGTGGTATTAGTGGTGATGTTAGTGTTGATAAGCTGCACGTTTCACTGACTGCCCCACTTCTATTTGCATCCTATTGGAAGGGTCGTCGCGATCTGCACACCTGTTCCCGTGAGGGGCGCCACCGTCAACGCAATCTTCCTACGCTCCCAATATAGCTCCTCTTCCTCTTCCTCCTCCTCCTCCTTCGCTGGCTCCGGGCCCAACAGGCTGCCATCCTTGCCCGGATGCCTTCCGGCAAGCACGGAGGAAATCTTAGGTTTTAAAAAAAATTGATAAATAAATAAATACATAAATAAATAAATAAATAAAAAATAAATAAAAAATAAAAATAAATAAATAAATAAAATAAATAAATAAACAAAATAAAATAATAATAAATAATAAATAATAAATCAATAAAAAAAACAAAAATAAATAAATGAAAATAATTAAATAAATAAAAATCCATTCCCGGCACGAGGGGGAAATTCCATCTTGCGAGACTCGAACCCACACACCTCTTCGGCAGGGATACCACCCCGCTAAACACTAGCCCAACACGACCCCCTCCCCCCCAGGTGTGACAGTGTGGGGGGAAGGGGAGTCACGTCAAATTAAATCCATTGAAACGCGTGGACATCACTCACATTCTTGACAACAACCTCTCCCAAATCCAACAAAAACAAACAAATAAATAAGACATGAAAAATAAACAAACGAACAAAAAGCATATAAAAACAAGCAAACTCAGACGTCACCGTTAAAGCACCAACTATGACGTCATGCAATAGTTGACGAGTGGGTTGACAGGAAATGACGTCACAACCACGTGATACGTCGAACCTAAAGGGGGCCGTAGCCATCATGTGCACATTGTACACACATGGTCACATTAATCATGCACATGGTATTTATGTACACTCGGACACACGTGGGGGAGGGGGGAGGGGGGAAGAAAGGAGGCAAGGATAAGGTGGGGAGGTGAGGAGAGGGGGTAGGGAAGAGAGGGGGTAGAGAGCCGGAGGGGGAGAGGGAGGAGGGATTAGGGAAGAGGAGGGAGAGAGGATGACGAGGAAGGAAAGGGGAGGTAGAGGGAAGGAGAGGGGGGGGCAGATGGAAAGGGCAAGAGGAGGGAGCGATAGAAGAGGGAAGAGGGGGGAGGCGAGGTAAAACGGGGAAGGAGGGAGGAGGAGAGGTAAGGCGGGGAAGGGGGAGGAGAGGTAAGGCGGGGGAAGGGGGATGAGAGGTAAGGCGGTGGAAGGGGGGAGGAGAGGTAAGGCGGTGGAAGGGGGGGAGGAGAGGTAAGGCGGTGGAAGGGGGGGAGGAGAGGTAAGGCGGTGGAAGGGGGGGAGGAGAGGTAAGGCGGAAGGGGGGGAGGAGAGGTAAGGCGGTGGAAGGGGGGGAGGAGAGGTAAGGCGGGGGAAGGGGGGGAGGAGAGGAAAGGCGGTGGAAGGGGGGGAGGAGAGGTAAGGCGGTGGAAGGGGGGGAGGAGAGGTAAGGCGGTGGAAGGGGGGGAGGAGAGGTAAGGCGGAAGGGGGGGAGGAGAGGTAAGGCGGGGGAAGGGGGAGGAGAGGTAAGACGGGAGAAGAGGGAGGAGAGGTAAGACGGGAGAAGGGGGAGGAGAGGTAAGGCGGGGGGAGGAGAGGTAAGGCGGGGGAAGAGGGGAGGAGAGGTAAGGCGGGGGAAGAGGGGAGGAGAGGTAAGGCGGGGGAAGGGGGGAGGAGAGGTAAGACGGGGGAAGGGGGGAGGAGAGGTAAGACGGGAGAAGAGGGAGGAGAGGTAAGACGGGAGAAGAGGGAGGAGAGGTAAGACGGGAGAAGAGGGAGGAGAGGTAAGACGGGAGAAGGGGGAGGAGAGGTAAGGCGGGGGAAGGGAAGGGAAGGGAAGGGGGGGAGACAGACGAAGGAGTGAAGGCGGGAGAAGGGTGGGGGAAGCGGAACAAGGGGAGGGGGAGGTGGGGGAGACGAGGGAAGGTGTGGTAGAGGTGGAGGCGAAGGAAAGTGGAGAGGAGATGGAGAAAAGGAAGGAAAGGGTGGAGTAACAAGAGGATCCGGGAGACGGTAGGTGATGGTGATCCACGTAAACCCGTTTAATCACCTCAGGCCCATGACTGGGTTAGGTGAAGGGCGTGGGAGAGGGTGATCTCCCCATTCTCCTCCCTTACCTTCTCTTCCCTTCACCTTCTCTTCTCTCCTTTCTTACCCTCCCTATTCCCTCCTCTTCACGTTCCACTTCCCTTTTCCCTCAACTTCTTTCCCCTTCCCTCCACTTCTCCTTCCCTTTCACCTTCTTTCCTCCTTCCCTTCCCAACCCCTTCCCTTGCCTCCTCTTCACCTTCCATTTCCTTTACCCCCTCCCCTTTCCTTCAGTTACATGCAAGAGCGAGTCCCGCAACCTGGCGCCAGGCGATTCCAACCACGTGCAACAGCATCAACAAGGAGGGGGAGGAGGAGGAACTCCCGAGGGGATGGAACCCGCGCACGGGGCGACGTCGGTCGTCGTCGCCAAGCCGTCATTTACACAAACACGATGATCACTCGCTCGTCGACTGAATCACGGCCGGGCCCCGGCCCCCGGCCTCGCCTTATACGGCCGTCCCCTCCCCCTCCCCGTCCCCCTCCCACTCCCTCCATGCAGTCAAGTGGCTGTCTTGACCACAGATAGAGGGGATGGGTCCGGAGGGAAAGGGGAAGTGTCAGGCATGGTATGAATGGGATGGGAAGGGAGGGGAACGGAAGGGGAGGGAAGAGAGAGAGGAGAGAGGGGAGAGGAGAGAGAGAGGGAGAAAGGAGGAGAGGGAGAAAGGGAGGGAGAGGGAAGAGAGAAGAGAGGGAAGAGAAGAGAGGGAAGAGAGAGAAGGAAGAGAGAGGAGAAGGAAGAGAGAGGAGAAGGAAGAGAGAGGAGAGGGAAGAGAGAGGAGAAGGAAGAGAGAGGAGAGGGAAGAGAGAGGAGAGAGAGGAGAGGGAGGGGGAGAGGGAGGGAGGAGAGGGAGAAAGGGAGAGAGGGAGGGGGGAGAGGGAGAAAGGGAGGGAGGGAGGGGGAAGAGAGGCGAGAGAGAGAGGGAGAAAGGGGGAGTGAGAGGGAGAGGGAGAAAGGGGGAGAGGGGGAGTGAGAGGGAGAGAGAGAGGGAGAAAGGGGGAGTGAGAGGGAGAGAGAGAGGGGGGAAAAGGAAAGAGGAAGAAAGGGAGAGTGAATATACTAGCGTAACCATGGAGACCGAACATCACATCCACTGTAGGGTCTCGGTCGACCAAGCCTCCGTTCAAGGCAGAGTCCAAATATTTATGTGTGACACATACGTACGTACGTATGTACACACACACACACACGTACGTACACACACACACACATGTACGTACACACACACACGTACGTACGTACACACACACACACACACACGTACGTACACACACACACACGTACGTACACACACACACACACACGTACGTACACACACACACACACACACACGTATGTACACACACAGAAACACACACACGTATGTACACACACAGAAACACACACACGTACGTACACACACACATACGTACATACACGTACGTACATACACACATGTACACACACGTACGTACACACACACACACACGTACGTACACACACACAGTACGTACACACACACACACACACACACACACGTACGTACACACACACACACACGTACGTACACACACACACACACACGTACGTACACACACACACAAGTACGTACGTACACACACACACATACAAAAAAAGTGGGCTCGAGTCCTGGTGGTGGAAATATTTGTGTCAACAATCCCTCTCACAAACTATTCAATTGACCAGCAGCCACTGACCGTCTCGTTCTAAAAGAAACAACCCCCCCCCCTTACCGCCCGTTCAGGGTATCCGAACCTATTCTCTCCCAAGTAACGAAGGGTGGTGGGGGTGCCGATGAAGTGAAACGGCTTTGCTGTGGAGGTACTGTGTCTTGCTGCACTGCTTCTGACCCAGGGCAACGGGCGAGAGTGAGGGATGACCCGTCATCCACGAGGAGCTAAGATGACAGGGATGGAAAGGGTGGTGGATGGGAGTGGAACAGGTGGATGGCAGTGGGTACGTACCTTTCTGACTAGGCTACCTCCCTCATAAAGGGGAAAAAAGCTCTTGGGGGTATAGACACACAGAACCCCCGTCATTCTTTAAACACCTCTAGACCTTTTCTAGGCCGAAGAAAAGCGCCAGGCACCAACCAACAACCACCCCCGAGAGGCTGGCATTCGGTCTCTCGATCGAGACCAAGATTCTCCGTCAGTCATGGTCCTCAAGGATGCTGCTCAGCCACCAACACGGGGCAAGTGCCACGTCTGTGCGTCAGTGCCAACGGTGTGTGTGTGTGTGTGTGTGTGTGTGTGTGTGTGTGTGTGTGTGTGTGTGTGTGTGTGTGTGTGTGTGTGTGTGTGTGTGTGTGTGTGTGATTCACCATGGTTTTGGGTCACGTGTTGGGCCCGTGGTCGACAGCTATTTCCCTCCCGGAAGAGAGCTCAGAGTTCGTATATGACCGATCTATGGGTAATGCTGTGACCTTACACGCGCGCGCACACACACGCCCAACTCCCCGCCCACTAGAGTTGGAGTAACAACTCGCAGCGAAGCGATACTGAAATTATTTCAGCCCTGGGCGGGATTCGAACCCGGACCGCCGTAGTGGCAGCCGGGAACTAACCACTGTGAGAGCGTGCGTGTGTGTGTGTGTGTGTGTGTGTGTGTGTGTGTGTGTGTGTGTGTGTGTGTGTGTGTGTGCGTGTGTGTTATACCATGACAAGTCTGGTAGTGGTAGTCGAAATTGTGGTATGGTGAGAACATGGTAGTTATGGTGAGGGTACAGTGGTTGTGTTATGTGGTATGTGGTGGTGTGGTGGTGGTACGCTGGTGTGTTTACAAGAACTGTTGGTGAAAGCAGCTCCACCACCAAATGAAAACATTAATGATAGCGCCTTGACGTAGTAGCTTTAGCAATCGTTGCAATAGTATAGTGATAGTACGGTAGTGATAGGGGTAGTTAAGTTACAACTGTTATAGTTGTAGAATGTATTAGCTGTATAGTTTATAGTATAATTTATTGTATGTCTCCGATCTCCCGCTTCTTCAATATATACGGTCAGATTCGACCCAGGGAACAATTCCCCATGAAGAAACTCAAAAGCGAAACCGGTCAGGTCAGGAATAAACTCGAACTAGACATCTTCCTCAACTAGTCACGTCTCAACACTTGTAGTAGTAAGAATGGCAGAAGTAGTGGCAGAAGTAGTAGTAGCAGTAGTAGTAGTAGTAGTAGTAGTAGTAGTTATCGTTGTAAAAAAAATAGGAGTATTCAGCATCAGGCCCAACCGTATTCACTTACACACATACACACACACACACACACACACACACCTCTTGGCGCTGTGGTTAGTTCTCGCCTGCCACTACGGCGGTCCGGGTTCGACTTCCGCCCAGGGCTCAAATAATTTCACTATCGCTGCGCTGCGGGGTGTTACTCCAACTCTCGTGAGCGGGGAGTTGGGTGTCTGTGTGCGTGTAAGGCGACAGTATAACCCATAGATCGGTCATACGAGCTCTGAGCTCTCATCCAGGAGGAAAGTAGCTGTCGGTCACGAGTACAACACGTGATCCAAGACCATGGTGAATACACACACATACACACCTGTGATGACGGGCACATCAAGATGGCTAAGTGCTTAAGTAGTCGCGAATAATAAATCGCGAATATCCGAGCAAACGCGATTCCCCACTGTCCCCTTGACTTACTCTGGTAAGACGCAGAGTGCGGGGTGATCTAATACAGGTATTCAAATGGATTAAGGGCTTTAACATGGATGATGCAGACAAGGTCATCATATTAAGACGACAGGACTCGTAGTAATGGATATGAATTAGAGAGATTTACATTTCAGAAGGAAATAGGCAAAAACTGGTTTACCAATAGAACGGTTAACGAAAGGAATAGGCGTAATAACCAACCATGCAGTGAGCGCTGAAAATATAGGTTGTTTTAAGAAACGGTTAGACAAATTTATGGAAGGGGATGGTAGATGGTAAGGGTTATGGAACTGCCTTGTATAAGTGTTATGGTCTCCTGCATTCTCCGTTACGTTCTTAAGCCACATCGTTAAGACGACAGTCTTCATCGATTTTCCTCTGGTTAGCGACAATGATCGATCGTAAAAGGATCTGTTCGAAATGTTCTTAAACGCCGACCTCACTTAAGCCTTTCGTTGTAATGGCGCAGTGGTTAGTTTCCGGCTGCCACTACGGCGGTCCGGGTTCGAATCCCGCCCAGGGTTGAAATAATTCCATTACCGCTACGCTGCGAGTTGTTATTCCAACTCTCGTGGGCGGGGAGTTGAGTGTGTGCGCGCGCGTGGAAAGTCGCAGCATTAGCCATACACCGGTCTTACGAGCTCTGAGCTCTCATCCGGAAGGTTAGTAACTGTCGATCACGAGTCCAACACGTGATCCAAGACCATGGTGGTGAATCACCTACAAACACACACACACAGTCTATTCCCTTCCGAAACCCCGCCCTTCCTCTCCTATTATTCGACCCGCTCCTCGCATCCGTCCTCCCCCCCTTTCATCCGACCTCTTCCCATCCCTTCCCTTCCCTTCCCCCTCCTGCCCTTCATCCACACCTTCCTCCATCTCCGCCTCCCCCAACCACAAACCCCCTTACCCTCACCCCCTCCAATTTTATCGGTTTCCCCTCAACTCCCCTTGAAGGGGGACCCCTCGCAGGTGCTGGCGAGAACATCGAGCCAACACAGGACCTCCTCCTCCGCCTCCTCTTCTTTGTGCGGTAAAACCAGGGGCCTTGTTTACTATAAAAAGTGTGTATATACGTACGTGTATACGTAGTGTGTGTGTGTGTGTGTGTGTGTGTGTGTGTGTGTACGTGTTTGCGTATGTATACGTGTGTGTTTGCGCCAGTGTATGTGCGTGTGTATGTGCGTGTGTGTGTGTGTACGTGTGTGTGTGTGTGTACGAGTGTGTGTGTGTGTGTATTTGCGTGTGTATACGTGTGTGTTTGCGTATGTGCGTGTGTGTGTTTGCGTATGTGTACGTGTGTATACGTGTGTTTGCGTATGTATACGTGTATGTGCGTGTACGTGTGTGATTGTGTGTGTGTGCGCGCGCACGTAACTATCAAAGTTTTACAGGGGTCCAGTCTACTACCTGCATCAGTTTTATTCCTTCCCCGGCAAAGTCTTGCCCGCTTGTCGCTTTGTGTCCTCACAGTTCTCGAGAAGATGTGCAGTAAATGCGTCACATATCCCCCATGGTGATGGTCGCCAACCTAGCAAAACGCAGCCATAAAACAAGATATCCCCCCCCCACACACACACACACTCACCTTTATCCCCATCAATACAATTTCACGACCATTTCTTCTGGCTGCCTCTAGGTGATTTTATTCTCCCGAAATTAATCCCCTGCCGAGGGAATGGGCCGAACACTAAGCAGTTCCATGTCCCTTACCCGTCATCCCTACCCATAAAGTTATCTGATCTTCTAAATTCACCGATAGTTTCAGCACTCACTACATGGTTATAAGTTTATCCCATTCGTTGACCACCCTATTAATAAACCAATTGTTACCTATTTCCTTCTTACATATAAATTAGTCCAACTTAAATCCATTACTGCTGTCTTATGAGGGTTTTTCCAAAAGCAATGCCTCTTCATTTCATTTATTCTACACCAAAGGACCTGAGGGGACTGTTTATGGCATTGTTCTGATAACCTTCACGTTCATAGCCTGGAATAGACATCTCTCTTTTGTAGATATTGAAAGTGTGACAGTCTAATAAAGCAACCCCTGTCAGGTATGTACGTCAGAACCAGAGATTCATCATCGAATTCCTCCACGCAGAGGTGGAACCAATCTAGATTCCCCGGCGCTTGGTGAACGTTTACGGAGCCAAGGCAGTTGATGTCAGTATGGTTAGATAGGTTCGTCGATTCCGCAGTGGCGACAGATGCAACAATCTGGGCTCCAGACGGCCATGCATAGGCCCCTGCTCATCGCTGGCAAAAGTGCATTGAGAATGGGGTGATTGCCTGGAGAAATCAATTCTGAAGTAAAAATGTCCGCTCGTATGGTGCCACTCCCGTCTTCACAACTCTTCAACTTTTTTGAATTACGAGAGAAAGAGTGAGAGGAAAAGAGAAACATTACTGTTGTAGCTACACTGCATCACCCTTGACCCATTTGAATACCTCTATTTTATCAAATAGAGCAAGAACCCCTGGGTTTTCCTTTGGCCGATTGAACAACAGCAGTGACCATGGACAAACGCCTCGAAACTGATCCAAGGATGGATCCTGGGCGCGGGTTCAAATACAAACACGACCCAAATACACCCAACCCCCATCCCTCCCTACAACTCCGGATCCGAGGTCCTGGATCGAACAAGACATTGAACAATATCCTACAGTATTTTCTGTAACCATTCATGTGCGCTACCTCCCCCCCCACCCTGTTGCCTAACCAGGCCGCTGACGGTGACCGATACCATTACTATGCTGTTGTTGCCAGCAGACGCCTACGCATCCCCCCAATCTCTCCCCCTGCCCCCCACGCCGTGTACTGTTTACTAACACACCGCCGAGCCGCTGGGGCGTGCGGGGGCGGGGTGGGACATGGGTGGGGAGCGGAGGCCACCCCCCTCTGGGTGCCGCGCCCAAAGCTTAGCTTAAAATAACCCCATTACCAAGTTAACACCAGCTTCATTCTCCTGGAGGATGAAGACCTCAATATATCGGTAAACCCTTTCTTTATCTGTGACCTGACCTAATCTTATGCTAGCAAGCACCACCTAGTCATTTTATTTTAATTTATTTGAAGCCAAGGGACCAATGGCGGGTACCTGCCTAATGTGGTCCTGCAAGATGGCCAGATTATCATCTCCCTACTCCCTATTTTAAAACCCCGTCAACCACATCACCTCCACCCCCGAGGTGCAGCCCCGAGGGGCTGGCACTCGGCCTC
>NC_134786.1:9535319-9540319 GCF_046742065.1 Oratosquilla oratoria
AGGGAAAAACTAATCTACATTTTTTCGTTTTCTAGTACAGGTTCGCCTAAGCAGTGGACCATCCACTTACTAGAAATGGGGAATCCCATATCATCCTTACCGTTGACCTTCTCAGTATATCCACAAGCAATTTTGTGTGTGTGTGATTCACCATGTTCTTGGATCACGTGTTGGACTCGTGATCGACAGCTATTTTCCTCCCGGAAGAGACCTAAGAGCTCGTATGACCGATCTATGGGTAATACTGTGACCTTACACGCACACACACACACACACCCAACTCCCCGCTCACGAGAGTTGGAGTAATACCCCGCAGCGAAGCGATACTGAAATTATTTGAGCCCTGGGCGGGAGTCGAACCCGGACCGCCGTAGTGGCAGGCGAGAACTCTAACCACAGCGCCATGAGGTAGGTAGGTAGGTAGGTAGGTAGGTAGGTAGGTAGGTAGGTAGGTAGGTAGGTAGGTAGGTAGGTAGGTAGGTGTGTGTGTGTGTGTGTGTGTGTGTGTGTGTGTGTGTGTGTGTGTGTGTGTGTGTGTGTGTGTGTGTGTGTGTGTGTGTGTGTGTGTGTGTCTGGGGCACCCTCTCGCTCCTATACGTGGGCGCCATTGTGTAGGTGTGCGTGTACAAGGGATGGCGAGAGGTCCCGAATTATCCCGTTTAACCACGTGTGAGACATAAACCTTTCCTTACCTGCGTCGCCGCCGCCACAGGCTCCACCCAACCATCCCCTCTTCTCCCTCGCAAGAACCTACACGTGACTGCGAGAGAGAGAAAGAGAGAGAGCGAGAGAAAGAAAGAGAGAGAGAGAGAGAGAGAGAGAGAGAGAGAGAGAGAGAGAGAGAGAGAGACACACACACACACACACACTGTCGATGGCGAATCCAACACGTGATCCAAGTCAATGGTGAATCACAAACACACAACATCGTGGCGCAGTGGTTAGAGTTCCCGGCCGCCACTACGGCGGCCCGGGTTCGAATCCTGCCCAGGGCTGAATTAATTTCAGTATCGATGCGCTGCGAGTTGTTACTCCAACTCTCGTGGGCGGGGAGTTGGGTGCGTGTGTGCGTGTAAGGTCAGCATTAACCAAAGATCGGTCATATACGAGCTCTCTTCCAGGAGGGAAATAGCTGCCGATCACGAGTCCAACACGTGATCCAAGACCATGGTGAATCACACACACACACACACACACTTATAAGCCGCTTAACAAGTCTGTTTCGCACAAAGACCCGAGTTCGAATCCCTGCAGTTCCCGACGACGTCTACCTAAATCCGATAATATTCGGCAAAAAAAAAAGGGGTCAATTCCCCTCCAGCCGAGGTCTTTCCGGTCAACCCGTCAACTGACCCTTAAGGGGCTATCACACTGGGCTTCTTCCACGGGCTTCGTTCGAGCAAAAACACACACACACACGACTCGGTGGCGCGGTTGGTAGAGCCCTGGACTGCCAGCACGGTGGTGCTCGCAATACTTGGTTCGAATCCTGCCCAGGGCCGAAATTATTTCGGTATCGCTGCGCTTCGGGTCGTTACTCTGACTCTCGTGGGCGGGGAGTTGGGTGTGTGTGTGTGTGTAAGGCCATAGCATTACCCATAGTTCGGTCATACGAGCTCTGAGCTCTCTTCCGGGGGGGAAATAGCTGTCGATCACGAGTCCAACACGTGATCCAAAAACTAAGGTGAATACACGCACACTTTGGTTACAATATTCTATTTTCCAAATTTCGAAATATCAAATTACCTTTCCGTCATATAGAGCAAATAGCTTCATGATGAACTACGAGATTGTAAACCTATACGAATGTTAGACACGCTGTTGAAATGTTCTTTGACAAGTCTAGATTTCTGTAAGCGAAGCCATAGTCTATTCAAGTGGAAGTTGGAGGTCACACAAGTCACGACTGTCAGGAACAGCCCCCCCCCCCAAAAAAAAAAGAATAAATAATAAAAGAAATACAAATAATAAATAATATAAAAAAATAAACAAGAATAAAATAAAAAATAATACAAATAAACAAATAAAATAAATAATAACAATGGGTTAAATACCAGAACAGCCTTGTAAAGACCAATAGGTCCATGTAGCCTTCTTCATCGTGAGGGCCAAAGCCCCGTAGCCAATGACCAAGTCCTCAATGGCTTCTTTCCATATTGATAAGATACCAAGAGTCACCCGACACCAAATACTCGCAGATAACAAATCTACTCTTATCTATGTTATCGTGCTCAAAAGAAAAAATGAGATTGACGTACGATTATCAAAATAGATAAAATGGATTAAATTGGACAAATTTAGATTTAAGAAGGAAATAGGAAAGAATTTGTTTATCTATAGTGTGGTCAACGAATGGAATAGACTTAATAACCATGTAGTAGTGAGCGCTGAAACTATCAGTAGTTTTAAGAAACGGTTAGACAACTTTATGAATGGGAATGACAGGTGGTCATGGACAGGGAACTGCCTATTGTAGGCCTTATGGTCTCTTGCAGTCTCCTTCATTCTTATGTTCTTATGTTTTTGACTCGATAGGGATATTGTTTGTTTTCTTTTTGTGTGGGACACATACAATGTTTAGATTTTATCTCTATATTAGTTTCAAAGAGGTCTTTAGAAATCATTTGGATGAAAAGTGTTGTTGTTTTAATACGAAGCCGCAGAGCACGGAAATCTCACTCATCAGGAGGCCAGGACGGTCCCCCTTACAGAGTACTTAGAAACGTGCCATATAATGATCCATGCCCTTGGTCCAACACGCCCTAGGCAGGGTTCGAACCGCCATCACCTCGACCGTCGCCGCAAATAGCGACGTTCTAGCCCGCTCGGCCAGCGAACATCTATTCATCTCAGAACATAATAAAGGAGACTGCAAAAGACCATAGGGCCTGCACTAGGCAGTTCCATGTCCATGGCCACCTGTCATCCCCATCCATAAAGTTGTCTAACCGTTTCTTAAAACAACCGATAGTTTCAGCGTTCACTACTACATGGTTATTAAGTCTATTCCATTCGTTGACTAATCTACAAGTTAACCAGTTCTTGCCTGTTTCCTTCTTGAATCTCATGAGAATATGGCGTACCACAATAACTCTATTATCACCGATCTCCGACAAGAATTCTCATTATATTTTCCTCTCCCAAGATGTTATCGGTCATCCAGGAGCCAGGAAAAGGGGGATGGAGGGAGGGAGGGGTGGATGGGAGTGGAGATGTGTGGATGAAATGGGTGGGGGGTGGATTTCTGTCTTTCAACTTTGGCTACTTCCCTTGTAAGGGGGAAAAGGCCCTTGGTATATGTACGTATGTATGTATGTATGCATGTACGTACGTATGTCATGTATGTACATACGTATGTATGTTTGTATGTATGATTCTATCCCTGTACTCTTTCGTCTGGTCCAAAAGTATAAACATATCCAAAATAAATTTTGACTTGTTCTTTTCTTTTTCAAGTTGTGCCGATTTCTTCGAGGTTTACGTTTACATCATTCACGTGTCCTGTGTCTACAACCGAGTTGCAGCAACTGCTAAAGGCGTTTTATCACACTGGGCTATTTTTCCTCCAACCTCCGATTTATCGGCGGTACCGCCCACCTCCAGCAACTTTTTTCGCCGTCAAATCATTATGGCAAACAATTTTGATATCTTAAAAAAAAAAAAAAAGTCATTTGATATGCTGGAGGAAAATCATTTACATCCAGCATATCAGATTCCTTCCAGGAAGCCGCGAGCTCCAATCTGCTTCAACTGTCGGAGGAAAAATAGTCAAGTGTGCTAACGCTTAACTAGTTCATAAATCTCCAGTGACGGCTATTAAAATCTAGATCGAATGAAACTAACTTCAGTCTAACCTTCCAGGGAAAACGTACCATGACTACTACCCACCTACCAACACTCATGTCTACCACCCACCTACCAACACATGTCTACTACCCACCTACCAACACTCATGTCTACTACCCACCTACCAACACTCATGTCTACTACCCACCTACCAACACTCATGTCTACTACCCACCTACCAACACTCATGTCTACTACCCACCTACCAACACTCATGTCTACCATCCACCTACCAACACTCATGTCTACCACCCACCTACCAACACTCATGTCTACCACCCACCTACCAACACTCATGTCTACCATCCACCTACCAACACTCATGTCTACCATCCACCTACCAACACTCATGTCTACCATCCACCTACCAACACTCATGTCTACCACCCCAACTGCCAACATCCTTGTCTACCAACATATCAGACAGTGTTCCTTTCGTTAATTCCATCATGTTTACTGTTCCTATAAATTAACTTCTACTTGCTTAAGGTGGCGGCACACTAGGCATTTCTCGCTAGCATGCTACTTGCTTTTGCTACTTCGTTTGAGTAGAAACTACCTCGGTTACGATCTTTTGTTTTTCAAATTTCCAAATGTCAATTCACTCTTGCGTCATATAGTGAGAAGCTGAATGACGAACTGAGAAGTCAAATCTAATACACGTAGTATGTCAGGCACATGGCAAATTAGGTATCAAAACCAAATAGCATGCTACCCTAGATTGGTGCAACATTTAATCAATCAAGTATACAAGTATCACAGTCTACCAGTACACTAGTAACCTGCCTACGCCCGTCCTTTGACAACACCCAGGTGTACCGCCTTCACTGGTAACTGGTAACCCTGGCCTACCGGTCTACTGGTAATTTCAGTGTGTAATTCATACCAGCCAGGGCACTAAGCCATAAAAAACCAGTCTCGCTTCCCAACACCTGACACTTCCCCCTTTCTGGTTACTCTAAGTGGGTCAAGTTGTCCATGTTCCCTTTCAGAACGTTCCCGTTTGCACACACACGCACACCTGTGAAACAATTGCCAAACTCCCATCTCCAAAAAGTTGATCATTTGTGGATTTGATTGTCCTGTCGGCCAACAAGCACCACCGCACCTACTCGTCCATTCTTATGATTTCTACGACTACACAGATATACAGT
>NC_134786.1:9545319-9570319 GCF_046742065.1 Oratosquilla oratoria
CTTCTTTGTTCAATTCATTTCAGTGGCACTCCTTGAGAATGAAATTTAACCCTCCCGGTGATACCATCTTACCTCTTCTGGCCGTCGCCAGGCGATTTAATTCTGCCGATATGGGGGAGGGGTTGCAAACACCCCACGCAGCGAATTGGTCCCTAATCCGCTATCTGACGTCTCGGCGTCTGCCCTGTTCTACTCGCAACTCGTGCAGGACGGAACCCCACGTCGGTAACGTTCCTTCAAACGCCTCCATGTCGCCAGTGGTCAGCAGCGTCTCATAAGCCGGGGCGTTACGGGTGCAAACGCCACGGACGGCGTCAGCAGTTTCATGTCCGTTGTGGTGGAGGCAGTGCCAAGCCTCACCTCGCTGTTGCGGCGCGGTCGAGGCCCCAGACTATTATTACTCTACTGCCACTCGCCTTCCCCCTTCCTCCTCCCTCCCTCCCCCCACTTCCCCCTCTTCCCTTTACCCCACACCTCTCCATCTCGCACCTTTCCCCCCTTCACCCCGCCTAGCTAGTGTCATCCCTACCTGCCCAGCATACCACTGCGTTCATCACAATACTCCACGCTTATTTAAGCCGGTGGTTCTCAACCTGGGGTCCCTATGGGACCACACAGTTTCACAACGGGGGCCACACACTAAACATAAGTGGTATTTAGTGGATGCCTACAGATTCTATTCAGTGTTGAGGTGACCTCCAGGAGGCTAAGGAACAGCAGTCCATAGGAATGGAGTAGACGTTCCCGTCCATTCGTCTTCATGGTCGAAAATCGACGACACGAAGCAAGTGTTAATTGCATTATGAAGACTGGTTTCCACACTCTAAACCAGTGAATCTCGAACTTTTTCGTGAGCGACCCTATCTGGAATATTTCAATCCTTCGCGATCCAGAACAATGTCAAGAGAAACAAAATGGACAGTGATATATACCCTTTACTTTGAAAAAAATAAAACAAAATAAATAAATAAATAAATCAATAATAAATAATAATGTGTACAGGTTTTCTTATATAAAAAAAAAAAAATAATAACAGAATCCATGGCACTGCATTTCGGCTAAAAGAAAATTTTAATTGGTCAAGTATTTGAAATAGTCTGAACACGTGAGATTTTTCCTTTGTCCCTGCGACCCATCAAAATTGATCTCGTGACCCAACTTTGGGTCGCGACCCATAGTTTGAGAACCTCTGATCTAAACCTTTCGAGAAGTTGATGCACACCTACTGTAATTATACCCTATTCCAGCGTTTCCCAACCTGGGGGTGCTGAAATCAATTATTGGGGGTGCTGGGAAGTGATGCACACAAAAATCACATTGATATATGTATCTTTGATTACCCAGTTGTGCATATTTGAATTTTTCCATGCTATTTTATTTTTCTACGGTGTTCTGATTTCAGAACAATTTGTTTCAGTTCTAAAGAATCAAGAAAATAAATGAAGCAGTACACTTCACTTTATTTACATCCTTCTAATAACAAGTTAGGGGTGCTGGACTGCTTAGACTTAACACCAGGGGATCCTATGGTCGGAAAAGGTTGGGAAACTCTGCCCTATACTATTATTTTCACGTAAGGTGACACTTGTTGATATACGGACTGCTTTGTTTACTTCAATCTTGTCTTACGTCGCCGCCACCACCGCCACTTTAGCTGTTGCTCAAAGTAAACACCATGAACTGGTTTCTCTTCATCTTCCCAGTTCTCCTTCACCACATCATTCGTCCGTGACCTCAGTCAAGGTCGCCTTCATCACCTGCATCACCACCAACTGCCTTTACGACATCACGGGGGGAGGGAGGGAGGGAGAGAGAGAGAGAAATTCCTCGGGGGCAAAGACGTCGTTCAACATCCCTTACGTGCACGGGACCTCCATATTGGCAATAAAATCATTTCCTCGTCATGAAACTTGTTGTTATCGTTCCCTAGACCAGGGATTCTCAACTTCTCATCAGGCATTTACTCCTTTGGCTCCACGTATTTCGCCATTTAGCCCTCCTGTTCCAGTACACACACACACACACACACGTACAAACACACACATACACACACACACAAATTAGTTAAAAAAAAAAAATCAATCATCTGGGCACAGAAAACTAAGAAGAAATATTCATCATTTCGTTTTTTTGCACAAAATAAAGTCATATACTTCGATATAGAAAGAAACAGTTTAGTATTTTCATATCCCAAATGCAAATAAACAAATAAATAGTTAAATGAATAGACATGAGGCCAGTGACGTTACTGCTGGGTGAACCGTCAGTGCGTGCAACAGGATTGAACAGGACTGAACAGGATTGACGGACACTCCCTCCCTCCCACACCCTCCCTAGGCGTACACACACACACACACACACACACACTTATCACTCTCTCATACACACGCATTTTACAAAAAAATTATATGAATTATTATTCAACTACCAGGTACATAAATTATTTACCCTTTGTCATGTCATTTTTTAACCCCCATGGGGTACATTCACCTCTGCTTGAGATTCACTGTCCTAGACTGCCTGGCCGTGCAGTCACGACTATGCAGTCGCAGCACCAGGTACGATATACTGCCCGACTCTACCATGAATTTCTCTAAGCAACGGGTCCTGATTCTTTATACTCCCCTCCATACTCCCCCTACACAAGACCCCCACTCTCTCCCAAACCCTCCTTTAGGTCTCTATACTAAGATTTCATTCGTCTTTAGGACCCTCGTGTGGGGCTGGGGGGCTGGGAGGGGGGGCGGAGACATGTCCAAGGGCGGCAATTGTAGCCTGGAGTTCCCGGTCATAAAGCTGACAAAATAATGATACGAAAAGTCAAAGAGGACTTGAATATTTTACCGTAATCGACGTTAGAATAATGAAGATACAAAGTATTGTCTGCTCTTTAATTTCCATCTAAATTATATGGCAAGCACAGCAAATGCATTTTATATTGTGTATACCAGTACCCTGTAATCAACGTTGCACAAATTAAGGTCGCTCGCAGGCAGTTAGGGATGGGGGAGATGGGGGAGATGGTGATGAGGGAGGTGGTTATGGGGGGAAGGGGGCCAATGAGAACTTTGCTCAGGGGTGGCACCTGGGGGTCTGTTCCTCTTCTTGGGGACTTCTGGAGCGGAGAGACACCAGCTCCGGGACACACATCCGTCCGCCTAGCTGACGCACCAGCAGCTTGTTCCGCACACGAACATCGAACGCGTACACCAACCTCCCCCCCCCCACTCTCCTTACCCACTCCGATCTCCTCCAGACCCAGGTGGGGGAAGGGGAGGAGGAAGAGGGGGAGACGGGGAAGATTGGGAGAGGAGGAAGGAAAGGGGAGAGGGGAAGGAAAAGGGGAGAGGGGAAGGAAAGGGGGAGTCGGGGAAGGAAAAGGGGAGAGAGGAAGGAACGGGGGAGACGGGGAGAAGGGAAAGATTGGGAGGGGAAGGAAAGAGGGGAGAAGGGGAAGAAGGGAAAAGGGGGGAGAAGGGAAAGATTGGGAAGGAGAGAGGGAAAGCGAAGACGGGGGAGGAGGAAAAGGGGAAGAAAGGAGAGCGGGGAGAAAGTAAAGTTAGGGGGAAGAAGAGGGTTGGGGAAGAGAGAGGGAGGGAAGGGATATGTGGTGAGGAGGAGAGAAGGGAGATGTGGTGGGGAGGAGAGGGAGTGGGTTGGGGGAAGGGGAGGAAAAGGGAGAGGGGGAGAGGAAAAGGGAAAGGAGAGGGAAAAGGAGAGGGGAGGAGAGGGAAAAGGAGAGGGGAGGAGAGAGAAAAGGAGAGGGGAGAAGGAAGCGGGGGAAGGGAAGGAAGAGGGGGAAGGAGAAAGACGAAGGGGAGGGGGAAGGAGAAAGACGAGGGGGAGGGGGAAGGAAGAGGGGGAGGGGAAGGAAGAGGGGGAGGGGGAAAGAAGAGGGGGAGGGGGAAAGAAGAGGGGGAGGGGGAAGGGAGAGGGAGAAGGAAAGGGGGAGGAATGGAGAGGAAGTGTGTCGGGGGTGGGGGGAGGAAAGGGAGGGGGGAAGAAGAGAAAGAAAGGTGGGCGAGACAGGTGGGGGGGAAGGGAGGGAGGGAGGAAGGGAGGTAAATACCTCTCTACCTAAAAATACAGCGTCAAGCTGCCGGATGACTTTAAAGCGCACGCACGCACGCACGCACCATGTCTCGTAGCTAATAATCGTAACACCATGGCATCCGAGAAAACTCGTAAGCATTTGCCTTCTGCGTCCTGATAGCAACACGTCCTGAACGCAGAGTCATACAACCACCTCCTCCTCCTCCTTCTCTTCCTCCTTCCCCCTCCTCCTCTTCTTCCTCGTGGCCCTCACAACGAGTACGGTCGCTACAACTAAAATTAATTCTTACGCAGGCAACGGGAACAGGAGTTTGCGGGTGGGCAACAAAGGGTGGGGGTTCGAACAAACACACGGGAGGGTAGTAGCTGTCGATCACGATTCCGGCACGTGATCCAAGACAATGGTGAACCACACTGACACACACACACACACACACAGAAAGTTGTGGGTTTACAAACAGGAAGAGAACAAAATTAAGTAATAATAATAATAATAATAATAATAATAATAAAAATAAAAGAGAAAGAGAGAGAGATGCAGGTACTGGAACATACGAGAGATGGGTCAGGTAAGGTCAACCCTAGCCCATTTGAGAGGGGGAACCCCCCCACCCACCCACCCAAAGGGCACCGTAAACACACGAATACCAACCCCATTCGTCCGTTCCCCGTCACCTCACCACAACCACCTTCCCTTCCTCCTGTGTGGTAGGTAGCACTACGCTCCCCCTCCCCCCAACCCCGGGGCGCCCCCCCCCCCGCCCCCGCCGCTGGGCGATTTCTTCCCACGTCAGTAACACTCCGTCGAGGACGGGGGGCGACGTAGGGCTCGTGGGGCCCCGCTCATTTCGTGCCGCGTGGCACTTTCCACGTTTCCTCTGGTTCTCGCTACCCTCAGGGTGTCTCGTCCATCCCTCCCTCCCGAACACTCACACATAGATATGGACTACTACGCGTTCATGCAAAGATACATATATTAGGGAGAGGGTGAGTTAGGAAGGAGGCAAGGTGAGAGGCAGGGAGAGGGAGGAAGAGGGGGAGGGAGAGAGGAGAAAGAAGGGGAGAGGAGAGTGAGAGAGAGAGGGAAAAGGGGAAGGGGGAGGGAGGGAGGGGAAGGAAGGGAAAGGGGAGGGAAGGAAAGCGGGGAGTGGTAGGGAGAGGATGGGAGGGAAATGGAGAGGATGGGAGGGGGAGGGGAAGGATGAGAGTGGGAGGGAAAGGGAGAGGATGGGAGGGGGAGGGGAAGGATGAGAGTGGGAGGGAAAGGGAGAGGATGGGAGGGGGAGGGGAAGGATGAGAGTGGGAGGGGGAGGGGAAGGATGAGAGTGGGAGGGGGGAGAGTAAGGAAGAGTGAAGGAGTGAGATAGGAAGGGGACAAGAAACTGAGAAAGTGGGAAAGAATCAACTCAAACGTTTCCATATTTTACAATGGGAAGAGAGAGGGGGAGAGTGGGGAAGAGGGGGAGAGTGGGGAAGAGGGGGAGAGAGGGGAGAGTGGGGAAGAGGGGGAGAGTGGGGAAGAGGGGGAGAGAGGGGAGAGGGGGAGAGAGAGAGGGGAAGAGGGAGAAAGGAAGAGAGGGGGGAGGGAGAAAGGAAGAGAGGGGGAGGGAGAAAGGAAGAGAGGGGAAGAGGGAGAAAGGAAGAGAGGGGGGAGGGAGAAAGGAAGAGAGGGGGAGGGAGAGAGAGGGTCTTATCGTTGTTCATGTTCCCTGAACAAGTTCTCGCGATTGCCTGTGCCTCCCTTAAGAAAGTGGGAGAAAGAAGGAAAAAGAGGAGAAAAGAGATAGAGAAGAGAAGAGGGAGAGGAGACAGGGAGAGGAGACAGGGAGAGGAGACAGGGAGAGGAGAGGAGAGGGAGAGAGGGATAGGAGAGGAGAGGGAGAGAGGGATAGGAGAGGAGAGGGAGAGAGGGATAGGAGAGGAGAGGGATAGGAGAGGAGAAGGAAAGAGAGGGGTAGGAGAGGAGAGAAGAGGGAAAGAGAGGTGTAGGAGAGGAGAGGAGAGAGGGATAGGAGAGGAGAGGAGAGGAGAGGGAGAGAGGGATAGGATAGGAGAGGGAGAGAGGGATAGGAGAGCATAGGAGAGGGAGAGAGGAAGAGAGGAGAGGGAGAGAGGAAGAGGAGAGGGAGAGAGGAAGAGGAGAGGGAGAGAGGAAGAGGAGAGGGAGAGAGGAAGAGGAGAGGGAGAGAGGAAGAGGAGAGGGAGAGAGGAAGAGGAGAGGGAGAGAGGAAGAGGAGAGGGAGAGAGGAAGAGGAGATGGAGAGAGGAAGAAGGGATGGAGAGAGGAGGAAGGGATAGAGAGAGGAAGAGAGAAGGATGGGAGGGGAGAGGGAGGGAAGAGAGAGAGGGAGGGAGGGGAGAGGGAGATGGAGGGAGGGAAGAGAGAGAGGGAGGGAGGGGAGAGGGAGATGGAGGGAGGGGAGAGGAAGAGGGAGGGAGGGAGGGGAGGGAGAGGGAGGGAGGGAGGGAGAGAGAGAGGGAGAGAGCCGGGGCTGATCTCCTCCCTAAGGTGGATCTGCTCGCTTCCCCCCCTCCCTTTCCTCCAGGAAGGAGGGGGGAGGTGGTGATGGGGGGGGGGGAAGGAAAGGGGTGGAAGAGGAGGAAAGGAAGGTAAGGGAGGAGGGGAGAAAGTGGAAGGGGAGATGGGTATCTTCAAAAGACGAACCTGAATCTTTTCACGCTTGCGCCGTCATTTGCGCCCATCCTTAGCCACACACCTTTCATGCACACATGCATACATACATACATATACACACACACACACATATATATACACACACACACATACATATACACACACACACACATACATACATACACACACACACACACACACATACATACTACACACACACACATACACACACACACAACACACACACACACACACCATACACACCACACACATATATATTATATATATATATATATATAAATATATGCGTATATGTATATGTATGCAATAAAAAAAACCCCACTATGAACGTGTTCACAAATGCGTAAATAACCACTAGGAAAAAGTAAACTAACGAAGCAAAGCGCTTTCGTATAATTACATCTTCAGTGCTGATACAAAGAAGGAATTCCTTACACATGTATATGTGTGTGTATACACACATACCAAGGGCTTCCCCCTCTCACAAGGAAAGTAGCCTAAGTCAGCTGGCATAATTCCACTTCCACCCATTCCACCCCCCCCCCCGTCTCCCTTCCATCTCATCTTGGCTCCTCCTGGATGACGGAACCCTGTCGTCCACTGGAACAAGACCTCAATCGCCACTCAGTACCGAGGAGATCTACTGATACAGGTTCTAGAATTGTGTAAACATCGCGAACGCACGATTCTATGTGTGTGTGTGTGTGTGTGTGTGTGTGTGTGTGTGTGCATATATGTATGTATGTTTGTTTATAAGTATGTCTATGTACGTGTGTTTATAAGTATGTCTGTGTTTATATATGTATTTATGTATATATGTATGTACGTATGTATATATGCGGGGGTAGTTTTCATTGTTGTAGTCGGTCCCGATGAATGTAGAGGGGAGTGGGGGGGAGTTGCAGGTCGTGTGGGGGGAGAGGGGGAGGCAGGTCGTCTGGAGATGGGAGAGGAGGGTCATGTGTGGGGGGATGAGGGAGTAAAGATATCTAGGATAAGAAGGGAGTTGCGAGGACGACAACATGAAGACTACTAAGATGACTGGAGGATAGAAAGAGGACTGGGAGGGGGGAGGGGGTAGGGAAGGCCAGGTTCTTCCTTTCCTTTCCATATCTTCTCTCTTCCTCCCCCAGCCCCCTCCCCCCTCCTCCGGCGAGGAGAGGGGCCGGAAATGGCCCCATCTTGCCAGGACCCCCCGACAATAGCTTGTGGCACAAAGAAGCATGTATCCATGGCACCATGGCGTGGGCCAAAACATACGTACACGTGTACACACGTACACACACACAGGAAGGTTTACAAAGGTGGAGCATACCGACTGGAGACCTTTAGGTCCGTAACTAGGTCGGCTGCTAAGAATAGACAGTTAAATGAGCAAACAGGCGGACCAAACCATTGTTTAGGCGTTTATCTTAACGATTCTTAAAACTTCGGACCAAGATACATTGTACTGCCTCTGAAGAAAGTTTATTCTCTCTCTCTCCCTCTTACCCCTCCTACCCCCCTCTCTCTTTCTCTTTCCTCCTCTCTCTCCTACCTCTCCCCCATCTCTCTTTTATCCCTCCCTTCTCTATCTCTCCTACCCCTCCCCCCTCTCTCTTACCCCTTCCCTCTGTCTCCCTCTCCTTCTCTCTCTGTCTGTCCCACACGGCACGGGAAAAACGTACACTGCAGCACACCACTTGACACACAAACAAACAAGCTTAGTGGTAGACGACCATGCGACACGCACACCCCACTACAGTGTGTGTCACAACACGCGACACGCACGCTTGGCGCGGTCAAGAATACCTCACCGTGTCGCGCTGCATACGAAGAGGAATTGGGAGGAGGAGGAGGAGGAGGAGGAGGAGCAGCAGCAGCAGCAGGAGGGGGGGAAGCGGAGGAAGAGCAGGAAAAGATGGAGGAAGAAGTTGAGAGGGAAGAGGAAGAGGAGGAGGAGGAGGAAGAGGAAGGTGAAGAGGATGAGGTGGAGGAGAAAGAGGAGGAAGATGAGGTGGAGAAAGAGAAGGGGGAGAAAGAGGAGGGGGAGAAAGAGGAGGGGGAAGAGAAGGAAAAAAGAGGAGGAGGAAGAGGCGGATGGAAGGTGAAGAGGAGGAAGAGGAAGAGAAGGAAAAAGAGGAGGAGGAAAAGGCGGATGGACGAAAGAGGAGGTGAAGAGGAAGAAGAGGAAGAAGGGGTGAAAGTGGACGAGGAGCAACACGCTGAAGAAGAATCCTTGGGAGAGAAGAAAAAGGAGGTGGAGAAAGGAGTGGGAGGAGGAATACGAGGAGGGAGGGGGAGGGGGAGGGGGGAGGGGGGAGGGAGGGAGAAGGAAACACTGGAAAAGTAGAGGAAAATTATGAGGATAAATACGGGATACAAGAAGAATACCAAGAGGAAGAATACTAAAATGGAGAATACAAAGAATAAAGAACAAGAAATGGAAGTGGAGAAATATGATGCAAATGATAATGATTGAAGAAAAAAGAAAAAGGAGAAAGAATAAGGAGGAGAAGGAGAAGATAATGGAGAAGAAAGAAGAAAATTAATAGGATGTAGGCAAAGAAGGAATGTAACGAGGAATACGAGGAGAGGGAGAGGGAGAGGGAGAGAGAGAGAAGCGAGAGAGAAGAGAGGGAAAGCGATAGCGAGAGAGGAAGAGAGAGGGGGGAAAGAGGGGAGATAGGGGAGAGGGAGGAAAGAGAAGAGAAGAGAAGAGAAGAGAAGAGGGAGGGGCAGGGAAGAGGAGGCAATCTGAGTAGCCACAAGTCACAGACTCTGTGCTGTATTTTTTCCACTTCTCTATACAGAAAATTTAATAAACTACAGTTCCAAGTTCATTTTAAATCTTATTAATATTCTAATTCAGATTTAAGAGCTTTAGTCTTTTTTTAGGGGCGGGGGGGGGGGGAGATGCTCCAAGTACACCTTATTTCTTAAAGTTTCTTGAGGAAAATAAATCAATATACGAAAAATATAGATAAGAAACGTTTTAAACACAGCTGTATGCAGCAGCCTATTCCGTATATCGGGGACTTTGTGTAAGCACCAGGGGGGCCCCAGGAGGACACGCTTTCTGTACGACAGCGCAACATGTTGACCATTACGCATGTATGACATCATCTATGACGTCAACGTCCGTCGCCGATTGCGTTCCACTGCAATTTCATTAATATACACCAAAGTACGGGCGGCCAGCTGGCCCCCGTGTAACCTTTGGATCGTTTCACACGTATCGACTTTTCGCCGTGAGCCGTCCACGACACGACGTCGTGTTCCCAAATAACCATGGATGTCCGCGAACGCGTCGCGACGACGTGTGAAAGCGTTCGCGGACACCCACTATTCTTTGAAAACACGACAGTGCCGTGGACGGCGCACGGCGAAAAGTCGGTACGTGCGAAACGAGACTTGTATCAACATCGCCACCAGACTTCCCGCCACGAAGCGTGAGATACAACGGAACTATTTACAGACTCGTTTGTTATCACTCGAGAACGAGGTTGTCCTCGAGAGCGAGGTTGTCCTCGAGAACGAGGTTGTCCTCGAGAGCGAGGACGACGCTGCTGACGCCCGAGGCCCCGAACCCCGAAATGGTGTATGTGTGTGATTCACCATGGTCTCGGATCACGTGTTGGACTCATGATCGACAGCTATTAACCTCCCGGATGAGAGCTCAGACCTCGTATGACCGATCTATGGGTAATACTGTGACCTTGCACGCACACCCACCTAACTCCCCGCCCACAAGAGTTGGAGTAACACCCCGCAGCGCAGCGATACTGAAATTATCTCAGCCCAAAGCGGGAGTCTAACCCGGACCGCCGTAGTGGCAGGCGAGAACTCTAACCAAAGCACCACGAGGTGTCTGTGTGTGTGCGCGCGCGCGCGCGATAGAGCGACGGGTGCCTCAGAGACTGAGGTCACATCAATGTTACCACTTGGCACGGTGCCACTTCACCAAAGCATCACTGCCGCCCGCGCGCCCGCCCGTCGGGACAGCTACTACTCCCACACCACAACCGCCCTGGGCGCGTCAATTCTCGACACCAAACCTCAACTCCTGTCAACTTCAACTCTGGCTCCGGGGACCCCCCCCCCCGCCCAAACTCCTCAATCAACCTTCATAACTAACACCACAGTCGGAAAAAGGTTGAATAAGCGAGTCTATATAATTTCGACTGCTAACTGCAACCCACTTCAGTAGTACTACTAAAGAGGGTTGCAGTTAGCAGTCGAAATATACAGACTCGCTTTTTCAACTCTTTTTTTTTCGACGATGGTGTCAAGTTGTGATTTACATACATTTCTTATCAGCGAAACGTTGAGAAATTCACCCGAAGACGGCTTATATAAAGACTCGTATAAAACAGCTACAAGGTTAACCGACATGGTTTTAATCCTTAAAAGGTTTTCAATCCAGGTTTTGGGGAGGGTGGGGGTTTCCTTCCGTCGAATGAAATCACCTGCCGACAGCTAAATGAAAGTCCACACGTATCTGGGTGGATGCAGAACGAGTGGAGGACTAGTGATAGTAGAGCAGCTATTGTATTTCGACGCCAATACATAACCAGCGCTAGCAGCCTTGGGTACAAAGCCGTGCCAAAGACGAGGAGTCGAGGGCTAGGGAAGGCGGGACTGTAAAGGGACAGGGAGAGGGGAAAGGGAGAGGGGAAAGGGAGAGGGGGAAAGGGAGAGGGGGAATGGGAGAGGGGGAATGGGAGAGGGGAGGGGAGGTGTGGGGAAAGGGAGAGGGAAGGGAGAGGGGAAAGGTAGAAGGGAAAGGGTGAGGGGAAAGGGAGAGGGGAAAGGGAGAGGGGGATGGGAGAGGGGAAAGGGAGAGGGGGATGGGAGAGGGGAAAGGGAGAGGGGAAAGGGAGAGGGGGAAGGGAGAGAGGAAAGGTAGAAGGGAAAGGGAGAAGGGAAAGGGAGAGGGGAAAGGGAGAGGGAGGAAAGGGAGAGGGAGGAGAGGGAGAGGGAGGAGAGGGAGAGGGAGGAGAGGGAGAGGGAGGAGAGGGAGAGGGAGGAGAGGGAGAGGGAGGAAAGGGAGAGAGGAAAGGGAGAGAGGAAAGGGAGAGGGGAAAGGGAGAGGAGAAAGCGTGGGAGGAAACCTAGAGGATTTTTTTCTACTCAATGTGAATAAAATCACCCCACAGCAGCAATAAAGCCGTAAAATTGTACATCTGATAAGGAGAAGAAGCTTTGAACGCAGAGTCACGGCCTTATCGGTGTGTTACATGTAAATGTCCCCCATTGTCAGAAGCGGGCGCTGGGCGATGGGGCGATCATTCAATGACCTCAACAGCAAGCGGAAGGATCCAAAAAATACAACAAAATATATTAACGAGTTTTACATGTAACCCGCTATAAATCGCAGGAAAACTGATATGAACACAACAATAAAAGAGACTACAAGAGACCCCATGTCCATAACCCTCCCCCCTCTCTCTCTCCTACCCCCTCTCTCTCTCTCTCTCTCTCCTACCCCTCTCTCATCTCCTATCCCTCTCTCTCTCTCTCTCCCTCTCCTTCTCCCCCCTGTCTCTCCTTCTCCCCCCTGTCTCTCCTTCTCCCCCCTGTCTCTCCTTCCCCTCTCTCTCTCCACCCCTCCTTTCCTCTCTCCTCCCACCCCTTCCTCCCTCCCTCTCTCCCTCCCCCCCTCTCTATGCCCATAACCACCTATCACCGCCCCCCCATCCATAAAATTATCTAACCTTCTTTTAAATCAACCAATAGTTTCAGCGCTCACTACTACATGGTTACCAAGTCTATTCCATTCGTTAACCACTATGTGTAAATCTAAAGACATTCGCGATGGAGCTGCGGCGTGTTTCAACCATTCACTGCGATGGGGACCATAGAAGAGAGAAATAATAAACATAAACACAGACATATACCAAGGACCTCTCCCACCCCCTTACAAGGGAATTCGCCAAAATCAAAAGGCATAAATCCACTCCCAAAAATATAAATAGAAATAAATAATAAAAAATAATAATAATAGAAAACAAATAAATAAAAATGTGATTGCTCTCTAGAACAAACGCAGAGCTGCAAATTCATCGAATACCGAAGAAGTTAATTTTATCCTGGGCTGCTGACAGACAATGACTCTCTTCAGCTGACGAGCCGAGTCGAGGCTCGAGTCATATAACAGGGTCTCGATCAGGGACAGAGAGGGGGAGAGGGGGAGAGGGGGAAGGGAGGGAGAGAGAGGGGAGAGGGAGAGAGGGAGAGGGAAGAGGGGAAGAGAGGGAGAGGGAAGAGGGGAAGAGAGGGAGAGGGAAGAAGGGGAGAGAGGGAAGAAGGGGAGAGGGAGAGGGAAGAAGGGGGAGAGGGAGAGGGAAGAAGGGGAGAGGGAGAGGGAAGAAGGGGAGAGGGAGAGGGAAGATGGGGAGAGGGAGAGGGAAGAAGGGGGAGAGGGAGAGGGAAGAGGGGGAGAGGGAAGAGGGGGAGAGGGAGAGGGAAGAGGGGGAGAGAGGGAGAGGGAAGAGGGGGAGAGAGGGAGAGGGAAGAGGGGGAGAGAGGGAGAGGGAAGAGGGGGAGAGAGGGAGAGGGAAGAGGGGAGAGAGGGAGAGGGAAGAGGGGAGAGAGGGAGAGGGAAGAGGGGGAGAGAGGGAAGAAGGGGAGAGAGGGAAGAAGGGGAGAGAGGGAAAGGGTGAGGGTAAGGGTGAGAGTGAGGGTAAGGGTGAGAGTAAGGGTAAGGGAGAGGGTAAGGGTAAGGGAGGGAAAGAGGGAAGACGATAAGGGTAAGGGTAAGGGTAAGGGTGAGAGAGAGAGAGAGAGAGAGAGAGAGAGAGAGAGAGAGAGAGAGAGAGAGAGAGAGAGAGAGAGAGAGAGAGAGAGAGAGAGAGAGAGAGAGAGAGAGAGAGAGAGAGAGAGAGAGAGAGAGAGAGAGAGAGAGAGAAAATAGCAAAGTAAGCCACCGTATTTTGGGGGAGGTTACGAATTTGGCCAACTAAAAATTCGTCTGCACGACCAGAGGCCATCGAGGTGGCATTTTGACAATCGAGATTTTCGACCCCTGAGAAACGATTTTTTTTTCTTTTTCTTTTTCTTTTTGACGCGATTAAACCGTTGCATGGTGTATCTTCCACGACCCGTCAAAATATCAGGTCATAAAGTGACTGGGCCTGGCAACTCGCTTGCAGCAAACTTTCCTGTTGTCAAACTTTTTAATTGCACAAATATGAAGTTGCTACGTCGGCCGCCAGACTATTTCATTCAGTTACAAATGATCTAAACGAGGCGATACACTAGGCATATCTCGCTAGCATGCTACTTGCTTTTGCTACTTAGTTCGAGTAGAAATTATTTTGGTTACTTTTTTTAAATTTCAAAATGTCGAATTACTGTTGCGTCATTTAGCAAGAACTAATAGAAGTTAAACCTAAAATACGAATGTTCGACACAATGTTGAGATGTTCTTACTGAAGTCTAGAACATTTCAAACGAACACGTTTCTACATAAACGAAATAGCAAAAGCAAGTAGCATGCTAGCCTAATGTGCTGCCACCTTTAGCAAAGCAGCGCTACGCAAGTCTAGAATATTGTACCCCATGTCGTTCTTACTCAAACCAAATATCAAAAGCAAGTAGCATGTTAGCCTGATATACCGCCACCTTTAGCAAAGCAGCGCTACGCAAGTCTAGAATATTGTACCCCATGTCATTCCTACTCAAACCAAATAGCAAAAACAAGTAGCACGCTGGCCTAGTGTGCCGCCACCTCAAATTTGTTATTGCGCCGTTGAGTTGCGTGCCCGGCCGACCCAAATCAACCAGGTGGCACAGGGCCGTGGCACCGAGCATCGAGGGCCAGAGTGCCAATCGTATGGCACTCCTCCAAGTTCAAGTGGAATGTGACATTTGACGGACCTCTCCAGCGGTTCGGATTCCTCTGACCCAAGCCTACGTACTTGTTGTGAACACGGGGTTAACATCTATACATTACGAAGATCGGCACAAAGGAGAAGAAAAGAGAGGGAAAAGATAATAATTATAAATAAAAACAAAATAAATAATAATACATGCTTATACCAAGGGCTTTTCCCCCCTTACAAAGAAGGTAGCAAAAGTCAAAAAGGCATAAATCCTCTCCCACCCACATACTCCAGTAATAATAATAACAAATAATAATACCGGTAATAATGATAATAATAATAATAATAATAAACCAAACATGTAAATAAATGAATATATAAAGCAAGACGGCCATTCGGCACGAAGTAGATTCAGGAAAAGAAAAAATATATAAATAAAATAAAATAATAAAATAATAAATAAATATATATATAAATAAATAAAATGGAGGATGCCTTTACACAATCCCTTTCGAGTAAATCCAAGTCAGAAGTGGTGGAAAAGTAGGTCATTACCCCCCCTCCCCCCTCGACTCCAACTGTGTCGCCACGCCGAACGACCCGATTCGGACGCTTCCTTGTGATTAAAACAGACTGGAACAGAACGGGGTCCAAGATAGGACCAACTTCTAGAGAAGACACCCTCCCCCCCTTTTCACCCAAGGACCTCTGGCAACCGGCGACGGCTCCCTCCTACTCTTATTCCCTGTAGATGACACAAACAACCCCAAGTTTCTTCCGGAGACTACAAGGACCGTTGCTGGCTACTGTTGGGATGCGGGTTTCTGGTCGCCAAAGGGGGTACGGGGTAAGGGAGAGAGGGGAAACGGGAGAGGGGAAAGCGGATGAGGGTGGCAAGGAGACGTGTTGAGGGGGAGAGGGGGAAGGTGTGAAAGGAGAAGGGGGATTGGGGAGGGGGAGGGGATAGTGGGAAGGGAGGGAGAGCGGGGAGGGGAAATGGAGGGGGGGAAAGGTGGGATGGGGAAGGGTGAGGGAGGAGAGGAGAGGCGGGGAATGGAGAGTAGGGGTTATGGAGAGTAGGGGTTGTGGAGAGGCGGGAAGGGGAGAGGAGGGTAGAGAGGAGGATGAGGGGAGAGAGCAGAGTGGGAAAGGGGGAGAGTGGGAAGGGAGGGAGAGCGGGGAGGGGAGGGGAGATGGAGGGGGATTGGAGAGGCGGAGAGGGGAGAGGAGGGGGATTGGAGAGGCGGAGAGGGGAGATGGAGGGGGATTGGAGAGGCGGAGAGGGGAGAGGAGGGGGATTGGAGAGGCGGAGAGGGGAGATGGAGGGGGATTGGAGAGGCGGAGAGGGGAGAGGAGGGGAATAGAGAGGGGGGAAGGGAGGACGAGGAGGGGGGAGAGCACAGGACTGTGATCGTCACTTCGACCCGATGCACCTTTGAGAGCCAAAATTCATCTGGTCGTCGTCGTCGTCGTCGTCGTCGTCACGCCTGATCGACCTGATTGAGGTCTTTCCCCAGTCTGCCCTAAAGAGATGGATGACCCGCCCCCTCCCCCCCGGAGGGGCGCTTGTTCACAGCAGCTCCCCCCAGGGAGAGGGAGAGGGAGAAGGGGGATAGTGGGAGATGGATACAAGGAAGAGGGAGAAGAGGGAGGAAGAGAGGAATAAGGGGAAGGGAGAAGTGGGGATAGGGAGAAGAGGGGGATAGGGAAACGAGGGGGATAGGGAAACGAGGGGGATAGGGAAAAGAGGGGGGATAGGGAGAAGGGGGATAGGGAGAAGGGGGATAGGGAGAAGGGGGAGAGGGAGGAAGGGGGAGAGGGAGGAAGGGGGAGAGGGAGGAAGGGGGAGAGGGAGGAAGGGGGAGAGGGAGGAAGGGGGAGAGGGAGGAAGGGGGAGAGGGAGGAAGGGGGAGAGGGAGGAAGGGGGAGAGGGAGGAAGGGGAGAGGGAGGAAGGGGGAGAGGAAACGAGAGGGGGAGGGTGAATGGAATCGTAGGTGGGGGAACGCATCGAGATCGGGGGGGGGGGGATTAAGACAACGGGGAAGGCAAATGGAGGGGAAAGGGGAAATGAAGAGAGGGGGAGAGGGGAAATGAAGCGAGGGGGAGAGGGGAAATGAAGAGAGGAGGCGAGGGGAAATGAAGAGAGGAGGCGAGGGGAAACTGAGAGGAGGCGAGGGGAAATTGAGAGGAGGCGAGGGAAAATTGAGGGAAAATTGAGGAGGAGGCGAGGGGAAATTGAGGAGGCGAGGGGAAATGAAGAGGGGAGAGGGGAAATGAAGAGGGGAAAGGGGAAATGAAGGGAAAGGAGGAAATATGAAGTGAAAGGCGAGAGAAGGGGAAATGAAGAGGAGGAGGGGAAGGGAAATGATGAAGAGGAGATGGGGGAAGGAAATGATGAGAGAGGAGATGGGAGGGAAATGACGAAAGATGGGAGGGAAATGACGAAATTACGAGACTTGGATGATGGAATTAAAGAGATGAAAGGAGAGGAAAAGAGTGGCAACAGTGAGAGGGAGTGAGAGAGGAGAGAGAGGAGAGAGGGAGGAGATAGAAGAGGAGGTAGAGATAGATGAGGGAGAGGAGGGAAATGGGGGGGTGGAGAGGAGAGAAATGGGGGTGGAGAGGAGGGAAATGGGGGTGGAGAGGAGGGAAATGGGGGTGGAGAGGAGGGAAATGGGGGTGGAGAGGAGGGAAATGGGGGTGGAGAGGAGGGAAATGGGGGTGGAGAGAAGGGAAATGGGGGGTGGAGAGGAGGGAAATGGAGCGGGGTGGAGAGGGGCGATGTGAGAGAAGATAGGAAGGAAAGGAATGAGGGTATGGATACAGGCTGGAAAGGAGAGGAGGGAGATGGGACGAGGGGGGGGAGGAAAGGCAAGGGAAAGGCAAGGGAAAGGGGAGAGGAGGGGAGAAGGAGGGGAGATGAAAGAGGGAGAGAGGAGGGGAGGGGGGAGGGGAGAGGAGAGGGGAGAGGAGAGAGAGGGGAGACGGGAGAGAGAGAGAGAGAGAGAGAGAGAGAGAGAGAGAGAGAGAAGAACGGAGGGGGTGTGAAAGCAGGGTCTGACATGATGCAAATTGAAAATGTCGATGTATGGGCGGGCGGAGTTAAAACCAGAAGACTGAGGAGAAATGGTACGACAGGAAGTCAGGAGGGGATGGAGGGGGAGTAGGGGGAGTGCGAGGGAGGGGGGATTGTGGGGGGTAAAGAGGTGATCAGGGTCGATCCAATATATTAGGCAATCGACAGCCCTCCCTCACGCACCCGCATATGCAAACGGGGGGAAAATGAAGTCCCCCCACCTCCACCCACGCCCCCTCTCCCGGAGCCATAAACCCGTCGCCTAATCCTCCTTTGCTACTGTCGCCAGGCGATTTTATTCATCCGGGGGGAGGAGGTAGCTGATAACTCCTTTCACCCAGTGACACACTTCATCACCACTAACAACAACACTATCACTATTGCCACCTTTGTTACTACCACCAATCTACCACCACCACCATTGGCACTACCATCACCACCACCATAATTGGCACTACCACCACCATCACTGGCACTACCATCACCATCATTGGCACTACCATCACCACCACTGGCACCATCACCACCACCATAATAGGCACTACCATCACCACCACCATAATAGGCACTACCATCACCACCACCATAATAGGCACTACCATCACCATCATAGGCACTACCACCACCATCATTGGCACTACCATCACCACCACCACCATTGACACCATCATCATTGGCACCATCATCACCACCATCAATGGCACTACCATCACCATCACCACCACCATCATTGGCGCCACTCCTCCCTCTTTCTGGCGCCCCTCCAAATGCTCGTCCATGCTTGTCTGCCAGGAGTGAGGGAGGGAGTGCGGAAGGGAGTATGGGAGTGAGAGGGTGGGGGGGGGCAGCTGGCACACACACCCCCATCCCCCCTCCAGCGACCTCCTCGACCTGGGATCTTCTTCCCCTCCGGTTTGTTGGACCAGGTGAAGGTGGAAGTGTGTGCGTGCGTGCGTGCGTGTGTGTGTGTGTGTGTGTGTGTGTGTGTGTGAGCGCGGGTGCATGCGTTGGGGTGGGGGAGCCGGTTTGGCAATTCTAACTAAAACGGGACATTTCCACCCCGGAATTAAATCAGATCATTACTATGGCATGGAAAGAGGAAGAGGAGGAAGACGAGGAAGAGGAGGAAGACGATGAGGAGGAAGAGCAGAGAGGTGTATTTCGTTGCATTTAACCATCGCTTCTCTCCTTGGAGACTATTTTGCTCCGAAGATGGGTTTAGAGGGGGTGAATGATTCCCGGAGGGTGATGAAATAATGCTGCGTGACTCTGGTCCATAAGGGACAGAATAAAAGCTTACGCACTGCCCCGTGCTGGGTGGAAATGGGAGACGTGTGCGTGTGTGTGTGTTAGTGTGTGTGTGTTTGTGTGTGTTAGTGTGTGTGTGTGTGTGTGTGTGTGTGTTAGTGTGTGTGTTAAGGAGAGGTATAAACGAAGTGCAAAAACATACAGGAAATGGAGGAGGGGAGGGGGAGAGGGGGAGGAGAGTGAGACGGGAGGAGAGGGAGAGGGGAGGGGAGGAAAGGGAGATGAGAGGGGAGGGGAGGAAAGGGAGAGGGGAGGAAAGGGAGAGGGGAGGAAAGGGAGAGGGGAGAAAGAGGAGGGGAGGGGAGAGAAGAGGAGGGGAGAGAAGAGGAGGGGAGGGGAGAGGGGAGGGGAGGGGAGAGGGGAAGAAAGGGAGAGGGGAGGGATGGGGAGGAAAGGGGTAGGGGAGGGGAGAAAAGGAAAGGGGGAGGGGAGGGGAGAAAAGGAAAGGGGGAGGGAAGGGGAGGAAAGGGGAGGGGAGGGGAGGAAAGGGGAGGAAAGGGGAGGGGAGGAAAGTGGAGGAGAGGGGAGAAGAGGGGAGGGGAGGGGAGGAAAGGGGAGGGGAGGGGAGGAAAGGGGAGGGAAGGGGAGGAAAGGGGAGGGGAGGGGAGGAAAGGGGAGGGGAGGAAAGGGGAGGGGAGGAAAGGGGAGGGGAGGAAAGGGGAGGGGAGGAAAGGGGGAGGGGAGGGGAGGAAAGGGGAGGGGAGGAAAGGGGGAGGGGAGGAAAGGGAGAGGTGAGGAGAGAGGGGGGAGAGTGAGAGGGGAGGAGGGAAGGAATGGGAGAGTGAGAGGTGAGAAGGTGAAGAAGGAGGAGGAGGTAGAGGGACAGGAGGAAAGGGAAAGGAGGGGGGCAGGGATATAAACTGGGTAGAAAAGAGTTGCTACCGTATTAACATAACAATCCAGACAGTCCTCGTCAAAACTGGAGTCTTCACCCCCCTCCCCCACCACCACCACCACGGCACTCGAAGCTTGCATCCCTTACACGAATAAAAACACCTGGCGCATGTGTTTGTGTGTGTGTGTGTGTGAGAGAGAGAGAGAGAGAGAGAGAGAGAGAGAGAGAGAGAGAGATCAAGGAACCTCGCGCCAAAATAATCAACACCCGAGCCTACCAAGAACCCTGACCCAAAGAGTGTATTGCCCTCCTCCTCCTCCTCCTCGTCCTCTCTCCTCTCTACTCCTCCTCCTCCTCCCCCCACCCCACCCCCACGTGCAACAACAACAACAAAGCCTTCTGCCAAACGCTGAAGAAGACAATGTCCGCAACGGAGGGAAAGTGAAAATAACCCCTTCCTCAGGCCGACCTCAGCTACAACTCGCGAAAGTAATCAGCGGGGGGGAGGTGGGAGGTGGGAGGTGCGGGTGTTGGAGAGGAGCGAGGGGGTGGGAGGAGGGGGAGAGAGGGTCGTGAAAGAGGGAAGTGGAGAGGGAGAGTCAAAAAGAGGGGCTAAGAGGAGTGGTGAGGGAGGTGTGGGGAGGTACGGAGAGGTAGAGGGAGCCAGGGAGAGGCAGGAGTAGGGGGAGATAGGGAGAGTACGGGGAGGTGGGGAGGAGAGATTGGGTGGGGAGGAGAGGTGGGATGGGGAGAAGGGAGGTGAGGGAGAAGGAAGGGGAGGGAGAAGGAAGGGGAGGGAGAAGGAAGGGGAGGGAGAAGAAAGGTGAGGGAGAAGAAAGGTGAGGGAGAAGGAAGGTGAGGGAGAAGGAAGGGGAAGGAGAAGGAAGGGGAAGGAGAAGGAAGGTGAGGGAGAAGGAAGGGGAGGGAGAAGAAAGGTGAGGGAGAAGGAAGGTGAGGGAGAAGGAAGGTGAGGGAGAAGGAAGGTGAGGGAGAAGGAAGGTGAGGGAGAAGGAAGGTGAGGGAGAAGGAAGGAGAGGGAGAAGGAAGGTGAGGGAGAAGGAAGGGGAGGGAGAAGGAAGGGGAGGGAGAAGGAAGGTGAGGGAGAAGGAAGGGAAGGGAGATGGAAGGGAAGGGGAGAAGGAAGGGGAGGGAGAAGGAAGGTGAGGGAGAAGGAAGGTGAGGGAGAAGGAAGGTGAGGGAGAAGGAAGAGGAGGGAGAAGGAAGGGGAGGGAGAAGGAAGGGGAGGGAGAAGGAAGGGGAGGGAGAATAGGAAGAGGAGGGAGTAGGAACGGGAGGAAGAGGAGGGAGAAGGAAGGGGAGGGGGAAGGAAGGGGAGGGGGAAGGAAGGGGAGGGGGAAGGAAGGGGAGGGGGAAGGAAGGGGAGGGGGAAGGAAGGGGAGGGGGAAGGAAGGGGAGGGGGAAGGAAGGGGAGGGGGAAGGAAGGGGAGGGGGAAGGAAGGGGAGGGGGAAGGAAGGGGAGGAAGGGGAGGGAGAAGGAAGGGTAGGGGAGGGAGAGGGGAGGAGAAGGAAGGGGAAGGAGAAGGAAGGGGAAGGAAGGGGAAGGAGAAGGAAGGGGAGGGAGAAGGAAGGTGAGGGAGAAGGAAGGTGAGGGAGAAGGAAGGTGAGGGAGAAGGAAGGGGAGGGAGAAGGAAGGGGAGGGAGAAGGGAGGTGAGGGAGAAGGAAGGGGAGGGAGAAGGAAGGGGAGGGAGAAGGAAGGAGGGGAGGTGATGGAGAACTGTGACCTTTGACACACACACCTTGCCCAACACAGCAGGGTACGGTGCCATCTTGCAGTACTAGGATGCTTTTCAACCCTAAACGGGGATCGAACTCAGACTTTCCAGTTAACAGGCAAACTAACTACACCATCAAGTCTGTGTAAGTGTGTGTGTGTGTGTGTGTGTGTGTGTGTGTGTGTGTGTGTGTGTATTCGCATTGGACTTTGGATCACGTGCTGGACCCGTGAACATCTATTTCCCTCCCGGAAGAGAGCTCAGAGCTCGTATGACTGATCTATTGATAATGCTGTGACCTTACACGCACACACACACACACACACACACACACACACACACACACACACACACACACACACACACACACACACACACACACACACACCCAACTCCCCGCCCACGAGTTGGAGTAACGACTCGAAGCGCAGCGATACTGAAATTATTTCAGCCCTGGGCAGGACTCGAACCCGGACCGCCGTAGTGACAGTAGGGGACTCTACCAACAGCGCCACCGAGTCGCGTCAGTGTGTGTGTGTGTGTGTGTGTGTGTGTGTGTGTGTGTGTGTGTGTGTGTGTGTGTGTGCGTGCTCTCGAGTTACACAATGACAACATTCTTTACCTCATCCTACCCCATCTCTGCTAAATCCATTATTGTCGATGCTTCTTTGATGAAGCTGAAAGGGCCTGCCCGCCCCCTTTTTCTTAACTACGCTTGCCATACACACACACTAGGATGAGGGGGCAGTTGGCAAAATGTTCACATGGTCTCCACGAGTCGTGGGAATCTGAATATATAAAGAACACAGCTATTCCTTAGCTTACTGTTTTTTTTAATGCTTATAACATCTTTTCACTGTCATAGTTTTATAATGTTATAATCTTGTAGGATATTTTCAGCAGTAATGCTGCTATACCCAATAAACCGTATATTATTATTACAAATATATATATATTATATATATATCGTACTCCCCCCCCTGGGGGGCATTCTTTCGGGCGCCAAAACCCCCCTGATCCCAGTCCAGCCCATGTGCCTGCAGGGACAACACCCTTCTCCTCCCCCGCGCGTCCATCTCCCACACCGACCCCCGGCCCATCCCCCTCCCCTCTCGTTCTGTTTATCGACGATTTCATTCATCTGTGGATCGGTCCTGTGAGGAATCGACCTGGCCGAGGGGAGACAGCGCGTCATGCATGTAAGCGCGCGGGAGTCGAATCGCCAGTTAGGCAGACAAACAAGCGTGCGATTGCTCGAGGAGGTTCGAAGACCAGATGACGTCAGAGAGGGGGGGCATTTCGGAACGGTTCTTACTTCATCACCAAATCCAGGTCTCCTCGATTCGCACACGTCCGATTAAACCACCGAACTCCCGGAGCACGACCTACGCACGGCACCCGAGGCTATAATCTCCTTGCAAGTTCCAGGAAGAACTCGGCCGAACCCGGAACCAAGTCGTCTCGAGATCGATTCCTAACCAAGGGAATGTTATTCGCCCTCGCTCGTTAACCACCTTTGGTGACGATTTATATACATTGCTCTGACTGTCGCCAGGCGATTTTATTCACACGAGGGTAATCCCCTCCCAACAGCACAACCAACGATAGCGTAAAAACAATATAAAAATAAATCTATAATAAATGACTAAATTAAAAATAAAATAAACTATATACCACGAGGTTTTTCCACCTGATAAGGGAGGTAGCCAAGTCAAAGACACGTACCACACACACACACACACACACACACGCACACACACACACACACACACACCACACACACACACTTCACCACATAAAAAATGTGTAATAAAATCTGTTAAATTATGTACAGTAGGTACGAATGTAAAGAAGTTTAGCAAAACCACGTAGGAACCATCAACGTGACAGAGTTTACAGAGCCGAAACTCCTAGCCTCTTCTTGAATGCCATACTTAAATATATATGTATGTATGTATGTATGTATATATATATACAGATCTTTGTCAGTTTGAGAGGCTTAATTACGAAGGTCAAAGAATTTGATCCCTGCATTTGTAATTGATCTTTTGATACATGGTTGGGTATGGCAGGTATATTTTATTAATTTTATTTTTTTATTATTTATTTCTACGGTCTCATTATCACTGAAGAAACCAAGGACAACAAAATCCGTACAAATGACTTTATAATGATTCAGACGATGGGGGCAGGTTACTTTCACTCTCAGCGTCACCCACCAAGATTTCCTCCATCTATATGAAGTATTCATCATCTACAGGAATACAATCTGCCAAGAACAAATAATAACTTGGAGGCCCGGCACAGAAGGCTTGAAACGGTGGTAGAACGTTACCACATGGGAGTATTTTTAATGATTTTTTAAAAGAAGAACATCGAACACAACAAGAAGTGGAGCGAAGGGGAGTAACAAAAAAGAAAAAAAAAGAACAAATCCAAGGGAACAGCGACTTGCTACTGTTATGGACTGCCTCTCTTGATGATTATCTTAGGGGCATTGCATACAACCTTCATTTGGGTGCAGCCAATGTCGATGAGCCTAATATTAGTGATGGCGATGTTACTAGTGATGAAAATTAAAGATTAAACATTATTTTACCCTTTTTAATTAATTTTTATGTTCAATTAATAAAATTTTCAACTGTTTTAAAATAATTTTTAATGTTATTGCAGTTTCTGAATGTTTTTATGGCATGTGCAATTTTTTATGTTCAAGAAATTTTTTTTAAGAATTACAGTTACTGAATTTTTTTTATGGCATGTTCAATAAATAAAATTTTGCCTTATCTGAAGCACTCGTTTGAATTGTCACTCTTTTGATTTTTATTTAATTGTCACTCTTTTGATTTGTCACTCTTTTAATCACTATTTTAAGAGTGACAAATCATGTCACTCTTTTGATTTGTCACTCTTTTGAACGGATCCCATATATATATATATATATATACATACAAATAAATATATTCATTATATAAAAAATTCACGGTTGGAAAAGGGTTAGTCCCATCGTTAAGATAAAACCACAATTTCAAGGTGACACTGGTCATGCCCTTCAGCCCACGACGTCGTCGTCGTCACAGACGATTTTCTTCAGCTTTGGGGGGAGACGCCCCCTCCCCCCTCGCGATGCTACAGGAATCACGATTAAATACTCTTGCTTGAAAATGGCAGTTAAACATACAAATGAAGGGGACTGCAAGAGACCCTAAGGCCTACACTAGGCAGTTCCATGTCCATGACCCCCTGTCCGTTCCTAAAGTTGTCTAACCGTTTCTTAAAACAACCGATAGTTTCAGCGTTCACTACTACATGGTTACTAAGTCTATTCCATTCGTTGATTAATCTATTGGTAAACCAGTTCTTGCCTGCTTCCTTCTTAAATCCTGTTACAGATTTATCAGTTACATAATCGTGAAAACCATAACCGAGATTCATCCGGTAACTATTATTTAATCTCGGTCACGAAATATGCATCAAGACGATGTAACTGATCAAGATGTAACAAGCGAAACGTTGGGCTTGTAAGGGGGGG
>NC_134786.1:9577819-9587819 GCF_046742065.1 Oratosquilla oratoria
GCCCTATTATGAACTTTGACTGTTAGGGCAGGTAACAGTCACTGCTGAGAACTGGGAAGGAGTTGCGGGATTCGAACCCACAACTAAGCGAATACGAGACCATCACGCTTCTGATTACGCCATCTGCGCACGCTGCAGTTAGCACTCGAAATATATGGACTCCCCTGTCTCGTCTTTTCTTCTGTTCCGACTATGGTATTAGGATTTATAAATTAGTAATTACATTTTTCATCAGTGACGAGACATTAACTAGATATATTTTTCCCTACTAAAGAGGACTGCAGTTAGCAGTCGAAATATATAGACTCCCCGTCTCCAGTCTTCTGCTCCGACCGAGGTATTTACTGTGATTTATAAACGTGTTTCTACATTTTTCATCAGTGATATGACCTTAAGTCTTTAAGACCCATTTCTCCCCACGACTTAAAGAGTAAGTATCAGACTTCATTCCTCGTGTCACCGTATGACTAGACTTGTGACCTTGACCGAACTCTTCAAGGTCAACCTCAACGTCAAAATCAAATAGAACAAGAGTGGAAGAGACTGCAAGAGGCCATAAGGCCTACATTTGGCAGTTCCATGATAAATAGCGTCAACGTAAGACCCTATGTATCTAAGCAACGTTTTCGTATCATCTTCATAAATAAACCTTTTCAGTTCCTGATATCACGATTTATCAAAATTGATACTTTCTTCTACACATATCTAAGCAAGCATATAAAATCTGAAACTTATATTTAAATAATACTAATGGACACTGGTTTTTCATAGACAAGAAACAGGCAAAATAGCACATTTCCATTTTTTAGCTTTTACCTTCGCTTGTAATATATTGGAATGCAGAACTGTTGTGTTTCAGTCACTGATGTAGTGCACGTTTCAGTTGACAGGTTTAAGAGAAAAAAGCTACATTAACATTAATCAAATTAATTTTTAGGAGAATTTGACCTTCTGGTGACATATGTTATTATAACCAAATAGATTGGAAAAGCAGTTCTGCATTCAATATAGAAAATAGTCTGTGCGCTCCAAGGAGACCATTCAGGATGTAGCATACGTCATGATTTACTACTAGCCATGCTGCCAAATCAACCTTTGTACATGCCTCTCTATTCTACCTTCCATCCACTGTGTGTTATTTGAAGTTGGTTTTTATTCTATATATAGTAATGTAGGAAACTCGCTGGCTGAGCGGGTTAGGGCGTCGTTACTTGCGGCGAAGGTCGAGACGAGGGCGGTTCGAATCCTGCCACCGGCGAAGTTGAACCAAGGGCATGGTTCATTAAATTCCACGCTACAAAGCCCTCTGTGAGGGGCACCGTCCTAGCCTTCTGATATAGGGGAGTGTGTGACGTTAAACCATATCATCATATCATATAGTAAAGAAAGCCGTGTAGTAGAATGAATATTACTTTTCAGGATTATAACAGTGACTTGAATAAACTGACACGTGACAAGAGCGCCTTTTACCCAACGTTGTCACGCCGAGGAGGCGTCACAGGTGAGACTAGTGGGATGGGGTATACGTAATCGGTGTTATAATCCTAAACAGTGATACTGTACTATAGAGCTTCCTTCACTACACACACACACACACACACACACACACACACAGAGAGAGAGAGAGAGAGAGAGGGGGGGGGGAGGCATGTGATAAGGCTGAATTGGCATGACGTCTGCCACTCTAAACGGACTCCTTGGAGCGTACAGACTATAGTGCAGTACATTCGCACTTTTTGTTTCTCTATTGTAGTCTGTCCCAGGCCTTGGTAGCCGCCATGCCGACTAAGGACTCCTTCCATACATCAAGACTCTTCAGAGAATGACGGCCACATCCTCCTCCTCCTTGGGAGCCTCCATTGTTGCATCCACCGGTTAATCACTTAACAGCCCTCCAGCATACTGCGCCCTCTGCACGCTTCCTACGGGTCATTATGTAACCCACGGCCCTCTTTCTCGTTCACGGGGCGGGCGGCGTCTCGACGCCCACGAGAGGCAAGACGTGGCGATATGAAGATCTGAGAAGGAGGAGAAAGGAGAGGGACGGTGGGGGTGGGAGGGAGAGAGGGAGGGGAGTGAGGAGGAAGAGGGAAAGGGGGAGAGGGAAGAGGGAGAGGGAAGAGGGAGAGGGAAGGTGGGTGAAGCTGCGGTAAGGAGGGGAAAGGAGGGAAGGGGGGATTAGGAAGGAGAGAGGAGAAGAGGCGAGGGGAGGAGGAGAAGGAAGGAGAGGGAAGGAAGGGGACAGAGAGGGAAGAAGGGAGAGAGGGTGGGAGAGGGAAGAAGGGAGAGAGGGTGGGAGAGGGAAGAAGGGAGAGAGGGTGGGAGAGGGAAGAAGGGAGAGAGGGTGGGAGAGGGAAGAAGGGAGAGAGGGTGGGAGAGGGAAGAAGGGAGAGAGGGTGGGAGAGGGAAGAAGGGAAAGAGGGTGGGAGAGGGAAGAAGGGAGAGAGGGTGGGAGAGGGAAGAAGGGAGAGAGGGTGGGAGAGGGAAGAAGGGAGAGAGGGTGGTTGAGGGAAGAAGGGAGAGAGGGTGGGAGAGGGAAGAGCGGGAGAGGGTGATAGGGTGGGCGAGGGAGAAAGAGGAGGAAGGAGGACGGTGTTGGTGTATTGTAACGTATCATTGCATAATATATATATATACACACACACACATTTTAATGGTGTTGAGTGGTGGTCGAGGTGGTCGTGGTAATGGTCGTGATGATGGTGACGTAGGTGGTCGTGGTGGTTTAGACAGACACGGGCGGGACGAGAATGTCCTACTCCCGAGCGCGTCGATGCTCTCTCTCAAAGCGTCGATTGTGCTTGTGGCAAGAGGTCCTTGTGTTTACAGGGCTGATCGTCTCTTTAAATAGTCTCCCCGGCGCTCCTCTCAGCATTGTTCCCCTTGTGTGGACCGGAGGTAGGGGTTGCCAACGGGATGAGAGCACCGTAAGGCACTTCTACCGCATCTCGAGCTTCCTTGTCGGCTCGTCGTTGCCCGGGATGCCAGCTCGAGATGGCACTCAAGATACGAATAGGAAGAGGGTGGAAACCGACTTCGGAGGAACTTCCATTGGATTTCGTGAATCAATGGGAGGTGAGAATGGAGTGTAGACAGACTCCCATAAGTGAAGTGATTCAGCGAAGATTATACAATGTGCGGAGAGGGGGTGTGGGGTCGCGAACAAGACGCGTGAATAGAGTTCTGCGACAAAGAACGCGAAGGTGGGAGGGGGGGGGCTAAGGATACTGCTGCATAACTCAATCCGTTACCGGAACAGGATCAATCTATAGATGATTAGGGAGGCTGGGGGAGTCTTGTCAGGTGATATCAGATGGTATTCTATCTTCTTTGACTGCGTAACCAAAGCAAGTCAAGGGAGAGTAGGAGAGAGTAACCGGGGGCTCTGGAACGTTGCTTAATATATTGTAAACAGCAAGTCTGTTATCTTTATATCGAAGCCTTGCAGGGGGACACGGGAGTTCCTGAGGCTGAAAAGACGTTTCGACGTTATCGAGGAACGAAGATTCCGAAATTGGGCATTTGTTTCCTGCATACATAAACCTAAGTGGTGGTACTACGGAAAACGCTTATCCTGATGCGTAGGGATGTACTATTCGAAGGGGCCGTGGGTGAGGAAGAGGAGTGGGTTTGGCATCTGTTAAAAATCTTTCTTTTCAGCGAGGTTTGGTACATTCCAAAAGGTGTGTCTGTTCCCCAGCTTCTGTGGGAGACTCGGGAGAGTAATTCAAGGAGGTGACAGGTATGAAGGCAGCCAGTTCTTTGACGTGTGATAAAAAGGGTAGACAGTACAAGATAGTAATGGTCTCTTTTTAACGACCGAAAGTGTGTGTGTGTGTGTGTGTGTGTGTGTGTGTGTGTGTGTGTGTGTGTTTACCTAGTTGTATCTTACGGGAAGGAGACGAAGAGTCGTCTAGAAAAGTGCGAGGAAGAAAGGCGATGGATGGCGAGGGAAAGGTAAATGGGTAAGACGGGAGGAGGGAAAGGACTTTAGGTTACCTCACTTGTAAGGAGGAAAGAAGATGAAAAAAAAAAATGTATGTAGTATTCCAAATGTATGCTCCATGGCCGATCGGGTTACAGCGTCGCTACTTGCGGCGGAGGTTGAGGTCACGGTAGTTCGAACCCTGCCGCGAGCGAGTTGGACCAAGGACATGGTTCGTTAAATTCCACGCTACGAAGTCCTCTGTAAGGGGCACCGTCTTTGCCTCCTGATAAGGGGAGTTGGCGACGTCAAACCGAATTAATCAATATTTCAAATGGCTTAATTATTCAATATTTCATGGCTGCCATCAATCTATCTTGGTCATATCTCTTGTTTCTGGAACTGGGTTCATAGTGGCATCCGCTATCACTATACATCCCAAGGAATCTGCCCGGCGCCAAACTGCCGGGCGCCAAACACCGGGTGTCAATCCCGAGATGGATTTGCGCTCAGTACACGGCACCTGTCAACCTGGCCTGTGCAAAAAACCTCCGCCACCCCACCCACCGGCAACGCCCATCCACGGCAGTAAACAAACCCAGGACACTGTTATGCATTGGGGCCATTTGCGGATATCGTAGACAAGAGTCAGAAGCGGGTGCGGTGGCTTTCCTGTCTATCGCCAAACTTTGCCATGTTTAGGCTCACGTGTGTGTGTGTGTGTGTGTGTGTGTGTGTGTGTGTGTGTGTGTGTGTGTGTGTGTGTTTACCTAGTTGTATCTTACGGGAAAGAGAGCTATGTTCGTGGGATCCCGTCTTTGTATCTCGCTGTGTCTAGTTTGGTCTTAAATTCGAGTATAGTTTTTGCACACACTATTGTGTGTGTGTGTGTGTGTGTGTGTTTACCTAGTTGTATCTTACGGGAAGGACAGCTATCTTCGTAGTATCCCGTCTTTGTATCTCGCTGTGTCTAGTTTGCTCTTAAATTCGAGTATAGTTTTTGCACACACTATCGTGTGTGTGTGTGTGCGCGCGCGCGTGTTGGGTTATCACCCATGTATCACAGGGTATTACTTCCCACCACCCAAACCATTAGCCACCCTCTCTCCCACAGTCATCTTTGCCCACAGGTGCCACGAATCTGTCCATGACACTCCTTGTAGGCAAGCAGTGCCTGGCATCCTCGGCACGCTGGGCAAAGCAATGCAGAGTTTAGGGCGAATTTCCGATACGCGTTTGTACAGAGTTTTGTTCTTTTGGTGTGTGGGGAGAAAGTGTGTGTGTGAGGGGGGGAAGGAAGAAGATGGAGGAAGAAGAGGGAGGAAGAAGAGGGGGGTAAACGGAATGCTGGATAAAAATGAGAGATAAGTAATAAACATTAGGAAAAGGATGGGAAGGAGAAGTGGGGAAGGAAGGCGAAGGAAAAGAGGAGAGAAAGGAAGAGAAGAGAAAGGAGAGAAAGAAGGAGAGAAAGGAGAGAGAGAGGAAGATGAGAGAAAGAAGAGAAAGGAAGATGAGGAGAGAAAGGAAGATGAGGAGATAAAGGAAGGTGAGTAGAGAAAGGAAGATGAGTAGAGAAAGGAAGATGAGGAGAGAAAGGAAGATGAGGAGATAAAGGAAGGTGAGTAGAGAAAGGAAGATGAGTAGAGAAAGGAAGAGGAGGAGAGAAAGGAAGAGGAGGAGAGAAAGGAAGAGGAGGAGAGAAAGGAAGAGGAGGAGAGAAAGGAAGAGGAGGAGAGAAAGGAAGAGGAGGAGAGAAAGGAAGAGGAGGAGAGAAAGGAAGATAAGGAGAGAAAGAGAAAGGAAGATAAGGAGAGAAAGAGAAAGGAAGATAAGGAGAGAAAGGAAGATGAGGAGAGAAAGGAAGATGAGGAGAGAAAGGAAGATGAGGTGAGAAAGGAAGAGGAGAGAAAGAAAGGAAGATGAGAGATGGAAGAGGAGGAGAGAATGGAAGATGAGGAGAGAAATGAAGATGAGAAAGAGAGAAAGTAAGAGGAGAGAAAGGAAGATGAGAGAGAGAAAGGAAGAGGAGAGGAGAAAGGAAGAGGAGAGGAGAAAGAATGGTCACGAAGAGGAAGAAGAGAATGAAAAGAAGGACGGAGAGCAGTAATAACCGAAGTAAAAAAGTAAAATTAAAGATAAATGACGAAAAACGAAACGATTAAAGCAGACGACGGCGACGACTTCGTCTGTGAGGAAAAGGGGGACGGGAAAGGAAGGACGATGATACATTATGTAATTCGACAACATTAAAGAATACAATAAACAGACAAATCAATAAATAAACAAATAAATAAATAAGCATCAAGGGACATCAAGACGTTGCGTCGCTTTTATTAGTCCCTGATCCAAATCCTGCTGCTCTTCCTCCTCCTCCTCCTGAGAACACTCCCTCGACTAAATAAAGGCGCCAGGCGATACAATCCTTCACCAGAGCAAAATTCCTTTTACGTCCAATATGCCCCGGTGCTAAGACGCCCCAGTCATAAAGATGAAGCTCCCGCAAGACGCCAAGAGTCCGCTGTACCACTGGCGTCCCACAAGGTGGAGTCACGTGCAGGCTCCGCCCCCTTTCCCCGTTGCACGCGTAGTATAAGGTAGAAAGGGGGCGGTGCTTCTAAGCGTAGTATAAGGTAGAAAGGGGGCGGGGCCTCTACGCGTAGTATAAGGTAGAAAAGGGACGGTGCTTCTACGCGTAGTTTAAGGTGGACAGGGGGGCGGGACTTCTATGCATAGTATAAGGTAGAAAAGGGGCGGTGCTTCTATGCGTAGTTTAAGGTAGAAAGGGGGCGGGACTTCTACGCATAGTACAAGGTAGAAAGGGGGCGGGGCTCTATGGGTAGTATTAGGTAGAGAAGGGGCGGTGCTTCTTACGCGTAGTTGAAGGTACACAGGGGGCGGGACTTCTATGCATAGTATAAGGTAGAAAGGGGGCGGGGCTTCTACGCGTAGTATATGGTAGAAAGGGGGCGGGGTTTCTGCGCGTAGTATAAGGATGGAAGGGGGCGGGGGTTTCTACTGACACCGTACAGTGGCACTGCAATATTCCATAGACTCCCCCACCCCATTTCGCGTCCCTTGTGATTAGTGTTGAGCGGTTTCTTCGCCATTTTTGGGAGTGAGCGAAAGAGAAAGAGAGAGAGAGAGAGAGAGGTGGGGGTGCGAAGGAACGATAGAGGGAATGGATGTAAAATAAAGGAAAAGGAAACAGTGGAAGAAGAAAAAAGAAAGGCAAGGGGATCACAATAAAGGAGAAAGACAAAGTGCAGAAAGGTAAAGGAGAACGAGAGGGAACAGCAAGAGGTCCAAGAGGGTAAAGAAGAGGAAGTGAGAGGGAAAGGGAGAAGGGAAGGGGGAGGGAAAGTGAGAGGGGAAGGGGGAGGGGAAGGGAAAGGGAGAGGGGAAGGGTGGGAGGAAGACGTGGGAGGAAGAGAAGGGAAGGTGGAAGAGGAGGGAGGACGAGGGAGAAAGGAGGACAAAGAGAGAAGGTAAAAGAGGGGGGGAAGGACGAGAAGGGAGGAAGAAAGGGAGGAGGAGGGAAGGAGAAGGAAGAGAGGATGGAGGAAAGAGGAAGTGGGAAGGAGGAGGTGGAGGAGGAGAAAGGGGAGGAGGTTGAAGTGTGTAGGGGGAAGAGAAGGAAAAGGAGGGAGGAGGGAGAGAGGGAGGAATAGAGGAGTAGGAAGAAGGGGGTGGGGGAGGAGGGACAAGGGGAGAAGAGGGGGTGGGGGAGGAGGGAAAAGGGGAGAAGAGGGAGTAGGGAAAAGGGGGATGATTATGAGGAGGAAAATGGGGAGGAAAGATAAGAGGGAAAGGGAGTAGAGAGTTGTGGGATGTGGGACATGGAGGAGTAGGAGGAAACTGAGTACGAAAATGGAGGAGTAGGAAGGGAGGGGAAGGAGGAGGAGGAGGGAGGAGAAGGAGGAGGGAGGGGTGGAGGAGGAGGGAGGTGGAGGAGGAGGGAGGTGGAGGAGGAGGGAGGTGGAGGAGGAGGGATGAGGTGGAGGAGGAGGGAGGAGGAGGAGGGATGTGGAGGAGGGATGAGGTGGAGGAGGGAGGAGGTGGAGGAGGGAGGAGGAGGAGGGAGGGGGAGGAGGAGGGAGAGGAAGGAGGGGGAGGAGGGAGGGGAAGGAGGGGGAGGGGGAGAGGGGAAGGAGGGGGAGGGGGAGGGGGAGAGGGGAAGGAGGGGGGGAGGGGAAGGAGGAGGGGGAGAGGGGAAGGAGGAGGGGGAAGGAGGGAGAGGGGGAGGGGGAAAGGAGAAGGGGAAGGAGGGGAAGGAGGAGGAGGAGGAGGAGGAGGGGAGGATGGGGAGGAGGATGGGAAGGAGGAGAAGGAGGAGAAAAAAGGAAACGAGAAGGGAGTTGGTGGACGGGGAAAATGGAGGAGAGGGAAATGGAGGAATTGAATGAGGAATGAGAGGGAAAAAGGAGAAAAGGGGGAAGAGGAGGCAGAGAACGGGGGAAGAGAATTAAGAAGAAGGAAAACTGTGCGCGCAGTGGAGTGTGAGTGGACTGTGAGTGTGGAGGGGAAAGTACCCGAGGTGGAGAAAGCAGGAGCATACCTGGACGAGGAAGGAGGCTGAGGTGGAGTTGGAGGTCCAGGATAAGCTGGAGGTAAATCAACAAAGTGGATGTCAATGGGAGAGTATGGGGGGGGGGAGGCAAGGGGTTGGAGTGGAGGTGGTGGAAATGGGATTGGTAGTGTGGTCATATTGATGGTTACGCTATTCGTGATGGTGGTAGGGGTTGTGATAGTGGTGATGGTAGTGGTGATATGGTAGTGGTGGTATGGTAGTGGTGATGGTAGTGGTGGTATGGTAGTGGTGATGGTAGTAGTGGTATGGTTGTGGTAGCGGTAGTGGTGATGGCGGTAGTGGTGATGGTGGTAGTGGTATAGTAGTGGTGGTACGGTAGTGGTGGCGAAAGTGGAGGTGGTGGTGGATGCAGTGGTGGCAACACACGAGCGTTTCGGCAGCAAAGCGGCGGCGGCGGTTGCGGCGCGGTTATGACTCACTGCTGCTCGTCCGTGCCGACAGCGCGCAGCGGAGGAGCCATGGCTGCTGCTGCTGCTGCACCCAATGGCAGACCAGCTGTCCGTCTGCCCCGACAGCAGTTCCACCTCAGTTGCCGATGCCTCCACCTCCCCATTCGCCTCCACCTCCACATTCGCTTTCTTCTCCACCTCCCCGTTCGCCGCCTCCTCCTCCTCCTCCACTTCCCCGTTTGCCTTCTTTTCATCCTTCACTTCCCCGTTCGCCTCCACCTCCTCCCCATTCGCCTCCACCTCCACTTCCCCGTTCGCCTCCACGTCCACCTCCCCATACGCCTCCTCCACCTCCCCGTTCGCCTCAACGTCCACCTCCCCGTTCCCCTCCTCCACCTCCGGATCCCCTAAATCCACCTCTGGATCTCCTAAATCCACCTCCTTACACGTCACGCTGTAACCTGGATCCACTCGCTAACCACCTCTGGATCTACGCAAACCGCTTTCAGGTCGCCTCCCCACCCCAACCCCAACACGAACCGACTCTCGACCCCCTTCTATCACCCACCGATGACTCCCCACCACCTTCTCCCCCCTCTCAACATCTTCCTCATACCCCAACACTCCTCCTCCTCCTCCTCACCTCTCCACCGATCCAACCAAGGAGTTATTCCCGCCTTACCTAATTTGTCACCTCAATGTCACATCTTCAGTTTATCAATGACTGTTCAACGCTTAACTTCCCGGTCCGTTCGCGCACGCACGCATGAACACACACACACACACACAGTGTATTTACCTAGTTGTATTACACGGGAAGGGAGCTATGCTCGAGGTGACCCGTCTTTGTGTTTTTAAGCATCAAGTTTTTCTTAAAATCTTGAATAGTATTTGCACATACTTTCTTTATCTAAGTTATTCCAGATATCCAGCACTCTGTGTGGGAAGCTATTTTTTCAGATTTCTTCTATAGTTATCATTTTTGAGTTTATTTTCATGACCTCTTGTTTTCCCATTGTCCTTTTTTAGTAAATCATTACTATCAATGATTGCTCTAGTGTTGGTAGATCCAATTTCGATAATCTTTGTTCGTAT
>NC_134786.1:9595319-9612819 GCF_046742065.1 Oratosquilla oratoria
GAAGGGGGAGGTTGAGGGTGAAGTTGAAGGGGGAGGTTGAGGGTGAAGTTGAAGGGGGAGGTTGAGGGTGAAGTTGAAGGGGGGAAGTTGAGGGTGAAGTTGAGGGTGAAGTTGAAGGGGGAGGTTGACGGTGAAGTTGAAGGGGGAGGTTGACGGTGAAGTTGAAGGGGGAGGTTGACGGTGAAGTTGGAGTGGGAGGGTGAAGTTGGAGTGGGAGGGTGAAGTTGGAGTGGGAGGGTGAAGTTGGAGGGGAGGTTGAGGGTGAAGTTGGAGGGGGAGGTTGAGGGTGAAGTTGGAGGGGGAGGTTGAGGGTGAAGTTGGAGGGGGAGGTTGAGGGTGAAGTTGGAGGGGGAGGTTGAGGGTGAAGTTGGAGGGGGAGGTTGAGGGTGAAGTTGGAGGGGGAGGTTGAGGGTGAAGTTGGAGGGGGAGGTTGAGGGTGAAGTTGGAGGGGGAGGTTGAGGGTTAAGTTGGAGGGGGAGGTTGAGGGTTAAGTTGGAGGGGGAGGTTGAAGTTGAAAGGGGAGGTTGAGGGTGAAGGAAGTGTACGGGGGAGGTCGAGGGAGGAGTAGGGAGGGGGAGGGAGTAGGTAGGGGAAGGTTGAGGAAGTAGGGAGGAGGGAGAGGGAGGAGGGAGGAGGGAGAGGAAGTAGGGGGGAGGGAGGAGGGAGAGGAAGTAGGGAGGAGGGACAGGGAGTAGAGAGAGTAGCGAGGAAGTCAAGGGCGGAATAGTGAAGAAATTGTGAGTAATGGGAAGGCTGTTCCTCGACTAAAGACTTGTGGGTCGAGGAGGAGATGCGGGCAGTGTTGAGGCTGAAGGTACCCAGGGTGGGGGAGGGGGAGGGGGGTTGAAGAGCCGCAGGGCGAGAGCCGCAAGGGAGGGAGCGCACGTAACGGCCGCAGCCGCCGCAGAGGCACACAGACACCAAATAAGGAAACTGTATACTCGTGACGTCACACCTCCTCCTCCTCCTCCCGACTGCCAGCTCTCAGCCAGCAAACTCCACTCCCCCTCTTCTTCCACCCCTCCACCTTCAACTCACCCAGCGCAGCCGGCAATCTCCACCCACCACCACCCCCAGCACTCCCTCAATCCACTATTCACAGTGATTGACATCCACCACTCCTCCGTCGATTCCACTAGGGACAGGTCAACTACGTTGTGTATTTGAATATGCGCAACGTTTTACGACCATTTTCGTTACATTAAATATTTTCAAAATTTGAATAGTCGTGTCCGAGCCTTGTATTTGTTTCACATGCAGACGTAACAGAAATGACTTGTTTTAATTGTCGGACCTTTGCCAACTTGTCGTTGAAATGTTATTAGTCGTTTAACTGAGAAACCGTGATCAGCCCAAGAAGCCAACAGTAGTTCATAAAACAAATTGAAGCCAACAGTAGTTCATAAAACAAATTGCTCTAGAAAGGATTACAAAGGAAAAGCACCCCGGCAGGAGACCTTTTGGTCCATACCTGGGTTCTAGAAACGTAATCAAACGTTTTGAACCGAAGCAGCATTGTAAATACATCCCTGAATTGATTACCAAGCTCCGACACTGGAATTCGAATTCTTGTATATGCAACAGCTTACCACACACAAGAATCCATTGTACTTTACCTATACATATTCATATATATTCATGTTAACCACTAACTTTTTTCCATTTTAAATCCTTGCCAACACGATTTTATCTGGTTGATAAGATGAAAATCTATGAACTGGGGACCATTCAGTGTGGTAAGATATACTTGGGCTCAAACGGACCACACACTAGTATGCTTACCTCCCCCCCACGAAAGATGTGGGGGGGGAGGGGAGGACAATTAGACACAAGCCAAGACTTGTAGAAGTCAACCCACCCTTGTAAATGCACGCTGAATAGGATCACAGCGACCATAATATACGTATCTTCTAATATCTATTTTTCCCGATACTGGGATTTTCAGTGTATACACACACACATATCATACACGCACATTACATATATATATATATATATATATATATATATATAAGTAACGTTTTGGGTTTACGTCGTAAGCAGTCCCACATGCACGAGCTCCTGTGGCAGAGCTTCTTCATCCATTTGTCGAAACTTCACATGGTTGAGTGTGGCCAAAGCCACAAGAACGTTCTTGGTTCCCTGATGGGAACCTCCAGCCCAGGGCCACAGATTAAGGAGGTTTGATGATGATGATAAGGTTTAACGTCACCCCCCCCCCTCTATCGGGAGGCTAGGACTGTGCCCCTCACAGAGGGCTTCGAGATTAAGGAGGACTTCGCTAAAATGGTTTGTTTTCGAAGCAGGCAACAACTTTACACCTACATCGCTATATCCGGTTCAGTAAAATGACAGCTTGAGGCTACACATCTCGAGTACCAGTGTTTTGCTGTACGCAAGAAAATATCGGGGGAGTAAAAACTCAAGTTTATAATTAGACGGAAGAAGGGGAAGGGGTAAGAGTGGACGGGAAGACGGGAAGGGAAGACGGGAAGGGATGAGGGGGAAGGGGAGGAGATAGGAAGGGAGGCAGGGTGGAGGGGGAAGGGGAATGGGCGAAGGGGAAGAGGGGGAAAGAAAGGGGGAAGAGATGAAGGGGAAAAGGAATGGGGTAGGGTGAAGGGAAGAAGGGGGAATGGGGATGGGAAGTAGCCCCCCCCCCCCCGACTACAACGTCCCCCCCGGGCTCCAACTGACCCCCCACCCCCACACATTCGCATAAAAAAACAGTCTTTACGATGCAGATTTCATGACAAAGGCCACTTAACTGAAGCGAATCGCCGTTAACAAGCTGTTCTACGACTGGGGGGGGGGGAAGGGGACGATTCCCCATGGGCAATATATACAGACAATACCGGAGGATGGGGAAAGGGGAAGGGTGGGAGAAGTGGGAGAAAGGCGGGGAAAGAGGGAGGTGGGGGAAAGAGGGAGGTGGGGGAAAGAGGGAGGTGGGGAAAGAGGGAGGTGGGGGAAGGTGGGAGATGGGGGAAGGAGGGGGAGGGGGAAGGAGAGGGGAGGGAGAAGGGGAGGGGAGGGAGAAGGGAGAGGAGGGAGAAGGGAGAGGGGAGGGGGAAGGGAGAGGGGAGGGGGAAGGTGGGAGATGGGGAAGGAGGGAGATGGGGAAGGAGAGGGGAGGGGGAAGGAGAGGAGAAGGAGAGGGGAAGGAGAAGGGAGAGGGGAGGGGAGGGGGAAGGGAGAGGGGAGGGGGAAGGGAAAGGGGAGAGGGAAGGGGGAGGGGGAAGGGAGAAAGGAGGGGGAAGGGAGAGGGGAGGGGGAAGGGAGAGGGAAGGGGGAAGGGAGAGGGAAGGGGGAAGGGGGAAGGGAGGGGAAGGGAGAGGGGAGGGGAAGGGAGAAGGGAGGGGGAAGGGAGAAGGGAGGGGGAGGGGAGGGGGAAGGGGAAGGGAGAGGGGAGGGGGAAGGAAGAGGGGAGGGGGAAGGAAGAGGGGAGGGGTAATAGAGGTGGGGAAGAAAGGTGGGGAAAGGGAGAAAGTAGGGAGGTGGGGGAAGGAAGAAAGGTGGGGAAAGGAGAAAGGGGAGGTGGGGGAAGGGGGGAGGCGGGGAACGAAAGATGTGGGGGGGGGAGGGGAGGACAATTAGACACAAGCCAAACTGGGCCAACAAGACAACCCTCTGCCAAAGCCGCGCGACCCCGTTTGGGCAGTACCCGTTACACCCCACCTGGCACCCACCCGCAACCCTCACCACCTGTTACCCCCTTTACGTAAACCCCTACCCACCCACCGCGACGCTACTGTTGTCCCTGACGCACACGGGCCACAATCGCGAGGACTCCGGACAGCGTCTCTGGTTATTAAATTCGAAAATGATGTCGAAAGACGTCCACATTATCCTGTTCTTGTGTTCCCCCCAGAACCTTGCCCCCTTTGGGAAAGAATCCGAGAATCCTTTTGCTAAGAATCATCCCCCGGGCCGAGAATCCTTTTGCTAAGAATCATCCCCCGGGCCGAGAATCCTTTTGCTAAGAATCATCCCCCGGGCCGAGAATCCTTTTGCTAAGAATCATCCCCCGGGCCGAACCCGAGACATCTCGTCACTTTCGGGTATTTTTGTCCACGAGAGCGGAAAGCCTCCCACCACCAACCGATAACTGGCATCAAACATATTGCAACCGTCCAACGTTTCTTCCAGGAGAACTCTACAGAAACAGCCGAAGACAGTTTCTGATTGTAGAGATCCGGTTTCCAGTCCGCCAAACGACAATTATTACTGGTGGCCAAGTATTTCAATAATCATGTAAAACAAACTAAACACAATGTTACATTTACACATTAACCCTGGACCATCCTCGATAGAACTTCACCTTGGCTTGCAGACTCCAGGTCCATCCTCCATCCTTCCCCAAACAAAGCTCAAGTACACTGAAGAGGCTCCCCCCTACCCCCCACCCCACCTTGGACTAAAGCAACCTATGAAACTTACATCAATATCCATTGTTACACGACCTAAACCGACCATCATATCTTACCAGCCCAAATAACAATGCACTCCATCGTACAATGGAATCCTTAAGGACCCATCACAAACTGGGCACATCCTTCTCCGGCATTACAAGCCTGACTTGGCTCTCTCTCTCTCTCTCTCTATATATATATATATATATATATATATATATATATATATATATATATATGAATGAGGAAAAAGAAGTCACGGGTCTAGTTCAGAGTTTCTGAGTTTATTCCTGACCGGTTTCGCTCTATCTGATCTGATAGTTGGTGGTCAAATTGGCATCGTCGCAGGTCGGGGGGAATTCCCGCTTCTGTCCCACCCTGAACGGACTCCTTGCAGCGCAAGGACTAGAGCAGGGGTTGCCGAACCCTGGTTCGCGGGACGGTTTACCGGAGGTATTTGGATAAATAGCGAAAGGTTATTCAAATAGTTAAATCTGCAGAGAGAGAAAATGATTTACAAAAGTGCTCGCCGCACCATGTCATTACAATCTCAACCATTTGATATCCATTACGGTACAAGTCTATATTCAACTAGTCTTGATATATCACCATTCTAGATTTTATGTCAGGTTCATGGGGGTACGGGTCGATGGTCTGTGGACTCTTGGGGTACGGGTCGATGGTCTGAGGACCTTTGGGGTACGGGTCGATGGTCTGAGGACTCTTTGAGGTACGGGTCGATGGTCTGAGGACTCTTTGAGGTACGGGTCGATGGTCTGAGGACTCTCGGGGTACGTAGAAAACGGGAAAAAGTTTGAGAACCTCATTCGAGGATGTTCAGCAACACTCGTCTCTTTAGGTAACTCGCGATCACGACTTGAAATTGGCTTGCTGTTGTAGTGTTGCCCCGCTCTCCTGCTGCCTCAGCGGTCTGAATTCGACCCTCCCCCTCCCCCCGGGGCTGAAACGCATGACAGCATTCTAAGCCAACGCCCCGCCCTGAGCTCTCACCCGGGAGGGTAATAGCTGTCGATCACGAGTCCAACACGTGATCCAAGGCCATGTTGGACAAAAGGGAACCAAGGAGCGTCGGGGGTCGATCAATTCCGCGTTCCATCCACATACTTCAAATACCAATAAGCAGGGGGTAGCCCACCAGCCGATCGCGATCGACTGGTCAATCACAAGCCTGTTTGAAGTAGATCACACTACTTTCCTTTTAATAATTCGTCCTTCAGAAGTTGGCATGCAAATAACTGCGATAGCATATCCAAGTACTCATGATAATTGGATTATTATACTTTTTTCTTTCTTTCTGGGAACAAGTTATATTTATAATGATAGACTGTCTGAACAACAATCATTTATAAAGACTACTACTGTGTTAGGCTAGTAGATCGCATCAGGGTAACTGTAGAAAAAGCAGATAATATCTCTCAAACGATTAGCAACCCCCCCCCCCTCTTGGTGCACGTGGCGGCAGACAGTCTATACCAACACAAAACGCGCGTCTTTCCGCGCCTGGACGCGGTTCTATTCACACGAGGGGAGGCCGATCGATCCGGTTTAAAACAGCGAAATTCACAAAAGACGCGTCCAACTTGCCCCCCCCCCTGCCCCTCACTCCCAACACATGTGTACAATATCCACGCATACACACCCACATAAACATATAGATATTTTATTTACCCAAAATTAAAAATATCGAAAGACTCAACACAACGCGTCCGTCTTCAACGCGTAAAGGTGGCAGCACAGCTAGCATGCTGCTTGCTACTCCATTTGAGAAGAAACTACTTAGGTTATTATATTCTACACTTCCGTAAGAACATCTCAACAACGTGTCTAACATTCCTATAGACTGTGTTTATCCCTATATGACACATGAATCATTTGACATTTGGAAAGTTGTGGGAAAAAAAAATCTTACCCGAAGTAGCAAAAGCAAGTAGCATGCTAGCGAGAAATGCCTAGTGCGTGGCCACCTTAAGACGTCCCCAATGCTCTCATGCCTAAATAAGGGCGTCATCCAAATTCTGACGTGATACGCAGACATTGGGAAAAAAAGGGGGGGGGGGAACGAACAAGTAAACACCGCAAGGCTGAGCAAGCGGACAACCCGCAGGATAGTCAGGCACGCAAGCAAGGGCGCATGACACATGCGCATGTGCTCCTCCCCCCTCCACCACCAACCCGTTCAGGGGCACTCGCTAGGCAGCGGCAACCTGGCCAAATCAGCAACAGATAAAGACCTTGCGAGGCCGCCTGAAACAATGAAGTAGAGACTTAGACATAGGGTGGGAAACAACGAGGTGGTCATGCGAACGCGCGTGTGAGTTCATGTATATCTCCACGCACGCATACGCAAACACATACAAACACACAAGAGGGAGTGAGAGAGAGAGGAGATAGAGAGAGAGAGAGAGAGAGATAGAGAGGAGAGAGAGAGAGGAGATAGAGAGGAGAGAGAGAGAGGAGATAGAGAGGAGAGAGAGATAGAGAGGAGAGAGAGAGAGAGAGGAGAGAGAGAGAGAGAGAGAGAGAGGAGAGAGAGAGAGAGCGAGCCCGAACCCCACTCTCAATAGCAGACACCATCCCCCCACTCCCCATTCCCCCTTGTCTATAGGCCCTGTATACTCTCCAAACTGTATTTTGTCTGAAGTTGCACCATACTCCTTTCAAAGTTACATCAGTGCTGTAACCACATTCGAAATTACCCTCTCTCTCTCTCTCCTGGGTGTACAATGTGTACACATCACCTGCGACCTCTGACTGGAGTCAAGATCTTCTATTTATACGTTCAACTTAAATGCAACTATTCCTAATACACCTTAAAAACAGCCCTACCATCACCATCACAATTAACAAAGCCACCACCACCACACCCCCTACCGCCACCGCTACAAGCACCCTCTCATCTTATCAGCGCCTACAGCTCCCCCCCTCCCCCTCCCCCTCCCCCACCATGCCTCTCAAGTGACTCATACTTTCAAGGAGATCTTGAGGTACATCCATCTATCTCTCGCTCTCTCCGTGATCCAGGATGGCCCCGTTACGCGGCCTCTCCCCGCGTTCCCTAGTGTGACGTCATCACCGTTCCTGTGACCGGTGTACGCGGTTGACTCGTGTACTCCAAAAAACCGCAGTCCTGACCCCTAGAAGTCCACAGCCGGGGGGGGGGGGGGGGGGTCGCAAGGCCAAACGTATGCGGCATTTTTTTTTTAATTCCTCGCGATTTTATTCAGCTCGAAAAAGGTCTCTCCAGAAGGCCAAGGAACAGCAGCACAAAACCACGGGGGCGGCACTCGTCTGTGCCAGGTGGCACTATCCCCTTTTATTCTGTCTACGCAGAGCTATTCCTATCATCCCCGTCCAGGAGGTTAGCAAAAGGCTCACAGCCTACCTCGACTAACCCCTTCCGTGGCACTCTTAGCGCCAAGCTCGCGCAGCCGTCGTTCATAAATGGACATACGCTTGGAAGGGAAGGACCCCAAGATCACCATACACTTCAGGAAGGACCGCCCAGCACGCTACACCCTCTGCCACAGCCCCGGTCTCCCCCTCCCCCTCCCCCCAGCTCCTCCCACCTCGCCCCGTCCTTCGCGGCCGCCCCACCGTATAAGCACTGACGCAATATCCATCTGATCAATCCTATGCAGTTGATCTGCCCACGCGGGAACCCGCGACCCTGGCGGGGCGCTGTCCCTCGACGGGGCCTTCGTATCCCTGGGGAGGTCTTCCTACTCCGCCCCTGGGGCCAGATAAAGACGTCTGGAATTTGGTGACGTTTCTATGACGTCACCTAACCACTTGCGTCTCCGTGGCGTCACGTCTCTTGCGTTTGCTTGAGGCAACTTCCTGGGGTGACGTATGGCAGAGAGAGAGGGGGAGAGAGGGGGGGAGAGGGAGGGGGGAGAGGGGGAGGGAGGGAGAGGAATGGAGAGAGCGAGAAAAAATACATTGGGTCAAAAGGACACTCCACAGAATGACGTCAGAGTAACAAAAGCCGACACACACACACACACACGACGATGCAACAGAAAACGGGGATACAATATAGGAACCAACCTCTTCCCCTCCACTTGCACAAAACACAATTTTTTTCTTCCCTGCCTCGGGGCCCATGGGCGGGGGGGAGGACCACCCACCCACCCTGGGGGCACTCGACTGAGGTGCTTGACTATGGGGTGGAAGGAGTGGGGGGGGGAGTATAAGGGATGGAGGGGAGTAGGGGGCACAGGAAGAAATGGATGGGAAGTGTAACAAGAGAGTAGCAGGAATAGAGGAAAGGCAAGAAAGGTGAGGAAGATTAAGATGAAAAATGGAATGGGGAAAAGAAGGAAGAGGAGGGAAGAGGAAGAACGAGTATAGAAGAACAAAAAGGGAAGAATATGAATGATAAGGGAAGAGGAAGAATGAGGAGGGAGGATGAGGAAGAATGAGGAGGGAGGAGAAGCGAGAATGAGGAGGAGGAATGAGGGAGAAGAATGAGGATGGAGGAGGAAGAATGAGGATGGAGGAGGAGGAAGAATGAGGATGGAGGAGGAAGAAGAATGAGGATGGAGGAGGAGAAAGAATGAGGATGGAGGAGGAGAAAGAATGAGGATGGAGGAGGAGAAAGAATGAGGATGGAGGAGGAAGAATGAGGATGGAGGAGGAGGAAGAATGAGGATGGAGGAGGAGGATGGAGGAGGAGGAAGAATGAGGATGGAGGAGGAGGAAGAATGAGGATGGAGGAGGAGGAAGAATGAGGATGGAGGAGGAGGAAGAATGAGGATGGAGGAGGAGGAAGAATGAGGATGGAGGAGGAGGAAGAGCAGGAGGAAGAATGAGGGAGGAGGAAGAGCAGGAGGAGGAGGAGGAGGAAGTGGAAGAATAATGAAGTAAGAATAAGAATGATGCGGGAAGAGGAAGAACGAGAAGGGCAGAGGAAGAATGAAGAGGGAGGAGGACGAAGAAGAATGAAAAGGGAACAATAAGAATGAGGAAGAACGAGGAATGAGGGATGACGAGGAATGAGGGATGACGAGGTGGTGGAAGAGGAGGAAGAGGAGGAGGGGTAAAGTGGAGCCAGAGAGGCACAGAGGAAGAAGAATGAGAATAGAACAATAAGAATGAGAGAAGAAGAACGAGGAATGAGGGATAACGAGGTGGAAGAGGAGGTGAAGGAGGAGGGGGTAAAGTGGAGCCAGAGAGGCACAGTATGCCGGCGGCGGGACGTGGATCAAGGGGGCACCTATCCGCGACGCCGACAATCCTCCCTTTGTGCCGGGCCGGGCCGGGCCGAGAGTTGAGCCACCAAGACACACCGAAACCTCCCTGCTGACGTCACGACGGAGACAAGTCCCGGACGCCAGGGGCCGAGCCCGACTGGTGTCCAGACAGGTCCACATTTCGAATCCCTTTCTGTCGCGGGAGGCGATCCCTACACAGGAGCGATGTGCCTTTGGAGGAGATGAAAACGAGGAAGAAGAAAATCAACAAAGGTTTACCCTTTGCCGCCTAGAGGCAAGGTTAACCAACGCCGACCCGAAACCACGGCGAAAGCTTCACCATGGAAACCGGGGGGGGGGGGGGAATGGGCCAAGCAGGCAAACCACCGGCCTACCAACCAACCCCCCCCTTTCCTTCCGCCTTTGCTCGGGAAGGCTCTCTCCCACTTGTAAATGAGAGAAAGGAGAGGGGGGTGAGAGGTAAGGTGGAGAGGGAGGGAGAGAGGGAGGAAGGGAGAGAAGGGGGAGAGAGCAGTCCAAACCTCGAGGAGAGAGAGGGGGAAGGAGAAGGGGGTTAGAGTAAGAGGGAGTGAAAGAGAGGGAGAGAGTGGTGAGAGTAAAGAGAGGAAAGAAAGGGGCTGAGAGAAAGCTGTCTTAACCTCGAGAAAGAGACCTAAGGTCGGAGGACGACCTTGGGTGACCTGACCTGACTTGACCTGACCTAACCTAACGGGAAGTCTCGTTCACGTTACCTGAAATCAGCCAGCCAGTCCAGTCCGTGTCTACCTTGCAAATATTTAGAAAGGAAACGAAGTAGTTTACTAATTACGGAATCAACATATTGACTGAATCGGTCCATAAAAATGGGCAGAAATCATGTGTGTGTGTGTGTGTGTGTGTGTGTGTGTGTGTGTGTGTGTGTGTGTGTGTGTGTGAGAGAGAGAGAGAGAGAGAGAGAGAAAGAAGGCGGAAGGGAATTGGTAGAGAGGGGGAAAAGGACAATGGAAATGAGGAAACGAAGATGAAGGGAAGCGAAGGGAAAGTATAGAAGAGAATAAGAGGGAAGACGAAGACAAGGGAAGGAATTGAAAGGGTGGAGGGGGGATGGGGAAACGAAGGAGAAGGAAAGGAAAGGGAAGGGAAGGCAAGGAGGAGAGAAATGACAGGAAGACGAAGACAGGAGTAGAAAAGAGATGGGAAGGGGGGCCAAAGAAAAATAAAATAAAATAAATAAATAAATAAAATAGGCGAGGGAAGGGAATGACAAGGAAGACATAGACAGGAGTAGAAAAGAGAGGAAGTGGGGACCAAGAAAAGGATAAAGATAAAAACATAAATAAAGTAGGTGGGGGAAAGAATGGGGTCGGTTTAGTATGTGGCCTACCTTTTTGAAACAGGTTTAGTATATGGACTATCCTATTTGAATGTGTCCTACCTCCGAAATTTTTTAAAACTAACAATACTTTTAATTTTTTTTTTTATTTAAGCCAAACCTAACCTAGCCTAACCCAACCTAACCACCTAACCTAACTTAACCTGCCGAGCTGGGCGCGTTCCTCGGTGCGTTGAATAGGTAGGACACATTCTATACCAGAAAAAAAAGGCCACATACTACTCCGACACCGAAAGAATGAAGTTTGGCATGAGAGGCTTTGGCACGAGACGCCAGCAAACTAATCAAATTCCACAAAATCTTCTGTCCACATCGACAACGGCGACGGCGACGACGCTGGGCTCTGCAAGCCAGTGCCAGCAGCGTGGGCCTCATAAGAACACAAGAATGAAGGAGACTGCAAGAGGCCCTAAGGCCTACACTAGGCAGTTCCATATCCATCACCACCTGTCATCAGCCCCATCCATAAAATTGTTTGACCGTTTCTTAAGACAACTGGTAGTTTCAGCATTCACTACTACATGGTTACTAATTCTATCCCATTCGTTGACCACCCTATTAGCAAACAAATTCTTGCCTATTTCCTTCCTAAATCTAGTTTAACCCAGTTTAACCCATTACTGCGAGTCCCGCCTTGTTGTCTTAATTTGATGACCTTGCCTCCGAGGGCAAGGAGAGCCGGGGCTTCTGCAACCCCCAAAAGTGGCACCATCACATGGCACTGTGACATAACGCAACACGAAAGAAAAACGCGGACGACTACTCGTGTGAACGTCTCAAACCCTGAGCACCATGTCGGATTGGTGGAACGCAAGGTAAAATAGGCTGGTAGGAGTCAAATACTTCAGGTAATCCGACTTGCTGCCCTGACAAACCCAACCCGACTTGTGGTGCCACTTCTAGATTACTTGGCACTCTCTCTTTCTCTCTCCCTCATTGCGACGTGTCCGTCACAATTATCTCCAACAACCATTTCTCTGGCATACTTAACCGGTTTCTTTCAGATAGCATATGGCAGTGTTTAACCTCTTTCTGAAAGAAGGAATGAAAGGAAGAAGGGAGGAATAGGGAAGGAAGGGACGATTGAAGGAAAGAAAGGAGGAAGGAATGGGAGAAGAAAGAAAAGAAAGACAGGTAAGAAGGAAGGGGGAGGGATGGAAGGAAGGGGAGAAGGAAGGGAAGAAGGAAGAAAGGGAAATGTGTGTGTGTGTATGTATGTGTGTTATATACACACACACTACCCAAGTTTAGAGCCCTTCAGGAAGAGGAGCCCGACCGTAGACTACTGGTTCCCGTCTAGGTCGCGGACATGACATGACGAACCGTAACTCAAGGAAACGCGACAACAGAAAATGATGGACAACTACTAAGGAGCCTACACCAGGAGGCGCTGAGTAGCTGCGGCCGAAGCCGTCACCTCTGCCGGATGCGCCTGTACTGTTGGGGCAGGAACAGTCGCTGCTGGGAATAGGAGAGGAGTGCGAAGTTCGAACCCATCACTAAGCGAATGCGAGACCAGCACGTCCCCGATGTCACGGATGAATAAATTCGCCTGGCGACAGATCAGCTGCTAGAAGTTGTCCTCCTCTCTTTTCCCCATCCATCTTCAAACTCGTCTCAGACCCTATCACGATTTTAAAGCAATTAGTAAAAAATTTTTTTCGAATGAAAGCAAGTACTTCTTCTTTAACCGGGTTGTTAATGTGTGGAATTCGTTACCTTCCACTGTCACTGAAAGTAATACAATAACATTTAAAAATCGCCTAGATAAATACTTGTACTCTAATCCGCAAATGAAATATTATCCCTTGCAATAAAAGATCTGACAGCCCGGCATTTAATTGTAACTGGATAGGATAGTGGTAGCAGTAGTGTTAGTTCAACTTCTATCGCCTAGTTGCCCCGTTTTCTTAACTGTAGCTTAGTATAGTAAACACAAACAGCCTCGTTAGGGCCAGTAGGCCTGCTGTTGTTTGTTCTTCCTTTGTGTTCCTTCGCCCTCCTGGGACGTAATCCTATAACTCTCCAGTATTTGTACGCTTCGCAGACCTTGTGAGCTTGGCACCTCTTAACAGTGACAGATCTTTGAAATCCTTTCCATCATCATTCCTTCCTCTCGAATGCACTTGCGTTTGCTTACAAGCTTCTGCGAGTATAACTACAAGTATACATAAACCGAAAATCTGAAATATATAATTACACGCGCGCACACGTGTACCTAATAAATACATGCAGCGTAATTACCTTTCCACGAACACACACGGTGTAGTCATACATGCGTGTGTTGCGTCTATACGTGGCAGCGCGAGGTTTTCAAGTGTCCCTAAGTGCTCGTGAAGCAGAAGGATGGGTATAGGGAGGGGGGGAAGGCGAAGTGTGGGGGGAGGGGGGGTTGTAGAGGCTTGGGGCTGTGATGACGCAAGTGGGCAACGAGTAACGCACTTGTTGCGAACGCTGTACTTGTTGCTCCCCGCGGGAGATGCGCAAGTTCGTGATTAGACTATTACTCGAGGATATACGGTACTAAATTCGACCATCACTCGAAGACATACGGTTCTAAATTCGACCATTACTCGAGGACATACGGTTCTAAATTCGACCATTACTCGAGGACATACGGTTCTAAATTCGACCATTACTCGAGGACATACGGTACTAAATTCGAGCATTACTCGAGGGCATACGGTTCTAAATTCGACAATTACTAGAGGACATACGGCACTAAATTCGACCACTACTCGAGGATATAAAGTTCTAAATACGCTTCTGATTACGCATTCAAAGCGCAAACACAAACAAGACTATGGCACCCGGGGGGGGGGGGGATGTCACATTAGGGTTCGGCTCTGCCCCGCCCTGCCCCGCCCCGCCCGATGAAAGGACCTGCCCGGCCTTTGCGTGCTTTATAGGGTGGTCGAGGCTTGGCAGGTGGGAGCGGGTTAGGGTGATAGTAAAGGTGGAGAGGACTAGGGAGAAAGGATACGGAAGGGGCGGGGGATGGTGATGGTAGGGGAGGGGAGGAAGGAGAAGGAAGATGTGAAGTAGAAAAGGGGAGGGAGGAAAGGAGAGGGAGGAGGAGGGGGGAGGAAAGGAGAGGGAGGAGGAGGGGGAAGGAAGGAGGAGAGGGGAGGAAAGGGGAGGAAGGAGGAAAGGGGAAGAAGAAGGGAGGAAGGAGGAGAAGGGAGGAGGAGGAGGAGAAGGGAGGAGGAGGAGGAGGAGGAGGAGGAGGAGGAAGAAGTCGGGAAAGGTAGGGCAGGGTTGGGGTAATATTAGTGTCTATTGACAGCGAAAAAAAATCACGTGAAGTGAAGGGTCAAGAACGAGGGAGGAGGTGGGGGGAACTGAAGTGGGGGGGCGGAAAGGAGAGGAGAGGAAAGGAGAGAGGAAAGGAGAGAGGAGAGGAGAGAGGAGAGAGGAGAGGAAAGGAGAGAGGAGAGGAAAGGAGAGAGGAGAGGAGAGAGGAGAGGAAAGGAGAGAGGAGAGGAAAGGAGAGAGGAGAGGAAAGGAGAGAGGGAGAGGAGAGGAAAGGAGAGAGGAGAGAGGAGAGGAAAGGAGAGAGGAGAGGAGAGGAAAGGAGAGAGGAGAGGAGAGGAAAGGAGAGAGGAGAGGAGAGGAAAGGAGAGAGGAGAGGAGAGGAAAGGAGAGAGGAGAGGAGAGGAAAGGAGAGAGGAGAGGAAAGGAGAGAGGAGAGGAGAGGAAAGGAGAGAGGAGAGGAGAGGAAAGGAGAGAGGAGAGGAAAGGAGGAGAGGAAAGGAGAGAGGAGAGGAGAGGAGAGGAAAGGAGAAGAAAGGAGAGGAGAGGTGATGTCGAGACGAATTAACCCCGTCGATCCAGGGTAGGCCCAGCATCGTTGGAAAACTGCTCACTTTGGCCCGCGCTGTCGCTGCCGGCGTGGACCATCACGGCACGTCGCTGGAACAAACACTGCCCAAACTGGGCGGAATTTGCATAATCCTATCGATGCCTGCCCAGCTAGTCCCCGGCAGCAAAAGGACAATGAAGAGGACTGCTCCATTGCTAAACGATTGCTGGTTAATTGGTGGACGACTAAAGAACGACTCCGTAATCGTCCTCCTTTCCTCGGCAGGTCTCAGGTGAACCCTTTGGCGCAACACGGCTCCTACGTCAGACTCAGTGTACGGCAACTCAGCCGTGGAGTTGTTGCTGAGCTGCATGTCAGGCCTCGAATCACCACACATGGCAGTCTTACTTTTTTTATGGACATGTGTGGAGCAGGCGAGATGAAACACACTCGTCCTCTTCTAGATCAGTGGGGTACCTGTATCCCGACGGGATACGAAACATGGGGGTAGTGCCCGACATGATTACCAGTGCAATGGTACTGTATATTTACTACGAGAAAGCAAAATATGCATTCAATGTATCCTACTTATTGACGTTTCTAATTTGAAAAAAAAAAAAAAAAAAAAAAATTGTCCTGTAATTGAATACATATTAATTTCTCAACACGGTTTGTATCATTAATCCTTTCCATATGTTTGTATTGGACGGAGGTTCGAGAAAATTGAGATTTTTTTTAGATAATCAAGGGGTACTAAAGGCACTGAAAAAGGTTAAGAACTTCTGTTCTAGATTCACAAGCTTAAGCAGTAAGAAGGGAAGAAAAGAGTTGCGTGACGCACACGTTGTAATCCACCTGGCGAGAGATTTGCTCATCGACACTAAGATGTTTTGATAGAGCGAGAGAGAGAGAGAGAGAGAGAGAGTTGCGTGAATGGGACAGGGAATAGATTCCCAGAGGACGCATTGGGTCGGGAGATGTCGGGTCAGGCGAGGCCTCCGCGAGACGTGACATGAGGGTGGGACACGAGTTAGCGCAGGTCAAAGCAGAACGAGGCGAGACGACGACAACAATGAACCACCCGGGTCGAGCCCTGGCGCGGCGTGGCATCGCCAGGGTTGGGGGGAGGGGGAGGGGGAAGGGGGAAGAGGGAGAAGGAAATTGATGGGAGAACGGGGAGGAATGAGGGGGAGACGGGAAAGAAGGGGGGAGGGAAGGCGGGAGAAGGGGTGAGGGGAGGCGGGAGAAGGGGTGAGGGGAGGCGGGAGAAGGGGTGAGGGGAGGAGGGAGAAGGGGTGAGGGGAGGAGGGAGAAGGGGTGAGGGGAGGAGGGAGAAGGGGTGAGGGGAGGAGGGAGAAGGGGTGAGGGGAGGAGGGAGAAGGGGTGAGGGGAGGAGGGAGAAGGGGTGAGGGGAGGAGGGAGAAGGGGTGAGGGGAGGAGGGAGAAGGGGTGAGAAGGTGTGAGGGGAGGAGGAAGAAGGGGTGAGGGGAGGAAGGAGAAGGGGTGAGGGGAGGAGGGAGAAGGGGTGAGGGGAGGAAGGAGAAGGGGTGAGGGGAGGAGGGAGAAGGGGAGAGGGGAGGAGGGAGAAGGGGAGAGGGGAGGAGGGAGAAGGGGAGAGGGGAGGAGGGAGAAGGGGAGAGGGGAGGAGGGAGAAGGGGTGAGGGAGGAGGGAGAGAGAAGGGAGAAGGGAGGAGGGAGAAGGGGTGAGGTAGGAGGGAGAGAGAGAAGGGAGAGGGAGGAAGGAGAGAGAAGGGAGAGAGGGGAGGCGGGAGAGAAGGGAGAGGGATGAGGGGAGAGAGAAGGTGAGAGGGAGAAGGGGGGAGGAGCATTCGCATGTGGCTACCTCCCTCCTACATCCCCCCAGGCAGGTAAATCTCCAACTGCAGCAATGACGTCATTGGACTGACGAGGTTAATCGAGGTAACCTCCAACCCTGACATCACAGAGGTTATCCTCGGGTGAATAAAATCACCTGACGTCAGATAATCAGTATCGTGCACCTCTGCGTCCGGCGTTGGCAGTCACTTGCTCCCCGGATAACCCACGCCTTCCTTACGAATAAACCTTAGTACAGGCGAGACGTAGACGAAGCAGAAGAACAATATCTTGAAGCGTAATTGGAAGCTGAAGAACAAAAACTAGAAGCGCAGGTGGAAGCAGAAGCGCAAGAACTAGAAGCGTAAGTGGAAGCAGAAGAACAATATCTTGAAGCGTAAGTGGAAGCAGAACAAGATCTAGAAGCGTAAGTGGAAGCAGAACAAAAACTAGAAGCGTAAGTGGAAGCAGAAGAACAATATCTTGAAGCGTAAGTGGAAGCAGAAAACAAGATCTAGAAGCATAAGTGGAAGCTGAAGAACAAGAACTAGAAGCATAAGTGGAAGCAGAAGAACAAGATCTAGAGGCATAAGTGGAAGCAAAAGCTCAAGATCTAGAAGCATAAGTGGAAGCAGAACAAGAACTAGAAGCACAAGAAAAATAAAAACAACAACAACCTACTCCACTAGGAGTTCCTCCACCCGCCCACCCCTTTTCCACTTGGCAGGCGAATAAAATCCGTCAGCCGCCGCCAACCCACCCACCCTCCCCCTTACGACAACAAACGAGTCCATCAAGGCTGTCGTCGCTGCTGCTGCTGCTGCTGCTACCAGCACCTGCGCAACCCAGCAACCTTTCGGGCGCC
>NC_134786.1:9615319-9642819 GCF_046742065.1 Oratosquilla oratoria
TACCACGAACACAAGCAATCCCAGTTGATCGTCGTCTTCCTCTCGCAAGATACGACATGACGTCATCGCAACCGTCTTTCTTGCAGAAGAGCGTCCCTATCTCAAGACAGTCCCTTCGACCTCTCGACCCCAAATATTTTAATCACCCCGACCGCTAAATGATCCACCCACCCTAAACAAGTTATTTTCTCTTCTCTTCCCGTTCTTACAAGTATCATACTTATAAACTGTTCCTTCCTGCCCCCGCCTCGCCTTAGCACCTGCCTACTCCAACCCCCTTCCTCCAAGCAAGCACGTAGATCTTCATTCTCCCATTCCTTAATCGACAGTGCAATGGCTTCTTCCGAAATCGGACCAACAATAAGGCAGAACACACCTGTCGATCAAAAAGTTCAAGGGACGAAATCAAATTACCTTCCGCCAAATTATCCTACTAAACTCGCGTTTGGCGAAGGATAAATCTATAAATCATTTACAGAAGATGGAAAACAATCAATAGTAGTAGTAATAATAGTACTGGCAGTAATAAGCGTATGAATGTACATAGGACGAAGACGTACGTGCGTGCGTGCACTTCTCAGCTTCCTGAGGACACTGCCTGTCCGAGTATACTGGTCAACGGTAAAAATTAAAATGACGTCTCTGCATATTATAAACTTTTCGCCTTTGGAAATCATATGTATATGCACAAAAACAAACTAAACAATGTCGGGTACACGACACTCGACCGACTTCTTTCATATTTACATGAACGCAGTACTTCCTCTGCAGTATGGCTTGCACTTAGCGCGCTTTCTCGTGACGCCATCTTTTCCACATCGACGCAAACTGACCTGCCGTTGTTTACAACCTTGCAACGTCTCGTCTACCTACCGCCCGACGATTATATTCCCCAACGTGGGGGGGGGGGTCCAGACTCCTATCCCACCCCACCACCACCTAAATCAGTATTCTACTTCCAAAACGGTTGGGTACGTTTCGTCCGTTACCCACCTTCCTCGAAGTCTTCTCCCTTGTGGAGACCAAGGTCTAAGTAAAGAGGTCTAATCGCTGGAGTAGTTCTGCGCAGCTTCTGACGTCATTTAGATGCGTCCATTTTCTCTTTGTGATACATTGAAGAAAACTGTGAAACGCCAAGGATGACAGGAACTATAATATTTTATATATTATATATATATATTATATATCATATATATTATATATTCATATATAGACAGGAACTATAATATTTTATATATATTATATATATATATTTTATATAATATTTGTCAGAATATAAATAATTGAGTGGAGCGGTGCGAGCGAAGGCGACGTCATTTTCGAACGACGGACCAACTTCAACTGACAGCTATAGGACCCGCTAACCCCACTTTGAACAGCCAAGTGACGTTCACGGGCTCGCTGCGCCAACTCCCTCGAAATTCGGTCGGAAGTGGTTAGACCTTATATTCTTAGATCTTGGTGGAGACGGCGTCCTTTCCCCCGCCCCAGCGCCCCGCCTCTGCCCTTGTCCTGCCACTTGGGCTCGACAAGGGCTTATCGACATTCCACTCGACACCTGCAGCCTCGATATACAAAAATAATCCTAACCCCAACAGCCCCACACAGGCAAGACGTGGCTACACAGGCAAAAGCAACTACACAATTTTCGAAGGCTTGATGTACTCTACATTACTATACGAAATCACATCCTGCTTAAATTTGACTATACAATGCTGAAAAACTTAATCAAGAAGGGAAGTGGGGAAATGAATGGTGAAAATTGTTCCTTCAATTTTGCCTACTGGAAAACTACAGCACCACAACAGTGAGCAATGATCCTAGGGCCCCTCCATATACACCCCTAGAAGCTTTGGATTAAAATCTGTTGTAACGTGGGACAGTTTCTAGGTAGTGGGAGCAGTCACGGTCCCCCCCCCCCCATCTAATGTGAAAAGGTGGGGGCAATACTCTACAGATTGGCAGAGCTTGGACCCAGATGGAAACGAGGATACTGACATGTCCTCAAGATTGGCAAGCCTTTCATTCACCTTCATGGCCATCACACACAACAATCATATGCTGGTACCTACCATTGGTCCAAAGGTTAAAACATTGGTAATTTTGCATAAAAAAAAAAAAAAAAAAAAAAACTTGATATTATCCCACATTAAAGACTGTCTGTTCTCTATGGAGTCCATTTAAGGTGCAGCACATATCACGATTTACTACTAGCCATTCTGCCAAATTAATCTTTGTACATGCATTTCACTCACTATCTTGTTCCCCAGCTATGTACTATTTGATATTTACTTTTCATATATACTGTATTCTGCATACAGGAAAGGTAGTTGTATAGTACGAGTATAAATTCTAGGAGTATAACAATGATCTAAATCAATTCTATGTCATGTGGCAGTGCTCCCCCCCCCCCATGTTGCCATGTCAGGATGCCACAGGTGAAGCAAGTGGGATGGTGTGAATAATTAGTTATAATCCTATAAAGTGATGTTCATTGTATTATACAGCCTTCTTTACTGTATACGGAATATATATATATATATATATATATATATATATATATATATATATATATATTATATATATTTCGGTTAAGTCACTACAGCACTTGTCATGCTAGTTGGGTTCGAGTCCTTGGCCAAACCACGTTTCAATTTCTGCATGTTGGCCTCCACAGATCTCCTGATGTTTATGGTTTAGAATTAAAATGCACTGTGGTTGATATATATATATATACATATATATGTATTCACACACACTGAATGGTCCCCAGTGCAGATATCTATCTTTTTCAATCACATTAACTTTTTACTTTTAATTCCATGTCATCACGAATGAAACTGACAATGCGCTCGACGGAGACATATACAGAAACGTGATGTCATTCGTGATGACATGGAATTAAAAGTAAAAAGTTAATGTGGCTGAAAAAGAGAGATATATATATATATATATATATATATATATATATATATATATATATATATGAAATTCAAAGACCACACAGATGGCAAATCATGGAGAGGCATGTACTATTGGTGATTTGGCAGAATAAATCATGAGATGCCACACCCAGAAAAGACTTGTTGGAGCACACAGACTATAACTAAACTTACTTCATATGGAATGAGAGTGAACCTGGTAAACTGGACTAAAAACTGGTCGAATAATCATACCCAGCAAATTGTTCTAATAAGAAACACTTCAAACTGGAAAGGTATAACAAGTGGAGTTCCTCAGGGTTCCATTCTAGGGCCACTTCTGTTCATACCACATACCAATGACACTGACTGTGGAGTTAAATCTACAGTCTCCAAATTCGCTGATGATACCAAGCTGTGCAAAATAGTAAATAATCAATCAAAACTGTAATATTCTACTGAAATACAACCCAACTAATTATAAAGTTTGGCATGCAGGTGAAAATGATAAGTGCAACTGCAAATAAATTGGAAAAACTATTCAAGGGATTTTTGTGTAGTTACAATCACTACCATATACATCTATGGCAGCACCTACCATGGAATCTAATCTACCACTGCTATCTACACATACCATGGACCATGGAGGAAACAAAAGAACAATTCTCCAACTTAAATATACCAGATTCAACAAACATCCCACTAGACAACATCCCTTACAACCAACATCTCCAGACATATCATGTTCACCTTCTCTTCAACCACAATCATAAAACATCAAGGATCTCCCATCAAACCACTTTCCAACAAATATCACAAGAGAACTTAGAAGAAGAAGAAGAAGAATAAGAGGAAGAAGAATAAGAATAAGAAGAATAAGAATAAGAATAAGAATAAGAAGACAAAAGGCAAGAGTGTAAAAGACCACTTTGATCAAACAGAAGGCCTGCAAAGAGTTTATTCCTACAGGCTTCCGGATGATTACTATAGGTTTTACGCTTTAAGCCAAGCCCTGGGGGAGCAAAAGGCATTCAGCATTATAAAAATTTTGGTTACTCAGACTTACATTTTCTTAGGAATAAGCAAATTTTCAAACTACATTCATATCATGAAAAATTAAAGGTTGTGATAAGAACCAATACTTTTTAAATACATCACAGGCTTCTGGAGAAGGAGAATAAGAAGAAAAACTATGCATCACATAGCTAACCTCAAAAAAGAAGCAAGCTTATAAGTGTGGGCAGACCACATAATAAAAAAAAACTACATTCACTAGATTTCACATAAACAAAAAGAAGAGCTGGTAAAAGTGAACATAAGCTATGAGAAAACTTACAAACATGGAAGGAGAAAATAAATAAAGATAATAGAATAAAAAATTAGAAAAACACTAATGAAGCAGTTGGAGCTATTCCAAGGAAAATCTGAACACTAAACCAGCAACTGACCAAGCACTTCTTCAAAACAAGATTCAAAACCACAACTGACAAGATAAGATAATATAGCTGACCTCTCACCCATGGACACTGCATTAAAAGATATCAGATGCAACAGAAAATTTACCAACTTGAATGCATAATCCAATAGCTAGAATGTCTGGTACGAAAGTTTAAAAATACCAGGGGACGTGTACCAAGTCAGGAAGTTCAGCATTTATCCGCTAAGCAACAGTGATATGTGCATTATACTTTTTTTCAATTATTTGGTGTATTTCATGGTTTTCCTGCCCAGTGCCATCATTATGCCACCCAAAGATAAATCTAGTGGTAAAAGTAAGCATGCCAATCTCAGTACTGTACAGAAATTGGTACTCGTTAAGAAGTTTGGGTCTGACATTTCTGTCTCCCACATTTGTGGAGTATGATGTGAAAAAGCAAACAGTAGGTGACATACTTGACACAAGTCTAAAAACAGACTAAAACAATATGCCATTAAATTTTATGTAAGTGCCATTACTGATAGGAAAGGAGTTTTACATGCTTTAAGCGTATGAAAGTTCCTTGTAATAAGGACCTTGAGGAAGCCATTTATAAATGGTACATACAACAACATTCAGTGAAAGTGAAGGCGGGTGGTGTAGAGATCCCAGCAGCTGCAGGGAAATTTGCTCATCACATGAGCATAGAATGTAATGGAAGCACTGGTAGGTTGTGGCATTTTTTAAATTGTCATAGCATTTGCAACAAGGTTGAGCGTAGTGAAGCTAGCCATGCTGATTCTGGTGCTGCTGAGCTTTGTATATTCATTATTTTGACCCCAACACAAAAACTTTAAATCAAGACAACTTCTGCCCCTAATCAGTCCATTAATAAGAGGTTGAACTGTACCAGAATATGAGGATGGAAAAAGAAGAAGACGAAGACGATGAAGAAGAAGAAGACGAAAAAGAAGAAGACGAAAAAGAAGAAGACGAAGAAGAAGAAGACGAAGAAGAAGAAGACGAAGAAGATGAAGACGGGAAAAAAAAAAAAAAAAAAAAAAAAAAAAAAAAATCCACGGGGGTTCCAACAAATGTGTACAGGAATAATAAGAATGACCTCAAAGAACCAAAATTAAATTACTTACAATAAGCAACAGACTCAAGGAATGCTACTGCACCAGTAATTCTCAAGAAAACACAAAGAATATTTATGGTGGCAACAGAAATAAATATACAAGGTGTCTGACAAAGTTCTTAGACAGGTACACTATATATATATATATATATATATATATATATATATATATATATATATATATATATATATATATATATACATACACAGACACTTGTATATATTTATGTATATAAAATAATTGAGATACACATGAATGACAAGAAATGACCAACACTTTTTAGTGGAATCTACATTACATGCAACTCCATGTTTGTCATTTATAGCGGAAACTACTAAGCGAATGCAGGATAACCTAACAACTAATGTACAATGGAAATCCCAAAATGAAGCAATAATCTTCCTACACCAAATCCTGAACACCAAAATGCTCTCCAATGCCGATGACAATAATATCCAGCACAGCAACTAGAGAGCTGCTAAAACCCAAACATACTTAGACAAATTTCAACCTTAATCAAGACAAAACAGAATGGAAGCCTGCCTTCAGAAATAATTGGCAACATTTCTCGCTCCAGGTAATCACGAATCAAAGAAACATCCAACACCAAAACTGAATGGTCAATTCCTCCCACTGTACAAAATTCTAGGCCTCATTTTTAAAACTCGTTTCCTTCAACCCACACATCAGGAGCCTATTAGTGAAAACCATTAAGAAAATAAACATACCAAGTCCAGTAGAAGCACAAGTTTTGGTATGCATAAGGAAACTAAGCATCTTACAGTTATAAGAACCATATTTGATTAATTATCTCCCCAGTACGGTTCCCTACACCAACTTGCAAACTGTACAAAACAAAATGCAATGAATAATTACAGAATCCACTAAAAACACTCCAATAGAATGTCTATACAATAAAACTAAAACCCTCCACATTGAATAACACAAACAGAATATGCATAATCATATGCAAGAACCTTCAGCCCCATACATTCATCCATCCCACAAGGAAGATAAGAGATAAGAGAGAAGAGAGAAAGGGAGAGGGAGGAAGGAAAGAAGGGGGGGGATTTGCAGCAGCAGTCTACTACTCGCATCAGGACCATGGAATATATTTATACAAAAACACACAAGACCATGGAACAAACACTCCCAAAATTGACAACCCTACTCCACCAAACTCCCCCATCATTAATTGGGTTATGTGCCAGGGAGTGCATTACCTCACTTCCACATCAGCACCAGTCCCCACAGTACCTGAGTATTCCTATTAAAAGTTGTCTCAGACTCGTTGAAGCAGATTGAAAAAAGTTCACATTCTTTCCAAAATCTCAGAATGTAAATATGGACATTATACCATTCACCATTTCCATCCAGTACATGGCAGCCACTACAAACCATGTAGTGGCTGACCAAGTAGACAAACACCCATTGGAAGATTTTGGTCATTCAGTAATAAATAATTATTGCCTTTAAAATCTGTCCTTAGGCCCTCTCATACTCTTTGGGAAGGAACTGAACTGTTGTCTATGTTGTATTGGTGTGACACTGTTTCTATGTCAGCAGCTGAAAGTGGCAGAAGGGATGCAGCTGCTAGTTTACATGAGTCATAAGATGCAAGAAATGTAGGTGAATTTGATAAAAGAAGAGTTTAGGCCCAATATGGAGACAAATTGCCTCTCAGGGCTACACTTCCTAATGTAGGTTCGGGGGTTGATGGATTTTGAAAATGGGCAGCTTCGCTGTCCAACTTACAGGACCATCATATCCTCGCATCTGTCACTGGCCCCTAGCAATTTAGATTTATTATGTATTTTCTTTAATTCATGATTGTCTCCTGTGAGTAATATTAATGATTTTCGAGGTAGGATTCCATTCTACAATTTCTAAGCTATTTTCCTAATTATATAGTTGCTATGTTGCGTTATTATTTTCAAGTCATACATGTTGGTAACCAGTTTGGTGGTAGGTTCTGAATCTGGTGTAGGAAAATTACTTATGAAGAGCTAAAATAAAGTAGATGATCTCATTGGGAGACTTCATAGTAGTCTTTTAGTCCCAGTAATTTTGTAGTTTTGTATCTGTGAGTCAAAAAGTTTGTTGGTCATTTCTCATCTTCATCTCCAGTATCTTTTGTGTGATGTTTGTGATAAGGTTGCCCCTGGAGTGGCTCCTTGAATCCACATCGGTCTGGACAGGTGGATGGTTTAGTTATGAATCTTTTAGTGATTAGTCTTTCCATCAACTTGGATATGATGTACAGTAATGAGACTGGTCTGTAGGATCCTGGATTCCACGATTTGGGTATGATATGGGCCCTTTTCCAAATAGTTGGAATGAAATTGTACAACCAGGAGTGGCTGAAAATATGGGGCAAAGAGTGTTTCAGCCAAGATCAGGAGATAACCAAATTATGGCCAGCAAGGTCAGTTTGCCCAGTCCACCACCACAATGTACATAACTATTTTATTTGGGCAAGATGCAGGGATGACCTGTCATCCATCAGGGGCCAAGAAAAGAGGGAGTGGAGATGTGGGGATGAAAAGGGTGGGAGATTTCCCTTGTAAGGGGGAACAAGTCCTTGGTATATGCATTATTTTTCTACAATCTAGACATATATTCATTGTATTGTGTAGAACAAAAAAGATAAGTGCCCTGTAATCGTCATTCACTCAGTTGTCTAGCCCACCGGAAAGAGAAAGAGTGAGAGTGAGAGTGAGAGAGAGAGAGAAAAAAAAAAAAAAAGGTGACCTGTTTTAGATGGATAATTGGGATCTTATTTGGGCCTTTTGTACAGGAATATTTCTATTTCTTTATTGTCACCTATTCATCTTCATTGGATAAGTGGTATGCAGCATCTAATTCAATTTTTTGTATTTCTTCAGTTATTTTCCTATTTTCTGGAGTGTAGTTTGACCTTCATTATGGAAAAGTGATTATTAATGATACTGCACTGCTGTTTTGGTGATATTTTTCCTTAAGTTAAAACTGATTCATGGGTAGGTGGGTTTATTTTGGTTTTTGATAGTTAACATTTCTTCATTCTTGTATTCCCATCATTTTTTTTTCTATTTATTTATTTATTTATTTATTTTGTAATATCTTTGTTCGGATGTCAAAGAGGTTGTAGGTATGATGGGTGGAAAGGAAGCTGGCACCAGCAATATCAGTGAAATTGTTGCTAAAAGCTGGAGGAGAGGCCATAATCAGAGGGATGCATGCAGTACTGTCTGCTGTATTCACCTATTTGTAGTATACAGGAAAAGGGCAATGCTGATTCCAGGCTCCTATTCTCAATTTTTCATCATACTCAGACTTAAATTCATGTAGTTCTAACACAACTTATATCTTTGATTTCTGATCATCATATTTTGATTTGAACCTGTGTATTGTTTGAGCATGGGCTATATCGCCTTAGTTATTCCAAGTATGCATCTTCACATCCTTTTCATGTCTGGCAGTCCAGTACGATTCCCTCCAATTGGAAAATGGATCTAGTCATCCCTATTTGGAGGGGGAAATGGGACTGGCAGGACTGTAACAAATACCACAGCATTAAAATGTTCAGTGTGCCAGGTAAGATGCTTGCACATCTGTTGCTGACATGGGTTCCTTCACACCCGTAAAGTTTCAGAGGCCTGAACAGTCCAGGTTCATGCCAGGTGAGTCAACAATTGATTGGATCCTAGCGCTTGTATTCTTCTGAGGAGCTGATGCAAAATTCAACAGGGATTTCTTGCAGATTATGTTGATCTTATTAAGGCAGTTGACTGCATTTTGGAAAGCTCTGGGACTTTCTGTGGATCCGCAGGACTCGTGCAAAGATTATGGACTTGTTGTCTGGCTTATACTCTGGGATAGAAAGTGATATAAAGCATGGAGGAGGTGTGACTAGCTTCTTTCCTGTTAATTCAGGAGTGATCCAATGGTATATCCTTGTCCAAACACTTTCCAACACCTGCATGGACTGAGTATTGGAAAGTGTCATCATGGAGCATCTACTGGCAACACCAAGGTCAATGACCTCACCTTTGGTGATGATGGTTTCCTTCTGCAGCGTCATTGGAGGACCTGGTTGTAACCCTTGAGTCACTGCACTGGGAGGTAAGACTGCTCAGACTTCAAGTCTCCTGGACCAAGACAAAGGTCCAGGAGTTTGGGGACTTACTGGATGACACAGTTCAGTTTGTCCATGAATGTAATGTGGTGAAGACACTAAAGTCTCTGAAAGCTTTACATACTTTGGTAGTGTAGTGCATAACAGTGGTGGGTCATGTAAGGAAGTACTTTGTATTAGCATTGCCCATGGTGTTATGGACATGTTCAACCAGAGTATATGGTGTTTTCGATATCTATGCATTAGGACTAAGATCCTAATCTTAAGCCACTTGTGCTTCCTATCTTCTTGTCTAGCTGTGAGACATGGACACTGAACACGGACTTGAAGAGGCATCTTAATATCTTTGGAACCAAGCGCCTTCAGACTTTGTATCAAACAAGAAACCGTGCTGTTAGACTCAGTCTAGGCTAGTTACCAGCATAATTTTTTAGTGTCAACTCCAGCTATGTAGGCATGTGACAAGTTTCCCTCATGTTGATCCTACTCATAAGATTGCCTCCACTAGAGCTAAGGCCCCTTTCACACTAGGCAACTAGTGACTGTCACTAGTTGCCTACCATTATTTTAAATTGAGCCTTTCACACAACGTCACTGCGGTTGCCTGGTTGCGCAACAGGCTATGGCTGTTGCCTGCTCATGTAACAAGTGACAGTCACTGGCAGTTGCTGTCACCTACCATCTCTTTCTTGACCAGCAAAGCCAACAGAAGCACCTCCTCCATTGATGCCATTCTTTTGACTAACGAGATGATGAAAAAGGATTCCACAACTCTGTGACAGTCACTGGTTGCTTGCAGTTGCCCGAGACTTTCACACTGGGCAACTAGTGACCGCCACTAGTGACTGTCGTTGGAGGAGACGAAGGGGTTACCCAGAGAATTTATGCCTGGAGCAAGTTGACTGAACCTGTCGAGAGTTGTTTGGCGTGGGAAGGGTGACTGCATGAAAACTTGCTCTGCAAGACCATGGGGACAGGGCGCTGGTGTGTCAGTGAAGCAATGCACTCCCTGATGCATGTCTCCAACTGATGATGACATATGCAACAATAAGTACGTACATATATCAAAGGCTTTTGCCCCCTTATACGGGGGGTAGCCAAAAAGAAAGTCATAGAAACCACTCCCACCCATTCCATCCCCTACATATTCCACTCCCCTTCACCCTCTTCCCTCATCTTGGCACCTCCTGGATGATGGGTCATCCCTGCATCCTCTCCACTGCCCTGGGTCTGATGCATTGTTGCAGCAACAATGACTACTAAGTAAAAATTCTAAGAAAAACCTCTTTTGTATATTCACATCTTCAGTGCTAACATTTTTCTTTCCTAGTGGTCACTCTCAATACCTAACCACCTGCACACAAGTTACCTCTGTTTCTTGTTAGCATATGGTATTATACTGTGCACACACTGGCATACATTGGTGTTGGATATATTGTGGAATTTGTTCATGTCTAATGTTAATTACATGGATTGCAAGGAGGCTAAAATATCCTCACCAGTTGCAACATCCCAATGTCAATGGAACAGCCCGACTGCTCAGTTTTTTACCAACCACCTCAGACCACATGCAGAGAGACTTATGCAACTAATGGACCAAGAACTGGTAACCAGTGTGAATGTGGTTCAATATTAAGAGGCACTCAAGATGGAGTCAGCAAATGACAGACATCAACAAGCTGCTGGCATTGGTAGAGGCACCAAATTATATTCTTCCCACTTCAACAACAATACTTGTAGTCAGTACAGATACTACCATCACCAGATGATCAAGACAAGGAACTTGTACAACCACAGTAGTCACCCGGAGCTAAGAACTTTCTAGTTTTGGAAGTCAAGCAAGATATGGATACATTACATGTTAACTGGAATTTTGTCTGTACCTTTGAGTATACATGACATCTACTAATGACAACTGTTGAAGCTAGTGCACTAGTCATTAATGGGGTGCCTAGAGAGGTGGAATGGAAAATGGGAAAAGTGGTTAGCAAGGAACTGGCCACACCAGGGTTTGAAGTTGTGCATCCAGATCAAGGGGAGGATCTTGTTACAACTATCAGTAAGTTTAAGGTTCATGACAGTGGAAATATGAGGAAAATTGAGATTCTGGCAAAGCGAGTTATTGACATATGATAAATGCTTAACTCAGGCAGAAAAACTTAATCTATGGTAAACGTTGACTCTACGGCTGGCTGGTTATGCAGTTGTTGGCGATTAGAGATGTATTCTCCAATTTTTCATCTAAATCAAGAATGGTAGCCAGTCATATTATTATTATTGTGGCATATCTGGCCACACCAGTTAATGATGACATCTCCAATTACAACTCCAGTGGGAATGAGTTTAAGGCATCCGAGTACTAAATGACTCAAAATGTTACCAGTTTTCCCTACATCACACCAGTCATCCAACGAAATAAACGAAGCTATATCACATCCTTTTTATATATGCCACTGGTGATATTTTTTAACATGTGGAAATTAACATTAATCTTATTATTAGTAATAAGATCTAGGCTTGGTGAATAGTGATGGCATTATAAGTGACAGAACCCAGTGGAGCTCTATTCCTGAGTGCAAATGAAATTGCTCAGTACAGCAACTGCTGACACTTCAAATACCAATAGCTGAGTTGGATCTGACAACAGTGTACACACACATAGCTATTGCTTAGCCCTTGTGGAGCAGTGGGTGATGTTTATGAGCGGTAGAGAATTTGTTATTTCTTTTCAGTTTACTGTGTAAGCATCCTATACACGCACAATATTAATAATATTCATATAATCAGTGATCAAAGAAGATATCAACTACTAATAGTTAACAAGTATTTTCCCATTATACAAACTAATTTATCTCCTTCACATGATGCTGATAGCAAAAAATTACAACTTTTTTTTATACCTTGTGCATGTTTTTTTTTCTACTATTATTATTTTGAATCTCATTTCATGCAGCAAGCACTTCCTGTTTTTTGTGAGCAACACAAATACAGCCCTTAATACAGTGTCAGGTCTTCTTCTACCTAACACATTCAACATTCCAGAGCTAGCAGGGGCTGAAAGATGTTTGAATGTTCGAAGTTTATTTCATCCATTATTGATGAAGCTGAAATGGGTCTCCACTGAAGCACCCTGAGGGTCAACAGGAAAAATAACAAAAACAATGAAAATAACAAAAACAATAAAAACATCGAGGACAGGAAAGAAAATCTAGCTGCATGTATCCATTTCTATCCTCGGGGGACATAACTGGATTGAAGAGGTGGTGTCATATATGTGGTAAAGACAAGATTTAAGGAATAGAAGAAAGGAGGAACTGTAAATATTGAAGGTGATCAGCATTCTTCCATGAATGGTGATTACTCTTCAATCATAAAAGAATGCTGCAGACTGATCCTTATGGGGTGTTGCTAGCCCCTAAAATAAGTGCATAAAACTCATGGAGTTGATACCCCATATGGCGTGGAAGAAGGTCAGAACGAGGACAAGACTTGGAGGTGTAGGAGGTCAAGCAGGATCCAAAACCAGTCCACATCTTTTTACCACTTCTCCCATACATGCTCAAATGATGCGCTTAAGTCTAACTTGCACCTATAAAATTCAATATAGTATAGGCACACTAGAAGAGCAAAGTTAAACATACATTACAAATTTAATGTCATATGTAACCCTTTACTCCTCAGACCCTAAAATCAGCTTTCTATAAAATTCAAATACAGTATATAGGCACACTAGATGAGCCAAATTAATCATACATTTCAAATTTAATGTCAAATGTAACCCTACATCTCTCAAGAGCCTAAAATTTTATTTATATTAAGTGCTGTGTATTTTGAAAATGTCAATCAATCCTTCTGTGAACCCAGGTTTCTCTTGCATGAGACCAATAGCACCCAGGTAACCAACAACAGCCACTTGCGTAGAGCTGATGGCCAGGGGTGGTTGCTGCTGTTCGGCCCCCAACTCTTGGGGTTGGGGGGTGGTCCCACGATGTAGACGCTGCAGCTCCAGGACCTAAAAACAATTACAGGCTGCACAAATACAACACCTACAGACCATTTACACCATGAAACAAAAGTCCTCAAAGTCAAGGACCACCTCGACATGAGAGGAACACAAACACTTGCCGCAGCCACCACAAACACATCACACCCGCTACACTACATAGCAGAACACCCACACACACCAAGAAACATTAAAACAACACCCAAAGACGTTTATTACGCACAAATACTCTCTTCTCTTCCTCCACATCCACCAAATACCAGCCTCCGGAAACATATTCATAATCATATCACTCACCGCTCCATTAACACACTGAAAGACAACACACTGCTGCATGCCAGACCCCCTGATATCCACCCTTCTGAATCCTCTCTCCCATGAAAGGACAGAGTCCACTTGGCCAGACTGCGATGCGCCCACCACCCAGCACTTCTAAGCTACCAGAAGAGGCTGGATGACCGCATTGTGAACAGCTGCCCAGGATGTAACACTTCACCCCATACCATACAACACATAATGGAAGACTGCATTATACACAATCATGCACGCAAACAACACAACATACACTCTATAAAGGATTTGTGGGAAAACCCAGTTTTGGCTGTAGCATTCCTTGGGGAGACGGGACTGCTCGGACAGACAGTCTAGGGAACGACAACAACAACAACAACAGCCACTGGGTTGGCCCACAAGTCACTAGAGGAGGATATTGCAAGACCAGGGTGGGGCACTGCAGGATGAGGTATCCAGTCTCTTCTATGTAGTGATTATATCTGGTATCAATCAATCTAATGCCTCAGGTATCTCTTGCAAGACTCATGGCTTCCAGGAAACAGGTAACAGCACGAGTGCAGGCATGCTAGTGTGATTCTTCTCTGGTATGTGAGGGTTTTCTCCGTGGGATTCATATCTGGGTCTTGTTGTTCAAGTATTGAATTAGACGGTCCTTCTTGAAGGGTTTGTTTAGTTATCTGGGTGTGAACATATTTTTGTGTAAAGGTTTTGTGTGGTTTGGGTAATGGGTTGTGGTTGATGTTTGAGTAGTATGTTGCTGATTTTTTTTATCTGTATTATTATTATTATTATTATTTTTTTTTTTTTTGTTCTGTTGGTGGTGCTTGCGAGATTAATGCGAGGGGTGTGTGTTGTTCAAGGTTCTGGTGTACAATTTTGTTCCTGTCGTTTTGACATGTTGCTCTATTAGGAGGATATTGGTTTCTATATGTAGGTGTCCAATATGGGTGGTTTTGGCATATCCCGTAATTACTCTTAGTGCTCCATTCTGCAGTGTTTACGAGTTGTTTGGGTTTGATTTGCCGAGTGTTGGGAACTATGCTGTGAAGATGTATTCTAAGGTGGTCTGGCAAATTTCTAGAAGTGTACACCTACACGATATAGCAGAAAATTTAATACTAATTTTGTAAACATACATTTTTCTTGGCAGATATCAATAACAGAGAAAGTTGCTAAATGTGATACACAAATGAATGTAGCTGCTGTGACAGCTTGAGACACTATCTTTGTTTTGGTAGTTGGAGAGGTTGAAGAAATATGACAAAATCATCTATTCTAACTTAACCTAACCTGCATTTACTAATACGGTACTTGTAACTCTGGAAGTCATCAGGGTCGCCGTCGTCGTCTTCGACCTATGAATCTATCAAAACAAAGATGGTGTCTCAAGGAGTCACTGTGATGTCATTCTTTTGTACATCACTTGTAGCAATGTTTTCTGTTATTGATTTCTGTCAAGAAAAACTTATATCCACTTTTTTCTAATACACAAGAAAACTAGGTAAAACTTTATACAAAGTAACAATTTACACAATGTGGGTGATACATTTTTTGTCAGGTTTTGACCAATACATTTACAAAGAAACCCCCCAAAAGAAAAATAAATAAATACATATATACATACATATACCAAACGTTTTTTCCCCCTACACGGGGGGTAGCCAAAAAGAAAAAGGCATAGAAACCACTCCCATCCATTCCATTTCCTATATATTCTACTCCCCTCCACCCTATCTTGGCACCTCCTGGATGATGGGTCATCACTGCATCCTGTCCACTGCCTTGGGTCAGAAGCAGTGTCACAAGACATAGCACATCCACGGCAAGGCCGCTTCATAAATTTGCCGACCCCCCTCTCCGTTCCCTCATGCAGAAAAAGAGGAGACGGGGAGAAATCCCTTTAGGCTGCGTCAATTTTTTCCTCAGACATACTTCCTCACCCCCCATCCCCCACCCACTTCCCCTCTTGCATCACAGCATCATCTATACACAACCGCTCTCCATTCACCCGTATCTTGTCCTCTCCTGTCCTTCCTCCACAGACATTCCTCTTTTGTAATGCCCCTTTCACCCCATCCATCCATCTCATCCTAGGACGCCCCCTCATATTCACTCCTTCCACACTTCTTTTACTAATCTTTCTTCACTCATTCTTTCCATGTGTCCAAACCATCCTAATACTTTTTCATCAACCCTATCTCCCAGTTCCCTTTCCAACCCTGTTCTCCTCCTCACCTCCTCATTTCTCACTCAATCCAGCCTAGTAACCCCTATCATACTTTTCAGACATTTCACCTCAAACACATTCAAACTCCTCTCTTCCTCTCTCATGTTCCATGTTTCTGCCCCGTACAATGCTGTTGGCACAATCACTCCTCTTAGCATCCTTTCCCAGATGTCTATTTCTCATTACACTTTTCAATCCACCTAGGCATTTACTTGCTTCTCTCAATCTACATTCTACCTCCACCCCCACTCCTCCCTTTCCTGCCACATTCGCACCCAAGTATCTAAAACTATCCACTTCCTCCAGTCTTTCACAAAGCAAAATTGATAAAATGGATAAATATAGAAGACTCTGGAAACTCCAGCTATTATTTAGCAAAACCTTTCCTAATCCAACTTTATATTCCCCAAATGTTATTCACAAACCCTCTCCAAGGGGGCCAAGGCAGTGCACACTTCAGGGAAACTTTCCAAGGCAGGAAATTCAAAATAGTATACTCTTACTATGAATTCATTTCACCAAGCAGACTTGAATCACCTCCACTTTTGACCTTAAACCAAAGTAGCAATACTCTAAACCACTCAAGCCAGCAAGCATCCCCAACACACACATACATTATATATATATATATATATAAGTAGTGCACACCCTTCTTTGTGTCAAAGTATGATGGTATATTAGCATGCCACACTAGAATCACAGCATTGTGAAATGGGAACTTTGAGATAAGTAACAATAAGAGGTTTGGACAGTCATCTGGCTTCCCATTACCCTTTTTTGCACGAAAAGATCAACCCCCCCCCAAATAAAGTTTTCAACATCACACCATATGAAACTAAGAAACAATAACAACACTCAAACTAATAATAATTATACATCATTTTTTTCTTGTGTAAAAATTATGGCAATACAATATGCACAGGATATCGTCTATTATTACGACAGTACCATCACAGAATAGTTCTGACCCGATTTAACCACTTCAGTATGATCATGAGTGGGTACACGAGGATGTCAGCGTCTAGATTATATTGTACATACATACATATATATATTATTGTTAAACATGAGTTACCCCCAGATTCTGTGAACTGTTTTGATCATGCTTTCTGTGTTTATTATTATCCAGAGTAAATGAGAACGAGTAATACAGCAGTAACTTTATATTTTACAACGCGAGTAGTGTGTTGCACCGTACATTTGGCAGCCAATGCTGCACACAAGAATATGACTCGTACTGAAGAAGTCAAACTACCCCAGATGTAATCACCACCCTACAGACAAATCCTTGTACTAATGCCCCATACTAACAATCCCCTGACAACAACACATCTCCCCGTGACTTATGGTCCCAACTGAAGGCTGTTGCCGGTTTCCTGTATGCCATGGGTCTTTTGTAGGAGAGTCCTAGGGCAACAGATCGACAGATTGATAAGGACTAATTCAGCAATCTAACCTACCCTCCGACAGCCTTTACTGCAAAAAAGTCATTGACACGCTTCCAGTCTGAACTGCAGTGGATAAGGATGTAATGACAATCCCATTCACTGAAGTAGTATCGGTCTTAACAACCGAGCAATACCTTTGTTATCCAATGTTTATTGATAGTTTCCTCATAGAAAACTGAAGTAGTATCAGTCTTAACAACCGAGTAATACCTTCGTTATCCAATGTTTATTGATAGTTTCCTCATAGAAAGTGCATTCTCATAATAAGTTATAACAATAATTGAGGCTTCAATTTCCAGCTTCCAATGAAAACCCACAGCTTCACTAATGTCATCAGACCATCCCATAGATCTCTGGGAAATTGCTGGGACGTTGTTACATCAGCATGAGAGCTTCTACCTCACTGACTTGTAGTAGTAAGAAGAGGGGGAACAATCAAGTTGATAAAGATCTTGATCCTTGTCAACTCCCTTGGTGTTGCACAGTACCTCTGGATGGAAGTGAGAGTGGCGACATCTTGAAGACTGTTAGCATTAAGACTATTCGCTAGAATCAGTCTTCCAGAATTACTACTTGCCAGTACCTATCATTGGTCCCTTCACAGTTAGACATTCAGCTAAGTTAAGCTAGGAGAGGTATCAACTGGTATTAGCAGAGACTGGTATCTGAAGTTTTGTCTCGCCCCCATAGCAATTTTTACATTTTTTGTATTTATATCACAACTCCAAAAACCTTTCTTAGTAACCTTCTCACCATACTCCAGGTAGGGCAGTTGCCCTGTCAGTTATGGTGTCTTGCAAAGTTTCTTTATTGGGTTTGATCTCTGTACCTCTCTTCATCTTCTATCATCTCCATTGTCTCTCCTCTCATTTCTATTGCTTCCATGATTCCATTCTCCCATCTTTTCCTGGGTCTCCTTCTTGGTGCCCAGAGGTAACACCTTTGAGGGTACCTTTCTATATCCATCCTCATCACATGTCCATACCATCTCAACTGACTTCTCTCCACACATGTTAATACTGATTCCACACCAAGCTCCTCCTGGACATCAGCGTTTCTCCTCCAGTCTCTCTCTCTCTTAGTAAGGTTTGTGGAAATAAATATAAAAGGATTATGAAAACATAATTTCTGCAACCCACAATTTCATCTCACCTGCTCCACAGCAATTTTGACACATTTATGCATCTAAACTATAACTCCAACAACTTTTCTTTGTAACTTTTTTCCCCGCAAATCAATATTAAAGGATGGTGAAAAAACAATTTCTGCAACCTTCCCACTACCCGCCACTGAAGCGGTGTCATGGTTGTCCCTGTACACATTTTCTGGTTAGGTGAAGTTAGAATTAAGAAAAACATGTTTCACAATATAATGGCTGATGCTCTAAACAAAAATGGCACTTCTGGGCTGGGTAATGGAGGTTGGCGGGAATTATTTTTCCCTTTCCCTTAATGATAATTTCCACAACAAATGTTCCTAAGTTTGAGTTATAATGTAATACAAAAATCATACCAATTGCTGTGAGAGTGGATGAGATGAAGTTTCACAAATTCCCCGATAATTTCTTTTTTTTTTTGCTCTGGCACAAACTGCTATACTAAATACCCTCTCATGGCATTTTGTTTACTAGCAATGACATATATAGGTAGGTCAAACACCACCAGAGGCGCCATCGTCGATGACGAGCACAATAGCGCGTCATTTTATGCGCACGCCATTCAAACGGCCAAATTTATATACCGCGGGAAAGTTAATTAATAAAAATGTTGTGTGAGTGTATTTACTACGATCGTAGTAAATTTCAAACATTCACATCATCAGTTACATGTCGGTCAATAAAAACATAAGATAAACATGGCGGCCTGCATTCAGCAGTAAATCGAAAATTGGCATATGTTTCAACGTAAAAGATGAGCTAACATATTTACGGTTGTGGCAACTGACCATAATAAAGAAAAACTACTAGTATCGCGGATTATTCTAATACCAAAATAAAGGCAGCGTGTTACGGTAGAGCTGAGAAATCGCAGGTATTAATTAGTTTTTTTTTTCTATCGGGTCGGATTATCGGATAACAACATCAACATCCATCCCGCCATCTTATCAAACTTCACTCTATTAAGTTTCTTACTATTATGTTATTAGCGTAATAGACTTATAGTTGAATTATTTGAACTATTTTCTTTAAAATGTGTGATTTTCATGTAATTTGATCAAAGAGAAGTTACGTTTTTATCCTCCGTAATATTACGGACCACAGCTACGATTCGTCCTGCCCGCTATCTATGATCACTGGTGGTATGGATCAAACTACACTATTAAGTTTGTTACTATTGTGTTATTAGTGTAATAGCTTGCATATAGTTGAATTATTCAAACTATTTTCTTTAAAATGTGTGATTTTCATGTAATTTGAAGGTATTCGTAGCTGTGGTGGGTAATTTTGCAGAGGATAAAAACGTAATTCTATGATCAAGTTACATGGAAATCACACATCTTAAAGAAAATATGTCAAATAATGCAACCATATGCTAAATTTTTATATAAAATTGTGCCTGTCAGCAAAAACCGTCATTGTTTACGTTCGATCGGCGATTCGTCAGACCGCACGTTTCGGCCCGATTTCCGGGGAGAAAATAGGCCCGATTTAATTCCATTCAAAATGCAATATCTCGAGAACAAGGACAGCTAGATGGATAATTCAAATTGCATTATACTCATAGCGACTTTTTGCATCCCATGAGAACTACTTCAGCTCAAATATCATGAATTCCATTTTCATGTTGACCTAGCTAACATATAGTTATCACTATTTACCCACTGGTCTTGAAACGCTATACCTACTCAACTCTGTAGATTCTAGCCTGGATTATGCTCAATGACCCCACCGTCAGTATAAGGAAGCTCAATTTTTTAAACAGCAGTTGTACAGCAATGCAGAGCCTTACTTTAACTCAATACGTTGGCCTGTTAAAAGTTTTGCAAAACTCTAATATACTCATTGAACATCATATACAGCAATACTATATACTGTTCAGTGTTTGAATTGTTGCCACTGTCAATCATACATATATATATGTAACTTGTTCATTAGATGGACCTTGTTACATAGTTTTTTATTTTTTTTGTCACAAATTCACTATCTAGCTTCAGTTCACATTCTCAGCTTTCAATTAAAGATCAATGCATCCCTCAACCTAGAAAAATTTGGTAACTTTTCCAGTCAGCTGGGAGTCTCTGGGACACAAACCTGATTAACTTCTTCTACCAGAGGTACACAATTTTGTCATGAAAACATAACTTACCTAAATCTCTTAACTGGGGGATCTAGCCCATAACTACCATACCCAACCTAACCTGCAGACCTATTGGTAACCCTAAACCCCAAACCTATGTCAGCACAATGACCTTAACCAACTCTCATCCCATGGTAGTGTAGCGTATATCAACCCCACATCTCAGCTTCTGATAAAAGTTCCTTTATCTCCTTATCGTAACCGGACAGATATCTGGGATACGAGGACTGAAAATGATTACCCCCGGAGTACAGTCGACTGCCACTCCTCGGAGCTCAAGCTCATGATGAGGTAACCGCCCCACATGCCTTCCAGTCTCGCTTTATTTCCCCCAAATCATGCTCAAGAAGGACAGCCGTGTACATTACGAAAATACAACCCTAATTGTCAGTGTAACCGGAAGAAATGTAACAGCACCTGTCGTATATATTGGGAGTAAAATGGAAATTTTAAACAAATGTACTACACAGGTATTTCTACGCCCTCTATCGAACATTCAGCAAACTAAATTACCAAAACAATACACCTCTCCCATCACCTTTCTCTGCCCTTTTCTACAGAATTCCTGACCTAATCATGACAATAACTATATCTGCAGTCCCCTATGCCAGGTGTGTTGTGGTAAAGTTGGCAAGCGTTAGGGTTTGTACCGAGAAATGGTGTTATTTATACCCAAAACAGGGCGAGGAGGCAGCCATCTTGGAACGGCTACCTATGGCCCACTTCAATTTCTCTTTTATCTGACGGCTTACCATGGACGGTAGGCACTAGCCCTACCTTTGACTCAATTACTAAAGACACTATGAGGCAAAAACAATACGACTCACCGCATGGAGAGCCGTAAGTCCGTCGACATTGGCAGTATCAATATCGGCACCATTTTCAAGCAGTCGAAGCACTTCTTGCTTGTCGCCAGCTGAACATGCAGCTAAAAAGATACAGCCATCACTAAAATTCACTTTACGAGGCTTTTCACTAGTAGGCGTTCTATTTGTTTCACTTTCTTCCCATCGCCTCAATTGCTCTGCTCTTTTGAACAGAGCGGAGCAAGATCGATTATCAGCGGCCATGTCGGCCCCTTCACTACGGTGTACGAGTTGCACTAAAGCTGCCTCGGCACCGCTAGTCTAGACTCGTTCCTACCTCCTCACACTCTCCCACAGCCACTACCTGCCCTACGTTCTCCATACCTCCATCTTTCATCCTCCACATTACTAACGGCAACAGTATGGCACAGTGAGAAATAAATAATTTATATAAGGTCTGAAAATAATAAATTAAGCATTTTTCTTTCAGATTAGTCAATTTCGGTAATGCTGTCGACGGTCGAGAATACCCCAAAGTAAGGAGAAAGCAGTCGTTGTTCAACAGGACAGTGGAGGATAGCTAAACACACCCACGAGGCCATTTCACATCAGGTTCCTTTAGAAGTCAGCTTATCCTTCTTCATATGATGACGTGCAGGCGAAGACGAAGGACCCATGCCAAAAGGTAAAGACGATTTGTCAATACTTTATTGTAACAATTTGTCTGTGCGCGTGAAGGCAACCTAGACCACGGTTGAGTCATATGTACACACTTCGACGACTTGCCGCACAGTACACTTAGTTTCTAAAAAGGTAACGGTTACCACACACTGTGCTTTGGCAGGCTATAGTTCTTAGGAGCTCGCACGTGTCCAGGATAGAGGAAAGCGTTATGGATATCAATATTCTGGAACGTTGATTTACCTCTCCATAATAACTCCCTGGACATTTGAGTAATTCTATACACGATTCTTCAGCTTTCCATCTACGGCAGTGTCACTGCTGCAGTGGAAGGCGGCAATTCGTTCGGACTGTAGACCAGGAAATCTACACACATTGGAACTTTGAAAACGGAATAAATGCAGGTGCTTGCGTGATATCTGCAGTGTCCAGGTCAACTATGACTGCAGTGCCAGCGAGTCGAACTAGTGCCTCAGTGCCCAGAGCTGACCTTTGGGACTGCAATGCCAGGACAGTGGCAAAATAGCCGAAGTCTAAGTGGAACAATTACACTGCCGAACTTAAACAGTGACGGTTGTAGAACCGGGATCGAATATTTGCGAATACAGTGCCGAGGCTTAACAGTGACAGTTGCAGTGCCAAGGCTTAACAGTAACATCTGCAGACTGGGATCTGGCAGTCGAGCAGTGCTAATAATGGCGAATGCAGTGCTATAGTGCAAAACAGTGATTGTTGCACTCCCAGATGATTGTCGCAGTGTCGTGTATCCCTCGTGGGGTTTTGTCCCTTTAACTCTGACTGTCATACTCACCCTTGAGACATGCAAGTTAATTTCAAGGTTACTCAAAGGTAAAAATGTCGAGAAATGCTGTTCTAAGCTGTTCCAGGGAATTAATGCATTTGTGTAGTTGTACTAATATAATTTATATATTTTTCCGGTGTATTACCATGACCTCTCCCATGCTCTTTAATGGGGGGGGGGAAGACTATTTCCTCTTTTTCTTCTCTTTTTCAATTTTATGTCCATTACCTTTTGGGAAGACCACAGTTAAGTATTTCAATTCTAAAGCGGAGCAGGCAATCCGTTTTTTTTTTTTTTTTTTTTTTTTTTTTTGATGCAGTGAAAAGTATTTTCTATGTCCGTCGTTATTTTGTGTTTTTCGCATGATGTTGCTGATGTGTTTGTCAGGAGATGTGATGCCCAGCACTCCCGGATGTTGTTTTCTCTTTTGCTTTTGAAATTGATTCATTAACCATTGGATCATTCATTCGTTTCCTTAACTCGTACATAGTCCTTTTAAGTTGTATTTTTGAAGAAAAAAAAGAAATACGCTTAAGTCCATAAATATATATTGCCTAATCTTGTAACAATTTGCAGGCTTCTTCATATTTAACTATCTTTTTTTACGATCTCTGCATCGTCTACAAACATGTTAATCTATCTTGCTGTGTCTTCCACCATTTGCAGACATCATAAACATTACGGGCGCCAGAACCGATCTTTGCGGATGCCTGCGTGCGTGTATGTGTGTGCGCGCGCGTGTGTACTTAATTTTGATATACAGGATAGGGCTTACGCCCGTGGGGTCCTGTCTCTGTGTCTCCAATGATCAAACATTGTTTTAGACATGTTTACGTTCCCCGCTGAACTTTTTATTATGATCAACTAGTCCACACATTAGGTGCAGATAATTATTTCTTAAAATACCTAAAAAAATTACGTTTCATGTTTTGTCCTCTTGAACTGGCCCAGGTATATTAATTTACACTCTTTGGAAAGACGCAGAGTGCGGTGTGATGTAACAGAAGTACTTAAATAGGTCAAGGGCTTTAACAAGGGTGATGCAGACAAGGTCATCATATTAAGACAGCAGGGCAGGGCTCGTATTAATGGACTTAAGTTGGACAAATCTAGGTTTAAGAAGGAAATAGGCAAAGACTGGTTTAACAATAGAGTGGCTAACAAATGCAATAGACTTAGTAACCATGCAGTGAGCATTAGGGGCAGCGGAAGGCTTGACAACTTTATGAATGGGTGGTCATGGAGATGGAACTGCCTAGTGTAGGCCTTACGGTCTCTTGCGGTCTCCTCCATTCTGTTCTTTCGCAGTTCTGAAAACAACAATCAAGTCGCCTCTTTCCCTTCTCTTTCGTCCAGCGTGGACAATCCCGATTCGTCAATCCTTGCACGATCTCTCGGCTTGGTTGGGGACTATTTTGGATGCTGTTGCCTTTTGTATCGTTCTCTGTCATTCTTATACTTTTCCTTTTGTGTAGAAAAGCTGCCACGGCTGTCTGTTTGTTTATTATTATTTGCTTGATTCTCGTTTATTATTAGTTATATGTCAATTTATTATTATTTACTATTTACCTGTTTGTTTATTATCTAACTATACCTATGCATTTATTTATGCATTTTATTTTTTACATTATTATCATTATTTTTTTATTTATCATTATTATGATTTTTTCGCATCCGACCTAGATATGGACCAAAAGATCTCCTGTCGGCATGCTCCTTATGACGTTTCTTTTTTCGATTTGATTTTAGATTTTTTTTATCATATGTTCGCCAATGCACCGCATTTATCTTTCTTGAGTGTGAATTCACCAGTCTTGGATCACGTGCTGAACTCGTAATTGTCAGCAGCTACTGGACTTGATCTATGGGAAATGCTGAGACTTTCTCACACACACACACAATCATAAGTACTTATACATAAACACGAAGTTGTTTGTGTAAGGTCACAGCATTACCCGTGCATCAGGCCATATATGAACTGAGCTCTCATCCGGGAAGGTAATAGCTATCGATCACTAGTCCAACACGTGATCCAGGACTATGGTGGTGAATCACATTGTAATAGTCGTCATTCCTGCTCGTGATTTTAGACCAGCGTTTCTCAACCATTTTACCCTTGCGCAACCTTTAAGATAAATTGCATGTCTCAAGGAACCACTGCGGGAAAAAAAAAAAAAAAAAAAAAAAAATATATATATATATATATATATATATATATATATATAACCACTGCGGAAAAAAAATATATATATATATATATATACACACACACATACACACCATATCTTTCTCATTTTATTTTCATCGTAATAATAGGTTAGATAGGAAGATGTCTATATTACATTATTACAATAACCAAGAATATGTCGCGCGTGTTTAATTATATTATGTATATGAAATTAAATAAAAAATAAAAAATGCATTAGCTTATCTCACTTGTTCTCGCGGAACCCTTGGGGACCTTTTGCGGAACCTTAGGGTTCCGGGGAACCTTGGTTGAGAAACGCTGTTCTAGACCATGGTGAATCTCTCTCTCTCTCTCTCTCTCTCTCTCTCACGCAGTATTCAGGTCACTAAAGGGGATAGGCTACATTGACGGAAGAAATCCCTTGTTCTGGGATAGACGGGCTTTAAGAGGTCAGGCGAAAAAATCGAGAAAAAAATGTGAAGTAATATAGCTTTCCATGCAGACGCATTAATACCTGGATGAGCTTAGAAGGAAATATAGCCCAAACTGGAATGATACATGGATTCGAATCTATAATTGGAAAATAGGAATATAGATTAAGTTAGAACCATACATGACTTTGATGGTATGATAGACTGGAGAGTAAGCGACGGGACCCTACGAGTATTATTTCCCGTGTACTACAATTAGGTAAATACGATTAGATAAAGATAAACATACACGCACACACACACACACACACATCACCACCACCTTGCTCAAAGAAAACAGTAACGGTTTATTTAAGGGAGACAGTACCGATTAGTGAAGCCTTCAATCCGTGAGCAGGGCTCGAACTCGGGCTCTCCTCGTGAGAAGTAAAGACGCTACCACAACACCAATGTGTGTGTGTGTGTGTGTGAATTTTGTTGTATTTTGCGGGAGAAGAGCTATGCTCGTAGAGACCCGCAGTTGTATCTTTCCGCATCCAGTTCTTTCTTAAAGTCGTGTATAGTTTTAGCACTAACTGTTTTCTCTTTCAATTTATTCCATGTATCTATCACTCTGTGTGGAAAGCTATTCTTTTTCAGATCTCTTCTGTAACTGTCCTTCTTAAGCTTCTTGTGTCCCCTTGTATTTCTACTGTCCCATTTAAGTAGATCATCCCTGTCGAGGATTTCCATCCCTTTCATAATTCTATATATGGATATCAAATCGCCTCTTTCTCTTCTTTGCTCCAGAGTCAATAAGTTTAGTTTGACCAATCTTTGTTTATATGTCAGCATACTGAGTGTTGGTGCCATATTTGTTCGTGCTCTTTGAATTCAATTTTTTTTTTGTACTGGGTGTCCATAGTGCCACTGCATACTCTAATTTTGGTCTTATCAGTGTGTGTGTGTGTGTGTGACAGATTGAAGGTACGATTATTGGTGTCAAAGACTGGCGAATGCCGTGCAAGATTACATCAGAAATAATATAATTGCTTGAAGTTCAGAGAGGGAGAGAGAGAGAGAGAGAGAGAGAGAGAGAATCTGCCCAGAGTATTGAATATATATATATATATATATATATACATATACATATATATATACATATACATATATATATACATATACATATATACATATACATATATATATACATATACATATATACATATACATATATTCTGTTAAAAACGACAGCAAAAGAATTATTGATTAGTTTTTTCCGTGAGCTCTCAAGCTTGCGAAAAGTAGATTTTTGGTAGTGTGCTCCCTTTCCCTTTCTTTTCACTTCAACTGAGGATGCAGAAAGATCTGCGAAACGTCTTGATAACTATTTTGTTGTGCTTGTATTTTGTTTTTTGCTGTATTTCTTGTATTAATTTCTTGTATTGTGTACTATACTTTTGTGTCTATTATAACTTTTGTGTTTCCTATGAATTTTGGAAATCTGATTTACTCCCTTTTCCCCCTACCAAAAATCTACTTTTCGCAAGCTTGAGAGCTCACGGAAAAAACTAATCAATAATTCTTTTGCTGTCGTTTTTAACAGAATATACATATATATATATATATATATATATACATACATACATACATATACCAAGGCTTTTTCCCCCTTACAAGGGAGGTAGCCACAAAGGGAAAGGCATAAAAACACTCCCACCCATTTCATCCCTAAATACACTCCACACCCC
>NC_134786.1:9645319-9772819 GCF_046742065.1 Oratosquilla oratoria
GGGTGACAAGTATTTTTTTCACCATTTCTTCATCCAGGTATGTAAATGCCACTTTGATTGTTCTTATTAAATTATAAGTTTCTCCAAAAATCTTATTTATATGTTTATCAGGTGACATAATGTGTGTGCGTGCGTGTGTGTGTGTGTGTGTGTGTGTGTGTGTGTGTGTGTGAGTGTGTTTACCTAATTGTAGTATACAGGAAAGGATCAACGATTGAGTCCCGTCTCCTCCCAAATTCATCACATCTAGACTCAAATTCATGTACCATTCCATCTTAGTCTTGATTTCCAATGATCACTTTTAAATTTGAACTCGTGTACTGCTATATCCCCTTCCAAGCTATTCCAAGTATTCGTGTATCTGAATATGGAAAACTGTATTTCTTCACATCATTGACAAAGGATTGCAAAGGCGGAGCTGCGTGCCGACAGGAGACCTTTTGGTCCATAACTAGGTCGGATGCGAAAAAAATATATAAAAATGATAAAATGAAATAAAGATTATAATAATATGAATAATAAATAAAATAAATTGATAGGTATAGTTAATTAATAAGCAAACAGGTAAAATAGCAAATAATAATAAATTGACAGATAAATAATAAATGAAAATCAACCAGATAGTAAACCTACAAATAACAACAAATACATGTAGTCTTATTTAATTTGTTCCCATGATCTCTGAAAAACCTCCTATCCTTAATCAAGACCCATCTTCTGGGTAATATATTCATTTTACTTACTCCGCTGGATCTTGAACCTCGGGTAGATTCTGGTCCGCCAACAGTAACCCTCTCCATGCCCTTCGGTCCTGTGCTGCTTCCATCCAAGTTGCTCTATTTATTCCTCTTCTGTCCATCTCCGCATCCACACCGTCCATCCATCTCATTCGAGGTCTCCCTCTGGGTCTTCTTCCAGGCACTCTACCCATCATAACTCGTTTTGGATTTCTATGGTCCTCCATATGCGCCACATCCCTTTTAGTGACCTGGATACTGGAACCGTCTCGCTGCGTTGGTTGTGACACGAAGGGTGTGACCCTTCATCCACGGGGTGCTGAGATGGGTCAGGGGTAATGAATGAGTTTGGGGTGGGCACACACTCCCCCCCTCACCCCGACCCCCTTATTCGGGGGGGGGGGGCGCACTCTGGTATGTGTGTTATTATTGTTATTGTATTATCATTATTATTTTACTATTATTATTATTATTGTAATTGTTGCTGTATTACTATTATCATTATAATCATCATTACTATTATTACCATCGTCACTACCACCACCATTATTATTATCATCATTAGTGACATTACTATTATAATTATCACAATCACTCCATTTATTCTTTTTTTTTCAGGGACCAATGGCGATCTTGCAGAATAGACAACGAAACTCACCGTTTTCTAAACCCGTCAGTGCCCTCACCCTCATTAGGTGCAGCCCCGAGTGGTTGACATTCTGTCTCCGGTCTGAGTCCAGCTGTGTTTCCTACACTTTCTCCAGACATGCTGACAACCGGCGACACCTCTCCTCTCCCCTTGTCACATTCAGCCGGTGATATTAAAAGATCTCACACAACACAGACAACAATCAAGTGAGGGCCCGGGGAACGTGGCCAGCCACCGGGGCTCCAGGTTTTCTAATTAGGGTAACTCGAGGTAACGGTTGATCATTAATTACTCTTATCGTTATCATTAATTCTAAACTTCGTTAAAGTGGCGGCACAGTTGGCACTTCTCGCTAGCATGCTACTTACTTTTGCTACCTAGTTTGAGTAGAAACGACTTCGGTTATAGTATTCTAGACTTCCGTAAGCACATCTCGACAATGTGTCTAACATTCGTATATTAGGTTTAACTCCTTATTCAGCTTCTCACTACATAACGCAAGAGTAATTTGACATTTGGAAATTTGAAAAACTAAAGACCCTCACTGAAGTAACTCGAAGAAGCAAAAGCAAGTAGCATGCTAGCCAGAAATGCCTACTGTAGTGTGCTACCACCGTTACACGCTACCCTGGTTTATAAGCCACGCCCCCTCGTTCTCTCACTTTGGCCTATCATAAACCGTTCGTGTTTCCGTAGCCAATCAACGCCTTTAGCTGAAGGAAAGGGGCGTGGCCTGTGGGACAAGCTAACTTGGAGTCAGAACTGCTGGTGCATTGGCGGCACACTAGGCATTTTTCGCTAGCATGCTACTTACTTTGGCTATTTCGTTCGAGTAGAAATGACTTCAATTGCGATCTTATTTTTTTTTTCAAATTTGCAAATGTCAAATTACTCTTGCGTCGTATAGTGATAAGCTGAATGACGAACTAAGAAGTTAAACCTAGAATGCGAATGTTAGACACATTGTTTAGACAGAAGTCTAGAATATTGTAACCGAGGTAGTTTTTACTCAAACGAAGTAGGAAAAGGAAGTAGCATGCTAGCCTAGTGTGCCGCCATCTTTAGTTCATGTCACCTTGCAATGAGAAAACATTAAACACTAAGCTGACGTACAGCTGCCATCACTTGTAAGTGCAACAGTGACAAATGTCTCGGACTTGGCAGGTGTCACTCGAACCAGTACAGAGGAGAATGACCTAAAAGATACCTGGGGTCAGTTATTGACCTTACGAAGAGAGGCTTAGGCACCTTAACTTACACTCTCTGGAAAGACGCAGAGTGCGGGGTGATCTAATAGAGGTGTTCAATTGGACCAAAGGCCTTAACAAGAGTGACGCAAACAATGTCATCATGTTAAGACAACCAAGCAGGGCTCACAGTAATGGGTTTAAATTGAATAAATTTAGGTTTAAGAAGGAAATGGGCAAGAATTGGTTTACTAATTGGGTGGTCAACGAATGGAATAGGCTTAGTTACAATGAAGTGAGCGCTGAAATTATCAGTTGCTTTAGGAAACGGTTAGACACTTTTGTGGATGGGATGACAGGTGGTAATGGACATGGAACTGCCTAGTGTAGGGCTTATGGTCCCTTGGAGTCTCCTTCAATCTTATGTACGTCGTAAAACAGCAAGAATTCTCGGGCCACTGTAGTACCTATCAGTGAAACCAACAGGAAATTGGCAACTTGGCGACCCTGTTGCTCTCCACCTCGAGTCCACTTGTTGATCGACGGTCTCTCGGGACTTCGCCCTCCAGACCGCTTCTTCCGGGAGCTCCCCCTCCAACTCGCCTCTCGACCCCCCCCCCCCCCACCGTTGTATCGCGGTGGTGGTCCGGTTGTTAGCGTCGTGAACCCTGGCCTCATCATGGCGGTTTTCGGATATTTTGTTGTGGTCAGCGATTTTATTGTGCTGGGAGGGACCCCGAGTCTTGGAACAGGCAAGAAGAAGAATACGAGGAAGTAAAAGGGGATAAAGATAGAGAAGAGGATAAAGATGAAGAAGATGAAAAAGAGGATGAAAAGAAGGAAGAGGAGGAAGGGGAAGAGGGAGAAGAAGGGGATTAGGAAGAAGACAAAGATGATGAATATGAGAAAGAGGATAAAGATAAGGATGAAGAAAAGGAAGAGGAAGGAAGGCGAAGAAGTAAAAGATAAATCCTTTCCCCCCACAATGACGCACTTTATTCTATTTTTCTGGCTGGCGCCCATATCTTCTGTGGTTTCGTACATAGCCTGTTTTTCTCAGCGTGGCGACCGTGACAGGATAGCCACGGTTTTCCTGTAAGAGAGAACCTTCTCAAAGTGCTTACAGCTGACAAGCGAATCTATTCAGCTGAGAGAAATCTCTGCAGACGTCAAAGGATTTAGGAGAGTGTTTCCACAGGAGAGAGAGAGGGGGGGGGGCTCATGATTGGTGGAGAAAAGAAAACCAAAACTGGGGTACCCCCTTGGTGTGCTGAAATCAATTCTAGGGGGTGCCAGGAAGCGATGCGTCCATACACTTTCCTTTATCCTTCTAAAACCAAATACTAGTAAGTGGGTGCTTAGACTGGACTGCTGTAGGGGATGCTGGACTGTTTAGACCTGACTACTATAGGGGGTGCCCTTAAGGTTGTGGAAACACTGGTTTAAGAGAAGCGAACGATCTCAGAATGAGATGTGCGTCACGCTCCTCAATTTCTAAAGGTGAATGACTCTTTGACGATAATAGTGGCCACAGGATCAGTGACCGCAGCGGTCTCGAGTCTCGCCGTAGCCGATCATGATACATACATATATATATTCTATACACACACACACACACACACACACATATATATATACATATATTATACACACACACACACCTATATATACATATGCATATATGTATATATATATATATATATACACGCATACAGAGTGAGGACGAAACGTCAGTAATAAAATTCAAACAGTTCCCTGTATTTATCATGCAACCAATATGTATGTATATATATATGTATATATATATAAGTGCTGCTTTTACTGTGTTAGGAAATTAACACATATATGAATATTTACATTGTATATTTTGGGTAGAGTACATTTACAGTACGTAGCGCTGTACTATATGGTCTCTTGCCACGTGATTTGTTTGTTCTGAGGTGTTCAAGTTGTTCATCCGATCTCACAGGTCTGAACATGAACGTTCTGTCTATAACTTCCCGAGTTATTGAGAGTGTATACCAGTGATTCTCAATCTGTGCGCAGCGTAGGCCTAATTTTTATGGTATATGTACTTATATTTGTTATCATTATTACACAAGCATGCACACTAAATGTTGAGTTGGCGGCCCGTCAAAGTCCAAGATATATCATTAGTGCGCCACTCAGCGATAAGGTTTGAGAATCTCTGGTGTATACGGTATTATAACAAAGAAGAATATAAAGAAAGAAGCAAAGGCCACTGTGAATATTTTGCGAGGCATCAACACAAGAGGTCAATATTTCTTTGAAGCAACTAGCTTTGCCCGACAGCTTCAGGGAGTGCATTTTTTTTCATGACTAACGAATATATATTTTTTCTCAAACCTAGAATTGAAAATCCGTTGTGAAAGAATAAGTATATCATTCAAATAACAAAACTATAAAGGTATTTAAAAAGTGATTTGGAGTGAATGAAAATTTAGTGATGGGTGATTTGAATGCTGAAGTAAGACATGAGCTTGTGAATGGTGGAGTTAAGAAGTACTTTTTAGGGGCATTTAGACGGTCAAACGGTTTGACAAACCCGGTTTGTCAAACAAGTGTTTGAAGTGATGTTTGACCATGTGAATAGGGCATTTGGTTGTCAAACACGTTCGACAAACGTGTTTGACGACCAAAATACCCCATTCACACGGTCAAACATCACTTCAAACACTTGCCTGACAAACCGGGTTTGTCAAACTGTTCAAGCGTGTAAATGGCCCTTTAGTGTACCTGGAAGAACGTAATGGGAGAAAATCATGGAGGTACAAATTTTAAGATGTTTATGTGGGTTACACTGGTCGGTTGGAGACTATTTAAGACACCATGCCTACGTGGCGGTGTCCAGGAAGGGTTGTGAGAAAGTCTGTGTTTGTCTGATTATCTGGTGGAAAGAAGGGAGTGGATGTGAGATGGAGAAATAGAATGATGTAGGGGAGAAATGTGATGAAAAGTAGTGAACGGAGTGAGAAAGAGTATGGGAACCAGACAAGCCTAAAGAATGCGTGGAATGTAGTGAATATGAGGGGAGAAGATTGACATTGACAAATTTATAGTAATAGACGGTTTATTGAAAAACGTGGCAGTCGAATACTGAAAATACACATATTAAGGTAAGAGGGTACATAATAAATGATTACCTATACATATTATGATGCTGAAATGATTGTACACTATACAAATATATAAAACGTTAACATACATAAAATGATAGATGCGTCTTCGTGTTAATATGTTTGGATTAGATATTGTTTAATACGTGTACTCTAGAAGGTATGGGACTGTGTTTATATCTGTCTGTGTGTGGTGCATTAAAAGGCTTGAGTCTATTGTGATATCTTGTGGCCCGGGCAGGACGGTCAGCTTCTGACGATAGCAGGTTACGGTGGCGAGGATGAAGTAATAGCTTGAGGCCGAATTTTCTTAGTGTCTCCTTGTAGTGGTCAGAGAGTTTGGGTACGTTGAGGATGGTTAGAGCAGCCTCGTAGTTGGAATAAGAGGAGCCTAGGATGATTTTGCATACCCACTTCTGTACTCTTTCTAGCTGCCGTTCTCGAGTGTGATTGATGGAGCCCAGACTGGAGATGCATAGCAGAGTTTAGGCAGAATAAAGGTGGAATATATATTCTTCAACTCCTCTGGTGTTCCAAGTGATCTCAGCCTTCGCAGCATGTATAGTCGATAAGATGCTGCTCTGACGGTGTTTGTCACATGCTGCTTCCAGTCCAGTTGGTTGTCAATAGTGATTCCCAGTAATTAAGTGGACTTGACTACTTGGAGAGGTTGGGTGCTGATTGTGACATTTGGAGCAGGTACATCCTTCTTTGATGTGCAGAAGTGCATGGTGACAGTTTTTTTTAATGTTAATGGACACATGTTTGTCAGTTGTCCAGTATCTGTCAAAATTTTCCATTGTTGGTGGAGCTATCTCCCCCCCCAAAAAAAAAAAAATATATATATATATATATATATACATACATAATAGTAATAAAATAACATTAATAACAGTAATGGTGATAGAAATAATAGTAATAACAATAATTATGATAATATTAATAACAATAAAATCAACGCCAACCATAATACAATAAGTAAAGTGCTTCACAGCAATGATGAGGCGAAATCTAAGGAAAATAAGGAAAAATTGAGGATAAAAAAAAGAGACCGACGAGATTGATTGGAAGGTAATTGCCACAACGAGGCGGAGGAAGTCAATTGCAGTTGACAGATTGAGATGATGGAGCAGTAGAAAGGAGATTCAAATGAAGGTCAGACGGGACAGAGAGAGTTGTAGAGAGAGAGAGGTAGAAAGAGAGAGACAGGTTGGTAGAGATAAAGGTAGACAGGTAGAGATATAGGTAGGTAGAGATATAGGTAGATAGAGATATAGGTAGATATATACAGGTAGACAGAAATAGGTTGGTAGAGATATAGGTAGACAGGTAGGCAGAGAGACAGGTAGACAGAGAGATAGGTAGAGATATAGGTCGACAAAGATAGGTAGACAGGTAGATAGATATAGGTAGAGAAAGAGCTGCTTCGACAAGACGATTCTACGCAACAGAAGGGACAGAGATATAGGTAGAGATGGGTAGATAGGTAGAGATAGAGAGGGACAGGTAGAGAAAGCGCTTCTGCTTCGACAAGACTATTCTACGCAACAAAAGGGGCGGCCCGTGGCTTGAAAAGGGTCGCGATCAGTCCCCTTCTGACCGGAGGCCGCCTTTTAATTACATTAAATCGCTTGTCCGTTTACGGTGCGGAATCACCCTGTTAAAGTGATCATTTATAGTTCCCCAAAATGTATATAGCCGCTGTATACTGTATATATATATATATACTATATATATATATATATATATACATATATATATATATATATATATATATATAAGGAAGTCACGGGTCTGGTTCAGAGTTCTGAATTTATTCCTGACCGGTTTCACTCTACGCTTCTACAGAGGAATGTGACCCTGAGGTGAAACTGGCGGTATACATAGTATGAGTAGGACAGGAATAAACTCAGGAACTCGGAACTAGACCCGTGACTTCTTTTTCCATCTTCATCAACTTGTCACAATGTACCGGCATATATATATGTATATATTATGTACATATATATATATTATGTACATATATATATATATTATGTACATATATATATATTATGTACATATATATATATTATGTACATATATATATATTATGTACATATATATATATTATGTACATATATATATATGTACATAATATATATATATGTACATATATATATGTACATATATATATATGTAATATATATATATGTACAGATATATATGTATGTACATATATATATATATGTACACATATATATGTACATATATATATGAACATATATATATATGTACATGTATATATATATATATGTACATATATACACGAAGATAGTTCTAAAAGTAATGTTTTTTACCAAGGGATCCAAGGAGATTGTTTATGACACTATTATGGTGGTTGGACCTTCGTTCTCATAACCAGATATTGATGGTGTCATGGATGTGCGTCAGAAGCAGAGATACTTAATTGAATTCCTTCACAGAGAAGTGGAATCCATCGAAATTTACCGGCGCTTGATGAACTTTTACGGAACCGAGGCAGTTGATGTCAGCACGGTTTGAGAGATGTGACAAACCGCGCTCCGGACGGCCCTACACAGGCCCTTGCTCATCGCTTGCGAAAATGCGACGGAAAAAAAAAAAAAAAAAAAAAAAAAATGGGGGAGGGATTATTATGTGAATTATTTCTGGGGCAAAAATGTCCCCTTGCTTTAGAGGTGCCACTGCCGTTTTCGTAGCTCTTCAAAGTTTTGAGTTACGAGTTGAAAAAGTTGTTTCGCCAGTATATGTGGGGCACTCTATCCCTAATGTGATGTGTCTGCGGGGAACTGGCTTGTGGTTCGTGGGTAAGTCTTCATCTTTTGAATCTTAGGGTCTTCCTCAAGTAGGTATAGGAGTTTTTTGCCTTTCTCCAATTTCCTCACACTATTAATGCATGCATGCATGTATGTTTTTGTAAGTTTATATGTATCTCATTGTTGTTCTTGATCAACTAGAGACCACGAAGTTTTGACGCATCTTGCTTTATTTTCTTTATTTTTCCTTGATAAGTGTAGCCTAATTTCTGACGTGTCTTATATAATTGTCTTTTGTTTTTCCTTGATATGTTTAGCTTAATTTATCTTCTTGACCTACAGCTCGGATTTGGTTTTATGTCGTTTGATTTCTAAATCCTTTAGGCTTGCTCATTTTCACTTCTAGGTTCTACAGTACTTAAGTACAAAATACTACTTGCTAATTAAAAAAAAATATATATATATATTTTGGAATTTTTACGCCCTTAATTACACGTGGTTAAGACGTCATTACTTACGGTCGAGGGGATGGCGGTTCGATCCCTGCCACCGGTGAAGTTGAACAAAGGGCATGGTTCATTAAATTACACGCTACAAAGTCCTCTGTGAGGGGCACCGTCCTAGCCCTCCTACAGGGGGGAGTTTGTGACGTTAAACCATATAATCATCACAAAGTAATATTTTGTACTTCAGTGTTCAGTACAGTATTGTTTATAACCTTTACTTCCCTACAACTGAAAATCACCAGATACTTGCACCTTACATTTTTCTGACAAGAACTTTAGAATGAAGGAGGCTGCAACAGACCACAACGCCTACACTAGGTAGTTCCATGTCCATGACCCCCTATCATTCTCATTCATAAGTTTATTTAACCTTCTCTTAACACAATGAATACTTTCTGCTACAATGTCGCGTATAAATGGTGCAAAAACAAACAAATAAATAAATAAAATTAGGCAGACATTACTTTGAAAATTTGTATAGCGTCGGCACCTTCGTTTTCAGTCGACATGACGTAATTGCTCATAACGGTTGTTACTCGCAGTCGAAGGATTTGAAATGCCGTCCCTGTCGGGAGTTGTTGAACTTTTGTTATGATGAAATCTTACGGTACTATCCTTTGCTTTAGTGAACACACATTTGGACTGTGAATTTCGTCTGCCAACTGTCTACATTTCTTGTATCCAATTCGAGATCGTATTTGGCCCAGGAGCGTTATCACGCCTGCAGTTCCCTGTTTGCTCAATGTTTGATTTAATGATCCCAGGAGTATTTCCTTTACTTCAGAATTTCTTTCATACAACGCAATATAACTGTCTATTACTCTCTTCCATTAAATTATCTTTAATGGAAACTGGTGGGAAAACCTCTTCATTATTTTAGTCTATATTAACATTTCTCAATTCACCGTTGACAAACTTGTACAAAAGCGATTCGCAGTTCCTGAAAATAGAAAGACATTACTATGACGTCATGTCGCACGTGCGGATCAGCGTGTCTGTACTCCTCGCTACAGTATTATTTTTTTTTGTGTGAAAAATACCCACAATTATCTTCTAATTCAACTTAATTCAATTTTTCAAAATACCAGCAACTATTCTCCTCGGTAGCCAAAGGGGATGGATAGATCTCCTACTTTCAATCAATTCTGGAGGGGCCATTCCATCAACCCTTGACTAATGACGGAACTCAGAATTGAATACTTCAGAAGTCAGTTCGGGCTGAGCCGAAATTAGCAATACTACATTTCATTTCCTACATACATAATATGGATTTTCTGATTGCTCAGTATTTGATTTAATAAACCAGTGCACACAAACATCGCAGAGAGATCTTATTGAAACGTATAAAATCCTGAAAGGGATGGAGAACATGGACAGAAGTGTCTTCCTTGAGTACGATGTAAGAAGTACACATGCAAGTTAAGAAAACAAGGGCACTGGGGAACTTTAATTCGAGCAAATTCATTTAGTTTGAGGGTTGTGGCTTTATGGAATGCCCTTCCCATGGATGTCGCCATCGCTCCCAACTATCAGTAATAAGATATCAAATGTAGCATTGCCACCGTTCAACTGGGCAGTGAACATGCATAACCAATATTGTGAAAATAAACGTGTCATTAAGGAAACATGGTGTGTGTGTATATATATATATATATATATATATATATATATTTATGTATATATATTTATGTATGTATATATATATATATATATATATATATATTTATGTATATATATATATGTATATATATATGTATATATATATATATTTATGTATATATATATGTATATATATATGTATATATATATATATATATATATATATATATATTTATGTATATATATATATGTATATATATATGTATATATATATATATATGTATAATGTGTGTGTGTGTGTGTACAACACTGAATGGGTCCCATTGAATAGTGATACATTTCATCAACCACAATGCACTTTAATTCTAAACCATCAACATCGGGAGACCCGATGGAGGGCAACATGCAGAGATTGAAACGCAGTACGGCCAAGGACTCGAACCCGGCAATATATATATATATATATATATATATATATATATATATATATATATATATATATATACATGTACTACAGAGACATGGTCACTAGTGATATAGGAAGATAAATTGTACATAATCAAGTGAACTGGTGAATTTTATTTGAACATTGTCAATCCTACAAACTTTACACGTAAGATGTGTTTGAGATTTGGCAGCCAAACATTGACAGTCTTTGTATGAAAGTGGCAGTTGGCGACAAGTCTATCAAAATAAACACCATGTGATTACGGAGCGCTTATTAGTTGTACGTTTCGCTTGTTAGAGCTATTTCGAGTACTTGAAAACCTCTAACAAGCGAAACGTCCTACTAATACAATGAAGGCTCCGTCCTCACATTTGTTGTTTATTTCGATAGAATTGACAATGCTATAAACCTTCACACCCAAGATGTGTTAGAGATATGGGAGCCACATAAGATGGTCTCTTAAGCCCCAGTCACACCAAGCTTATGACCTGTTTCAGACCACCTTCGACCGAAAATCAAGCGATCGGTCGGCGACACAAAATCTTTGCAAGGGATTGAAATGGAAAAAGTTAATGTGGGCGATAAGATGAAATCTATGTACTGGTGACTATTCAATTTGTGTTGTAATATATCTATCTATCGATCTGTCTATTTATCTATCTTATTACCTACTACCAGCGACTTCCAAAGACTACCTGCAACTGGTCGGCGACCACCTGGTCGCCGGTGGACGGAAACGGGTTGTAAGCTTGGTGTAATTGGGCCCTTAACCTCCCATTAAACTAAGTAATCCTGGCAAACTAGGTCTAGGTCAGCACACACACACACACACAAGACATGTGCATATAATAGGACAAAGCTATTGAAAACCCCTTTGACAATCGAATGACTACCCTGGCCTAACATGCCTAATCAAATAAATAAAAATTGAATTTGAATTTGTGTAGCCTATGCAATATGCACTGGATAATGCCATCAGGTCCCCGAAATCTGCGGCCTGTAGCCATTTTAATTAAAATAAAATCTAATAGAATACGACCTTGAAACAATGCAATGCCTGGGTAATGCTATACTTGGAAAAACTAAAATGAAACAAAACCTAGACGTGCTAAGAAAATATCATACCGGCCATTTGATGTCGTGGGAAATAGACTTACTTTTCCACAACTTTGGCTTTGCTCGGATTGAGTCCTCGACACTCCAACCAACGCTTCAGTTGAATGTTGGAACAACATTCCATACGTTGATGGTCTATTTTGAACCCAGGGACATCGTCCTCTATCAATAAAATCTTTGGAAATGAGTAGCATGTTGTCATTGTTACTCTTTTTTTCGTATAAAAAAAAATCACTGCATTTGTCCGCTACTTGGTAGTTTGCCCAACTGCCGATAAAGAGCTTGGTAACTGTGACGTCAACATTGCGGTTTGCTATTTAGGCTCGCCTTTGCATTTGTCAGTAATGCCCTCTACAAAGTTCTCTTCTCTACTTATTCTCGTGAAATAATTTCTAGTCTTTTTTTTTTTTTACTATTCTATCATCTTGTTTCTTCTCTTCTTCAACTTTTTCCACAATTCTCTAGCTTTGCTGTTTCACATTCTATGTTAAACCAGTCTTTCAGCAGATTTCTCTTTCCATCTACCCTTGGTACATATTTGTTCACTTCCGAGTTTTTTATCGTCTTAGATGTTTTCTATTTCTTCTCAACTGCGTCTCATATCGGATAAACTCGTCTCACCACTTTTACTGTATATCTGTCTTTTGTGTAATGGTTCGTTTCTTGGCTCCCTATCTTTCGTCTGATGAAATTCAAGCCTCTACATGTTCATTTTTCCCATGGACCACATGGGCTTCAAATGCTCAGTAATAGGAGGCTCATTAGATAGTAAAAGATCCACTCTTCTTGGAGTCTTCTTTTACTCCTGTCACATCTACTGGGTCGATAAGTTCCCCATTCTAGGAAATTGCATTACAACTTGCTTCCTTTACCTCCCAATTTATCTTCCCGAAATTAAAGTCACCCACCAGAATTATATTATAAATTAGCTCTATTTTTTTCAAGACATGTCCCTGGCAATAATATTTGGCACTCGTCATTATTCCATGAAGAATTGTCACCCCAGAACGCCCACATAAAGAATTGTCACCCCATGAGATCCCACCGGAAGAATTGTCACCCCAGTACGCCGAACACCAATAGTGGAATATAGATTACGTTAAGTTAAGGTTAGGTTAGGTTGAATGAGGGTTATGGTTATTGTTATCAATATATACAACCCAAGAATCGTAAACCCAGGATGGCCCACACGAAGAATTGTCACCCTAGGATAGCCCACATGAAGAATTGTCACCCTGTCGAAGACTGGGATGACAATTCTTCATGTGATCCTATAATTTTTGTCATGAAGTCTCCTCCATGCAATCATTTGCCTTAAAAATCTCAGCCTTTCCTTGACTCAATATTACTTTATCTGCTTTTGTGATATCTCGACATCCGCCATCACTACGACTACCATTTTATCTATTCTGCCACGTCTCCAGACTGTGTATAACAGTTTCCCAGTTCCATATCGACTTTTCGAAGTTGCTTAATCACTCATCTCTAGCATGGTTGACAGTAAGCCATCATTTGCACGTGCATCTTATAACTGTCGTGCCCTGTCTTCTTCGCAATTTTTGTTGTCTTCTGCGATATCATTCCTGGTTTAAAATCCTAAATACCTTTTTTTTTTTTTTTTTTTTAGTTTTATTATTGTCCTCAACCTTGGTCTTCTTTACAATTTTTTAATTTCTCACTATCATCTTTTCTAAATTGTCTTCGACTAGGAACACCTACGACCTGATTATTACTTCGTTACTCGTGATTTGTGAAGCAAAGCGAGTTTGGTTTTCAAAGGACGCACGACACGTTTGTGCTGACCTAATCTGACCATATCTTATGTGAATGCATATATTTATATTTATATATATATATATATATATATATATATATATATATATATATTTGTGTGTGTGTGTGTGTGTGTGTGTGTGTGTGTGTGTGTGTGTGTGTCTGCGTGTGGTGTGCACAATTCATCATGAAGTTAGATCACCTACTGGACTCGTGGTCATTATCTACTACCCTCCCGAATGAGAGCTCAGAGTTCATACATTGCTCGAATATATGGGTAATGCTGTGACCCTACTCACACACACAATGGTTTGTATTATCAGTGAAAAATTTAAGGGCCGGGAAAGCGGCTCCAACTTTGATTGTGTGTGTATGTGTGCGTGTGTGTGTGCGCGCGCAAGAGCGAGTGTGCATGCACGTGCATTTGCGTATAATGCCATATACTACATATGGCATTATACCGAATCCGACTACCTTATTTGACAACGTATCTTCGATTACCTGTGCTTCGCCCCTGCACGAACCAACAGGTCCCCTCCCGTCGTGCCTCCCACTGAGGCATACCCTGAGGAAACCTCGTCCAAACGAACTACGACTGACGTCCCCATCATGAATGTGGTAACTTCGCCAGTTCAGCAAAGGAAAGTAGTTAAACAGGTTCGTTAGACGCGGACCAAGCCCGGGGAGATCTATTGCGCATGCGTTGTCCGCGCCTAAATATACAGGTGGCACCTGGGCCATTCCCTCTCTCCCTCCCTCCCACAGTTCGTCAAGAAGGCACGGTCACCTGCATCAGACTAAACCTTCCAGTGTTGCTTAGCCCTCGCCTTCGACAGGATGGGTCTCCTGACGTTTCTGCTTCTTCTTCTCCTGCTGGGGAGGAACTTGACTGAGACCCACCAGCTTACACAAGGTCAGACAAGCGCTTGCCTCCCCTGGGGGATGAGGGAGGGGTCAGAACCCCAGTAACAGATGGTAATGGCAGATGGGTAGCAGGCCCAAGACAGATGGTGACAGGCTAGCATCACTCTCTAGTCACGTGATGAGAATGTCTGTTCCACTCCGTGGTCATGGTGTCAGAGCCCCATAGGCGATGTCTTTACACCACGTGGTCAGTGTAACGATGCCACTAACCCCCCCCTCCCCCAACTCCGCCCCCAAACGAGCTATCAGCGCCTCGGGTACTAAAGGTTCGAACCTGGTTTTTGTACCTTCACGCACACAAGAAGTCACAGACGTGGTCTGAAGACAAACCGATACCGTATGTACACAAATAATCGGAATGTTATATTCTTGGGGCGATGGCAGATGTTGCTACTATACTTCTATACTCTTATCAAAGTCCGTGGAGTCGGAGTAATGGAGTTAGGTGGAGTACAGTGATTCAGACTTTGGGATAGTGTGGATGCCACATGATTCTAGTCGGTGTTGAACTGATCTCCAGGAAGGTAAGCAACAGAAACGCATAAGAATACACGAGTAAGCGGGTTGAGAACCCCAGGTCTGCCTCCAAGGATCAAGACGCCTCCCCCCCCCCGCCTCCCCGTTCAAGTCAGTGTTCATTCCAGTTAAACAGTCGCCTGCGACATTGAAAGGGCCAGTCCAGACATCTTCTAGCCTCTGACGGGGGGGGGGGGGCACTCTCTCGGCTGACTAAAGTCTCCTGGTGCAAAGCAGAATCGCTTAAAATCATCACCGCAGTCCACGGAATAACCAAGATTTGCTGTAACTTGAAAACGAGTGACATCATCCAATCTAACCTACTATTACGATGAAAATAAAATAAGAAAGATATGGTGTATGTTTTTTTTCGTAGGGGTTCCTTGAGACATGCAATTCATTTTAAAGGTTACACAAGGGTAAATCGGTGGCCGTGGACGGTTTCCTGAGGGCAGCGGGGCTCCTAAGAGACTGACTACTGTAGTGTTGGAGACAATTGTACAGATGAGAGACTTAAAGGTGGCGGCATACTAGGGATTTCTCGTTAGCATGCTACTTGCTTTTGATACTTCGTTTGAGTAGAAACGACTTTGGTTACGATCTGTTGTTTTTCAAATTTCTAAATGTCAAAATATTTTTTGTGTCATTTAGTGAGAAGCTGAATGACGAACTAAGAGAAGTCAAACCTGAGATACAAAATTTAGACACAAAATTGTTGAGATGTACTTACGCAAGTCTAGAATATTATAATCGAAGTACTTTCCAACCAAACGAAGTAGCAAAAGCAAGTAGCATACTAGCCTAGTGTGCCGCCACCTTTAGCCACAACACTAACCTCTCCCAAGTGTAGCGTTCACGTGAAGGGTCTACGCTGGCGTACAGCGAGACGGTTGCAAGATGATTGAAGGCAGGAGTCAATCCTTTAGATGTCTACTCGTAACGCGCACGCACGCACGCATCTTTGAAATGAAGAAAGACAGTGGGGAAGGGGGATATTAGGGGAAGAGAGGAAGGGAGGAGGTGCACGATGACTTTGTAGGCCTGTTGGCTCGGAAGCGGGATGTGTGTGTGTGTGTCTGTGTGTGTGTGTGTATTTTACCTAGTTGTATCGTACGGGAAGGGGAGCTACGCTCGTGGGGTCCCTATCTCTGTATCTCGCAGTATCTAAATTTGTGTATGGTTTGTGTGTGTGTGTGTGTGTGTGTGTGCGTGCGTGTGTGTGGGGGGGGTAGGCGTGGGGAGTGGACGAGGCGTGTGAATATCCTTGTTATCTCCACAGCTTCTTACTCTATCAATAGCAATCTCTCTCCCTCCCGAGCCACTAACCCTTCTGTGCCTTCTTCGGCACCCCAACCCACAGGTGGCAGCGTTCCTGCGTTATGACCAGTGGGAAAAGGATCAGTGGGAGGAGTTGAGGACCTGGAAGGACCGTTGGCTCAAGCTCGAGGACGACTTCCTCAGGAGGCAGTTTGAGCTGCGCGACGTCCTGGGTCTTGGTGCACTCCCCGAGGAGGACCTCAGAGAGGTGAGTCTGTGACTTCCCGAGGAGGATCTCAGACAGGTGAGTCTCTCACTCCCCGAGGAGGATCTAAGAGAAGTGAGTCTGTGACCCCCCGAGGAGGACCTCAGACAGGTGAGTCTGTCACTCCCCGAGGAGAACCTCAGACAGGTGAGTCTGTGACTCCCCGAGGAGGACTTCAGACAGGTGAGTCTGTGACTCCCCGAGGAGGACCTCAGGCAGGTGAGTCTGTCACTCCCCGAGGAGGACCTCAGGCAGGTGAATCTGTGACTCCCCGAGGAGGACCTCAGACAGGTGAGTCTGTGACTCCCCGAGGAGGACATCAGGCAGGTGAGCCTGTGACTCCCCGAGGAGGATCTAAGAGAGGTGAGTTTGTGACTCCCTGAGGAGGACCTCAGACAGGCGAGTTTGTGACTCCCCGAGGAGGACCTCAGACAGGCGAGTTTGTGACTCCCCGAGGAGGACCTCAGACAGGTGAGTGTTTGTCTCATGTCATCGGCCTTGAGAGACACACAAACTTCCTGTGGTATCTCTCTTACCTCCAGTTCAATATGTCCTCACACACACATACCGGTTTGACGGTGCAGTGGTACCGTTCTCGGCCGCTAAGGCAGCGACCTGAATCCGAGTCTTGACCAGGACTGGAGAGGAATAAATAAAGAATAAATAAATAAATAAATAATTAAATAAATGAAAAATAAAAATAAATAAATAAATAAATCAGCTTCACTACACTACAACTCTGGTGGGGAAGGAGATGTGTGTGTGTGTGTGTAAAGTATTACCCATAGATCAGGCCATATATAAACTCTTAGCTCTCCTCCGGGAGGGTAATAGCTGTCAATTAAGATTCCAACACGTGATCCAGTACCGCAGTGAATCACATACATTCTGACAAAGGTTTACAGCAGAACGGATACCCGAAAGTCCTAGTTCTACACATACATACATACATATACCAAAGGCTTTTTTCCCCGTTACAAGGGAGGTAGCCAAAAAGAAAAAGGCATAAAAACCATTCCCACCCATTCCATCCCTAAATACACTCCCCTCCCTCTTATCTTGGCACCTCCTGGATGACGGGTCATCCCTGCATCTTGTCCACTGCCCTGAGTCAGAGGCAGTGTCGCAAAACACAGCAAAGCCGCTTCATTAAATCGGCGACCCGCCCTCTCCGTCCCCTCATGCGGAAAAGGTGAAGACGGGGAGAAATCCCTAGTTCTAACTACTGATGTTTCTTCTCCTTTTCCTCAGTACAATCAGGTTGTCGTGGATCTGCTTTCGATCCTCAGCACTGCTAAGACGTGCAGCTACACAGATCCGTTGAAGTGTGACCTCCATCTTGATTCTGGTGAGTACATAAGAACCTAAAAACGAAGGAGACGGCAAAAGACCATAAGACATACACTAGGTAGTTCCATGCCTATTACCACCTGTCATCCCCATCCATAAAGTTATCTAACCTCTTCCTAAAACAACCGATAGTTCCAGGACTCACTATTACATGGTTACTAAGTCTATTCCATTCGTTGACCACCCTATTAGTAAACCAATTCTTGTCTATTTCCTTCTTAAATCTAAACTTGTCCAATTTAAATCCATTAGCGCGAGTCCTGCCCTGTTGTCTTAATATGATGACCTTGTTTGGACTAATGCCATGCACTTACAGAGTACATCCAAACCTACCGTTTCCCCCTTATATCCATTTACATCACCCCAATCTGTTCCCCGGCCCAGTAAACAAACTATAAAATAAAATAACTCCCAGATGTCCTGAGAACTAAAATCGTACTTTAATAACAAGAACAGAAGCGCTCGAGAAAATACTGATCGTTAATGGGTTAATGACGGGGCATATCAAAAAGATATTGTTGTGGTAAATACTATGTATTTTCATGCGAAATCGAGACAATTTGATGAACTCACTGACCTGAACAGGTAATTAATCGAGTCCCTTTGATTATGGAATGGATTCTGACCATTAGCATAAAAAATAATGGAGTTTTCCACCATGAAATCCACAAGGTGTGTCACGGTACTGAAAGTAATAGGCCTAGGTGGTGCAAAAATATTTTAGTCCAATGCAAACTAAAATACTGTAGTTACCCCTTTCTATTTATTTTCTATGGCACAACCAAATTTTCTTTTTCATTTAATAACCCCTAACTATACTATCCTTAGCTTGAATACGCCCGTCAAGTGGGACATCGGTAGACTTAACTTTGATTTAATTTTGTATCCATAGTAAATTATAATATATATCTATCTAAATACCAAAGGATTTGTTCTTTTATGAGGGAGGTAGCCAGCCAAGACATACACTCACCCCTAGGCTCGAATCCTGCCCAGGGCTGAAATAATTTTAGTGACAGTATCACTTTGCTTCGAGTCGTTACTCCAACTCTTGTGGGCGGGGAGTTGGGTGTGTGTAGGGTCACAGCATTACCCATAGATCGGTCATACGAGCTCTCTACCGGGAGGGAAATCGCTTTCGATCACGAGTCCAACACGTGATCCAAAGACCATGGTGAAGCCCATTACGTCACAAATCTTAGGGGTCATCCCTGTCACAATACATAAAATAGTCAATTTCTTCGTTACATATACGTTACAGTAGACTAAGGGAATCTAAGCCCTAAATCACTGGGAGAGGCTGAAAATCCTCAAGCTCTATTTACTGCAGAGACGCAGAGAACGCTACAAAGAGATTTACGCCTGGGTAGTCGTGGAGGGCACAGCACCAAACCCATCACAAAATGAGGGAGATGGTATCGAAGGGAAACACCACATCAAATTCGCTATTGATGATAACGAGTTAACCGAGAAGTGAATAAATGAGAGCTACGTTTTGGTCTCTGTGATCTGACAAGGTCATCACATCAAGACAACAGGGCAGGACTCACAGTAATGGATATTGGACAATTCTAGATTTACAAGGGAAATAGGCAAGACCTGTTTTACCAATAGTGATCAACGAATGGAATAGAGTAACCACGTAGCGAGTGTTGAAACTATCGGTTGTTTTGAGAGATGGTTAGTCATCTTTATGGATGGGGATGATAGGTGGTCATGGATATGGAACTGCCTAGTGTAGGCCTTATGGTCTCTTGCATTCTCCATCATTCTTACGTTCATTACGGGCTTACCCTTCGCTACAAAGGAGCACCTCATAGACTTTGTTATGGTATAATATTGGAGGCATGTGCATGGGATTATGGAAACTGGTGTTTGTATTTCTGTCATCCTGATTTAAATGCATTCATTATTTGTACAGGTGTGCATTTATATTCAACGAGTAATGATAATGAAATAAAATAGATGAAAAATGGAACCAAACCTTAACACACAAGTGGATTCTATAGTACTTGTAAACAGATCTCGGGGTTGGGCGAGTTTTGGAGAACTGGGTTTGAGGAACGGTATATACATCGCAATTGCCACGGCACCTCGGAGTTGTTATACTCCCATACAAGACAAAAAGAACCTTTTACTATTCGCGTATGCTTTCGAAATGCGCCTTTCTTTATTTTCGTTATCATTTGCCTGTTTATTATTTGCTTTTCTCATTTATTATTAATTGTGTCAATTTATCATTTACTGTTTGCCCGGTTTTTTTTTTATCTAACTATACCTATGCATTTATTCATTTACACTATAGTTTTTATTTATTCATTTATTTATCTATCATTATTATGATTTTTCGCATCCGACCTAGATATGGACCAAAAGATCTCCTGTCGGTATGCTCCGCCTTTGTAATCCTTTGGTCTTGATACTGTAGATTTCAGAGTCCTAAATTCCCGTTACGGGAATCCACCTCTAGTTCCAATCGATTTAGCAGAACTTGAGCTGATCCTCCCTACAAGTCGCAACTTTGAAGGGCTGGAGCGTGCGTGGCGCACTTCGAGGGACAACGCCGGCAGGAGGATAAAGTCCCTCTTCAGGTCCTACGTCGATCCTGCCAACAAAGCAGCCAGACTCAATGGTAGGTGTGGCGGTCCTGTCTCCCTCAGTTGATCTAACTCATTTCACATTGGTCTTTGGTGACTCGTGATCGACAATTATTTCCCTACCGGAAGTGAGCTCAGAGCTCATATGACCGATCTATGGGTAATGCCGTGACCTTACACGCACACCCAACTCCCCGCCTACCAGAATTGGAGTAACGAGTCGAACCTCAGCGATACTGGAATTACTTCAGCCCTTGGCAGGATTCGAACACGGACCGCCGTAGTGACAGTCTGGGACTCTATCAACCGCGCCACCGAATCGTGTGTATGGAAGGAGGGAGTTCCTGAAACTCTTGGGTCATAAAAACAACAATCAGGTTCGGCGATGGTAATAGAAAAAATACTAATCATCCATTTTTGGGTGTTTAATAATAGTTTCATCACATATATACATTCTGAACTGACAACACACTAATCAATAGGCCTACAGGCGCATGGGCATATTTAGGAGCCCTGGGCTTGTTTCAGACTCGGCGTAGGGTTACCCCTCGACTTTTCACATTTTCTCGGGTTTGAATACGGTCATTGATGAGGAGGACATGGCAGGAAACTATTAATTTTAGGACAACAATGGAAAGGCGAACTTGGATCCTTAAAATGGTATAACATCCTTCTTCCCTCGCCTTTGCCAGCTGAAAAATAAATAGTGTGTGTGTGTGATGGCAATTCAGGATGCTCTGGATCTATTATGGGTACACAGTGAACCAGAGGGGAGTCACGATCAGAATTTCTTCCTGTGCATCAGCCGTCATCTGAGTTTACACAAAGACACCCGACCCCCATCCCTGCACGCGAGGAATCGGTTGGTTACCGGAATGAGAAGCACGCCAATCAAGGCAGTACAAAACTGCTTAGGGACTGGGATCCTTTGCATGCTTGGGATGCGTCGTGTAGGCTCTTAATACACGCGAGGGGATATAAAGGAGGGTGCGTGAGGTCTACCGCAGCATCAAACTGTAATATAATGTTGTATGAGTATACATATACCTTATATTATCAACTGTATATCTATATACTATTTATATTAAAGGCTATACAAATACAAAAGACGCTATCAAATACAATACATACCTTTGAGGCCGATTCACAAGGCACGCTTTCGTCAACGCCATTAGTGTTGGATTCGTTGATTCAAGATTTCCTTTGTGCAATTCCTGGGATTACACCCAAGAGTGAAAACGTCATAAGTGTTCAGATTGAGAGAGAGAGAGAGAGAGAGAGAGAAGAAGAAGAAGAAGAAGGAGAAAAAAAAAAAAAAAAAAAAAAAAAAAAAAATACAAAAAACGTTCGGGAATTGTTGTGCCTGAGGCCTCTCCCTATGATACAAGTTCTTAGAAGTTTCTGGAATTCGCCAAGTTACTTCGCACAGCTAAGGAAACTCCTCCATACCGTCCAGGTTTCACCAACATGGGGGCCAAGTGTATTGCAGGTTCAATAAAGGTGGTAAAGAAACGATGGAGTGTTCACAACTTTTAATTTCACAGGGAAAATGACAATATGTGTCTCACACTCTCTCACTCAAGTTACTTGAATGCCCGCTCGTCTCCGTCTGACTGCGTCACGCTATTTCACGCTGTTCGCGTTCAAGGCAGTTTCTAATTCTAATTTTCCACGATTATTCCTTGCGCACAGAAATTTACATTTATTCATATTTCAGTTATACAATTATACATTTATTCAACTTTCGCATTACAAAATAATTGATAATTATGTAAACAGAATGGCAATTTGATTGTTCTAGAAGATTCAAGCTTGCTACACGCATGCACGTATATATATACACACTTCCAACTACGCATTTACTTGTATCTCCTACATGTATACAAGTGCTACAATCTATATGTGGCCCGTGGACTACAAGAGCCAGACCTTAAGACAAGATCCTCGTTTACACGAGGCAAGGAGGCAATTCAAGTGTACAAGTGTGCAAGCTACTTGAACTGGAGAGGAAAGCGCGCAAATACATGTTCACACATGCCACCTCTCTCTGACTTGGCCTTGTGTGAACATGTACTTGCTCGCTTTACTCTCCAGTTCAAGTAACTTGCATACTTGACTTGCCTCGTGCAAACGAGGTTATACTACCGAAAACCAAACACCATCTCACATCATCCGACAAGGGTAAGTATCCTTTTTTCGCGGTCTATACCAACGGGTCTCGCTCTATAGAACCGTATTCTCTTCAGCTACAGAATATTTGGATCTGTCTCTTCCTTCACTTCGATCTCTACCACCAAATTCTTTACTATTTTCGCCGCTTTACACATTACTTTCTTCTCCTCTACAGAATCATCTCGGACACACACAATACCCTGGAAGCTCCTTTCATCCTCTACTCTCGCCATCCAGTGGTCCAAGATATCCGTTCATAGCTTATAATCTTCACAGCTGCTAACATCAACTGACCCACACCTGCCATGTGCTACGTCGGGGGCAACACTGTCCTCAAAGATAGAAAAGTTGGTGAACAGTCAGCGACGAAATAGATTTACTTAGCTCATGGATACCATCTACCTGGTTTTACACACTCGTTTGCTCACACTCTACTTTGTGTGAGCGATTCACCCTGGTTTTACATGCAATGTTTAGGGGGGTAAAATCCGGATATTCGATCTAGAAACGTGGCCGAGGGGCCTCCGTAGCCAAAGCTTAGTCCAGAAGGACATGAGAGCGAAATGATGTTACTTTCCTCATGGGGAGAAGAAAAAGCTAATTGGGTTTCAGTAGGGTAGTTGAGGTTAAGTTGCAAGGAGAGGTCCAATTAAACTAACATAAATGACAACCTTACTCAGGACTAAAGACCATGTTTCGGAATTGTGTGGAAATATGGGAGCTAGGGAGGGTCGCTATATTGAAGGCACGAGCACTGAAGGACCACAGTTTTCCTCCTCAAAGTACGCAGACTTGTCGCAGCATTTGTTCCTACTGAAAATGATGACACAGGCCAACTGGCAACATCAAGGTTACAACAGTGGAAGTACAAGTGAAGGAAACACTACACGGGTTCTATCAAAAGGTTTCGAGCTCGGACACAGAGACCTACGTTAACGTGTTGCAGATTATGGGTCACTATTTCAGGTGAAGGCAAGTTGGTACCCGAGTGTGACCACCCATGCAGGAGCTGGGTGGGTAAGGAGGACAAGGGAGAAGGGGTTATAATCAAAATAAGGGGATGGAGTCTCCCCCCCCCCTACACGCACACTCCACCACCCATGTTCCCTCTAATTTTTTGCTGTGAGTGCGAGCAGAAATTTGATTGTGCACAAACTTTGCCTATTCTGGAAAGTATGTGCGCACCCGTGCGAGCCCCATCTGATTATTTCCACTTCCATACGGTGACGCCTACGTAGGCGTCATGAGGAGCAAGTGGGTACGCGATGATGACGACGTCGGCGTTTTGATTATATTTATTGTAGTCGTACCTGCGTAACCTCCATTCTCTCTAAACTGGCTTCATCATATTTTCTATGGTTACCAAAATTCACGGGTGAAAGAGAACGAACGATTGAGCACTGACTTTATTTTTTATGCGATTATGACGCAACATCGCACGTCGGGCAGCTAATACTGCCAGACGTGCGATGTGCCCCGGAGTGAAGAGGTAAGTAAATACGCATTTTTTCTTCTTCTAACTTTAAGGCTATCGACCCATAATGGGGTCATTAAGCCTGCAATACGCACAATTTGTAGATCTGTATATTACCTCCACCAAGCAGTGGCGGTTGGCAAGTTACCATATTTTTAGAGAATTTATAAGTTGATGTTTGGGTGGAACTTCCTTACTGAATGGATTTTAATATCATCTGAAAACCTTGTGAGAGCACATTTTATTCTTTATGTGCGCTAGTTGCAAAAACAGGTCCGCGCGCACAGCTTAGAGGGAACGTTGTCCACCACCTTTTTTCAGAACAGAGCATTGCCACTAACTCCCCTTGTTTCACAGACGGTGCGTACTATTCCGAGTCCGAGCAGAACGCATCTTCTTCTCTAGTCACATCTCCCTGGGTGTTCCTCCTTGCTGCTGCTTTCTTTTTTCGGTTCCCGAGAGTTCCAACGACAGTGACGGCCTGAAGATCTCCAATGTTGGCTGCAACGACCGAGACTAGAGAGCAAGGCACAAAATGGCACATCAGGACCAAAAGGAGCTCAGAATACCTTCAATAGGTCAGATAAGTTCGTCTAAAAAGGAAGTAGGTTAGAAAAATGGGCACTAAAATTCAGTATTTAATTATTCCACTGCCAGTCTGTATAATAAAAAGTGAACAATTGGTATGTGATTGCATGGTACCACCTTATTCCATATAAATCTAAATTGTCCGTTTGTATTGTCGTTTTAACTGTAAAACTTGCAGAGGTCTGATGATCCCCGGCGCCAGCTACTTAACTGTATGCCTTAAAGATTCAAGTATAAAGCCTCATAGTACCGAGAAATGTGGGAAAATAAGACATTTTGAATATTTAAACACTGGTGAATCATAACCACTTTATTCGATTTATGTATAAATCGACCAAATTTATTAATGTCCCGAAATGGATGCCCGGGGCACCTCTACCTTCCCCCTTTTCTGCACGTCACTGATAATTCGGAACTGTCTCTCGCTTGCTTTGCCTAAATCTTGCCCAGATAACTTCTTATACCATCGTAAACACAAATAACAGAATACGTGGACTTGCCCTGTGCATTTACTTTACCCCCGTTTTCTTTTACACTATAATAGTCCCCATCTGTTATGTACTGTCCGGAGATTTCCTGGTCAGTCGTTATATTGGCTGATGCCTCTGGGTGAATAAAGGAAACATGGTTTTCCTTCTTTAAGTCGCAAATTTAGTCTTTCGTGTGGTGCCTTTAGCTTTGCTATGCACCATTCATTGTTTAAGTTTAATTTTATACATCGAATGTGAGGTTGTAACCGGCGTTGCTGCTTCGAACCTGAAGTTTAATATCAAGATACGATGCCAAATCGCCCAAATCCAAACACATCCCCTCTTGAAATAATTGGTCAGCATAAAAAAAAGCAAACTATTTACACACACACACACACACATATATATATATTACACCACGTTCTTCCAAAATCGGGTAATTCAAATACGCCTAATTCCAGAAATACATGGCAGGCTCCGCACGTTACCGGATACTTACGTGGACATTGAATAAAACTTGATTATTCTCCTCGATACTTCCTGTGCTCGTTAATCAGCAATTGAGAGCCACTATGCGGTCTTCTATAACAACTTTTAACTTCCACCAGAAACTAAATTTTTTGCCTTTTGAAAACCAATTTGATTAACTTTGCCTGTATACTCGATGGATTACACAGTGACTAACAATTACATAAACGGCGGTGGATTAAACTTTGTTTTATTATATTTGCTCGGTGCTCAGTGTAATCCATGTCTTTACGTCGACATGTTAGGTGATCACTGGACGCATTTCGCCATCAACCAACTTCCAATTTGCGTGATACCCTTGATTACTGTAGCGAAGATTTGTCTACATGCAACTCTCATCATATACATAATATGAACCCATTTAGATTCCGGCAATTCGTAGTTTGAACTCTAATTTCCTTTCACTAAACCTCGAACTCCTTTTCTCCACATGAACTCGACAGTCTGCGATTATGTCTCTATTTCCTCCTACTTCGTCTATACTCAAATCTATACGAAAACTGGAAGCTACCCTAACACAATTACTCAACTATCTCTCGTAATTCACTTTGGGTATCCCTAATATTATCCCTCTGGATATGACTTAGCTGTTTTTACCTGAATAAATGTGTATACATTATAAGCCTCTCATTTAACCCGACTGACACTCCGATATCTGTTACAGTATCCTTAAACGATAACCATACCACTGTTGATTTTAAAATTTACCATTGTATTATTATTACAAATTTTTATTTATTATTATTATTATTTATTATATTTTATCTTTTTATTTATATATATTTTTTTTACATTTATCAATTCACCTGAAATCGGCTGTTACAATAAAGTCACAACTATAGTCTGCCTTGTGCGCATTTCTGGAATGGGAGCTTCATAGGCGAGAAGTGCAGGACCAAACAAATGCCTTCCAGGACTCCACTACTCTGTCATGAATATGGACTTGGAGGGTTGAAAGGGTGTAAAGGGGAATTTAGACGGTCAAACGGTTTCACAAACCCGGTTTGTCAAACAAGTGTTTGAAGTGATGTTTGACCGTATTTGGTTTTCAAACACGTTCGCCAAACGTGTTTGAAGACCAAATACCCCATTCACACGGTCAAACATCACTAACACTTGCCTGACAAACCGGGTTTGTCAAACTGTTTGACCATGTAAATGGCCCTTAAGACATGTAAACAACTTGGAAATGACACTACACTATCCTCAATGGAATACTTGACAGGGTATCCAGGATCCATCAGTATAGTAGGAGAGTAAACTGTGAACAAATCTTGGTTTAGAAACGATCATAAACGCTGATCAGGCTGATGACGTACTGGTGCCTTGTATGAAAATCACATTTGACGTCATTGTGACTTTGATTTTTTTTTTTTACCTACAGCCAAGACAATTAATGGGGTTTATCCTTGGAATCATCTTCACAAGGTACCATAGTATGGTTATGATCAAAGCAAATTAAGAGACCAAACGTGCATGACAAACGTCACACAAAGTAACATACTTTAGACAACTAATAAAACGTTCATCCTTTGCGTTACTCGACAGGCGGGAACATTGAACAGTGCAATTAGGTTTATTCATTATTTCCGTGAAAATAAACCTTATAATGTATGACATTATTTTCACCTTTCTCACCATACACCAAGTAGGGCCAGTGCCCTGTCAGTTGTGTTGCCTCACGAAACTTATCCACCAGGTACGATCCTCGTAAAGTTCCTCTTCCACTTGTTTCAATTGTATTCCACCCTTATATTCCAAAGAGACTGTCCATTATCATTTCGAGTTCGTTGCCGTAAGTTCCGTCCGCTCCGAGGCATCACTTGTGTTTCTTGAGCAAGAGTGTCAAAACCACCGGCTTGCTAGGCCTGTCGTGGTCCTCGAGACTGCTAACTACAGTAGTTCCACCAAGGCGTCTATTGCTCCCCGAAGGTTACAGATCTGCTTTCATCAGATCCGAGCAGACACCAAGTAGGTTAAGCCACTGCACCTCAACAAGGTTACACAGCCTCTTGTTCTAGGAGATGAAAGCTCTAGAACCGCAGTGGGCATGACATTATTGAAGTACAAAAACGGAAGCATCGAAAGGCAATACAGAGCCTGTATATCAGGGGACGCCTGACGACCTTCCTAGTGGAGTAACGGTTTCAAAAGATAGTTCTTGCAAATAACGGCTACATTCCTCAGTATCCACAAATTTTACGATGCCCAACCACATGACTTTCAACTGAATATATTGTGATAATTAACAACTGGATAATGCACACCATGTCTTGTGTACTTAGGAAAATATATTTCATCAGGCAAGTGAACATCTTCAGCGGTTAAATATGCACCAACCATGGGAAATACAGTGCAAGAGAATATTCTACATGAAAAAAAGCAAACGAATAAACAAAATAAATAGTATACATCAACCAAAATAGAAATTGACTGGTCGTCCCTATGCCAGGCAAGGGAACCGTCAATACGTGACGGTTACAGCTCGTGGCAGCTAACACCACACCACACCCAAATCTCCAATTACTAAGCAGAATGCTATGTCAAAGGTGATTCGCTATCACGTGAACACTGGCTGATGGCAAGTCGATGCCCGACACCGCCAACTACATTATAACACTTTAATTAAACGCCCGTAAGATGTACTTATAATCAGCGGACCACACACCACATATAGACTAGGGTGGCCATTTCCAAATTTCCAAAAAGGACACTGCATATCGATTATTATAATATACAGTAATACACAAACACACACACACACACACATATATATATATATATATATATATAAAATAAAAAACTGAGTGAATAATATTTTTCACTTCTAATGAAACCGACAAAAACAAATACCTGTATTACTAAGTTACAACACAAACAAAACCTAGTTTTGTAATGCATAAAAAACTGAGTGAATAATATTTTTCACTTCTAATGAAACGGACAAAAAACAAATACCTGTATTTCTTCCAAAGTTACAGCACAAACAAAACCTAGTTGTATCCTCACCTTGATTGCCAAACTCTTTGGTCCAGTCAGAGTTAAACAAAGTCTTTCTTTTCTGCATTTTCAGACTTCTTAACCTCATAAATTAATTGCCAAACCACACTGCACCGTGGCCACCTCAGGACTGCAGCCCAATGTATGAGATGTGAATCATGCAATCACACGTTCACAACATTGGTCCTGTCTACTTCGGCTGCTGTGCCGAGTTCTGACGGTGACCTTGGCCTGGGTACTCCCACATAATTTAATTGTACGGCATCATTGTATACCTAGGGTTATTTATTTATTTTTTGTTTATTTATTCATTTATTTGTTTATTCATTTATTTTTGTCACACCCCAAGAAAGAAGGACAAATGCACGTTCGGCGTCAGGTTGCGCCGGATGGAGGATTGTTCGGCCTAAAGGAGGACGTCTGGCCACCCTAATATAGACACCTTTTCTAACTAGTTCCATCTTTACTAATACTAATGAGCTCCATTAATTTTATGTCTATGCATTATAATGAGATAACGATGAATATAAATACTACCTGCAATCTCAAACTAAGATGCTGATTTCAGCGAAATGTGTAGTTAGGAATGGTCGCCAATGGCAGGGGTGCGATGAGCCATTCATGTAAGTGGGACAATCCCGACAGGATGTCACGCTGATTTTGTGGTATAACAGACTAAACTGTTGATTCGGTTTTCGTTACCTATACACCACACGGGCTAGATGAATCCAACAAGATGACGGATTGCATTGGCGGGTGAGAGATGTGAAATTTGTAGTAGAAACACGGAGATAATTAAACTAGGTCCGCTTACCCGTATACGATGCTCCCTAATCTAACATTTTCACATATAATGTTATATTCCCCGTTGTTCCGGCCCACAAGTAGGCATTACCCCAACGAGGTTTAAAAGAGAATCCTCGGATAACGAGATTACAGCGAAGAAACAAGAAGGGTCCAACCCAGAAATCCCCCTTCTCTAATTTGGGTTAGGAAGGGAGATCACTGGACAAGAAGCTTCTTATCTCTTCACCGTCTTCTCCAGCTCCGAAGTAATCTCGGCGATACACAATTTGTGAAGTACGTTTTCGATTATTGTGGAGTTGTACTGCTGACACAACGGTTCAATGTTCTCCGTGCAACAAGGTCATACTACCCTTATGAAAGCCTGTTAACTGGAGAAAATTTAAGTTTACAGTTGCTTTATCAAAAATAAATTATACCGTAAATTCCTACGATCCATAGACTACTGTGAGGATTGTCTGCATGTTTTCAAGGCACACAAAGTAAATACCCACCATTCACAGTAGTTATGCAAATCTGAACGGATTTCTCAAAACCCCAACCCCTAACTCTGTATATAAAAATCTTCGATGTTTAATCTCTATAATTTTTAATGAGATTCTCCATAAATTGTTGTTAGATAGTTTTTGTTTGGAAAAACATCTCACTTTAGTAGCATACCAGTACGGGGTAGAAGAGAACGATAGAAAAAGGTTAGACTTCAACAATAACATTGATAAATCTATCTACAGGATGCGTATGGTATTTTGAGGAAAATTTATTCTAAAAAAAGCTCTTAGAAACACATAAAAAATGCCTTTTTACTGAAAAAATCAAAACATATTGTTTTGTAATTGTATTCAGTTAAGTCGGTTTCAGCTTCGATAACGGTTTCTCTGCGAGAATTACGGAGATGTTACATTAACGTGCGGTCACTATGTAACCGAACGTATACGTGACCACGTACCGTGGATGCAGCCCATATCAATTAACATCACACACCACCCAAATCTAATTACTAAGCAGAATGTTATGTCAAAGGCAATTCGCTGTCACGTGAACACTGGCTGATCACGAGCCCAACACGTGATCCAAAGACCATGGTGATGGCAAGTCGATGACCGATATCGCCAACTACACTTTGCACGCCAGTAAGGTATAAGTATGTGGCCTTCCTTTTTGAAACTGGTTTAGTTTGTGGCCTACCTCAGAAAAAAACGACAATACATTGAAAATGTTTTCATTTAAACCTAACCTAACCTAACCAAACCTGCAGAGCTGGGTGCGTTCCTCGGTGCGTTGAATAGGTAGGTCACATATGTACTATACCAGAGAAAAGATTCCATAGGCCACATACTAAACCGGCACCAAATGTTATACGACCACGCACCACGTATAGACACATTTACCAATGTGTTCCACCTATACTAACACTAATGAGCTCCATTCTAATGAGATAACGAAGCATATAAATACTAGCAGTAATCTCAAACTAAGATGCTGACTTCAGCGAAATAAAAATATTATATACATAAATATAAATGTAAATAAATAAATATAAATATATCATCTGTACCACACCCACGCACATTAAAAAACCCAGATCTTACGGTTCTGGTTGGAACACTCCTCCCAGGCCCTCTTATGCCTTGACTTCTCGCAGGAACGTACCATAGGGTTACAGAGTATCCCTAGTCCCACACTCCGTCCCGTTTTAGCCGCCTTTACGGCCCGCGTAAAAAGACTCGGCGGCAGTATTCTTATTCCCCTACCAGAGGGAAAGGAGAAAATGGACATATATACTCAAAGAAGTGGTACAGGACAGTATTACAGAGGAATAATCGCATAAAATAAAGTAACATATTTTCTCTGATCATACAAAGGGGATGCCTACTGAACTCACGCATGGAGAGAAGTCGACCGTATTTTGTCGAGAGCTGCTCTGAATGGCGAATGAAATGACGGTTTTTTTTTTAAGGTGACGTGTGTATGTTTGGGGAGATTGCGTTGACGTGTGTGGTGTACAGTTTGTAGAACACACGAGAATTATACCCGGCTTACTTTCCCCACTGTCTCCTCCAATTCGCCTAGTTTCCCCATGTATAGTGTTTCCTCATTGTTCCGGCCCACTTATTGTAGACATAACTTTAGTACAATGAGGTTATAGAGCAAATCTCTCGCATAACAAAGTTACTCGCGGGAAAATAAAGAGCTCTCGCCAAAATCTCTCTCTCTTCCTATTCCGTAGGAAGAGAGAGAGATCTCGCGCGAGAGTTCTTCAGTTTCCCGCAAGGAACCTCATTATGGGAGAGATGTGCTGGGTCTCACTACACTTAGAAAATTTTCGATTCTATTAGAATTGTAGTGCTGACATGGTGGTATCATGTTCTCCGTGCAACAAGGTCATACTCCCCATAAGAAAGCCTTTTAACTGGAGAAATTTCCCTATAATTAAGCCTGTTGACTGGAGAAAAGCTACATTTGATTTTTCGACGATAAACCATACCATAAATACATCTGATATATTGTTTCCATTGGGGATTACATAGACAAAACAAGGGGTTTAATGTAAATTCACACCTACTAAAGTAGTTATGCAAAACTGAAAGTTCTTCACAAAACCCTAGTCACTAACTCTATATTTAAGAATCTACCCAATTTAATCTCTAAAACTTTCGGTGAGATTTCCCATAAATTATTGGATAATTATGGTTTGGAAACGAATATCATTCTAGCACGGAGCAGAGGAGAGAACGGCGCAAAATGGCTAAACGCGGGCTAGACTTTAACAATCTATATACCAAGGTTCTTTCTCTCTCTCTCTCCTTACAGTATAAAGCAGTGGTTCTTAACCTTTTTCAGGGCCCGTACCCCTTGATTATCCCAGGAAAAAATCTCGTACCCCCATCCATTATAAATACAATGCAAACATATAGAAAGGATTAGTGATACAAACCTTGCTGAGAAATTATTAGATGCCTTCAATTACTGAACAAAGGCACTTTTTATTTCAAATTAGAAATGTCAATCAGTAGGATACAATGAATGCACATTATACTTTCTCATGGTACCATAGTGCTGGCCATCATGTCTCGTACCCCCAGGTTTAAGGTTTCGTACCCCTTGGGTGGTTCAGGTATCCCAGGTTAAGAACCACTGGTATAAAGGTATCTAACTCAAAGGCACGCACCTGGTCCCACCAACCACCCTTTCCCTCCCTCTCGTCTTAGCTCCTCATGGATGAGGGGTCATCTCTGTATCTCGCCCACTGCCCTGGGTCAGTCGCAATGTAGCGACACCTCCTCTTCGTCCCTTCATGCAGAGAGAAAAGACGGGGAGAAATCCCTTTGTGCTGCTTCAACATATCATTCACACATCAACATATTTACATACGACTCCGTGGCGCGGTTGGTAGAGTCCCCGACTGTCACTATGGCGATCCGGGTTCGAATCCTGCCCAGGGCTGAAAGAATTTCAGTATCGCTACGCTTCGAGTCGTTACTCCAACTCTCGTGGCGGCGGGGTTGGGGTGTGTGCGCGTGTAAGGTCAAAGCATTACCCATAGATCGGTCATACGAGCTCTGAGCTCTCTTCTGATAGGGAAATAGATGTCGATCACGAGTCCAACACGTGATCCAAAGACCAAGGTGAAAGGTGAATCACATAAGCATCACCTACACACTGTCGCTCTCCACTAATACCTATCTCCTTCTTTCTCCCTTCCTCAACAGACATTCATCTCTTTCTCAACGCCCCTTCCATCCATCTCATCCACGGTCGTCCGCTGAAGTTCACTCCCCACACCTACAACGCAAAGCCGAAGCTCTACCGACTATAAGCGCCTAGTGCTGTGTGTTGCATTTCGTGCAGTGTATGAGTATATCTTATGGATAGTGTCGTGTTACAGGTGTTGCACTGGGGAGGAAATACGCCAGTGATATGAGGATCTAGGTGGGTGATAGGTAGAATTCTTCCTCAGCCTGGCTATGGCGATTTCCTCCCGTCTATTGCTCCTGTATGATGTTGACCAGTCTGTTACTCGTATGAGCTCCTTTTGTTTATGTGTGACATGGAAATTGTCCCACTGGTGTTGTCAGTAGGCGTGTAATTGTTTTCTTAAGATTGAATTGAAAGTGCCTATGTCTATATCTATAATAGAGTCATTGTCTAACACAGATTTGGCCAACGTGTATAGTTATAGTTAAAATAGATGTGGGGCAGACCCCTTTCCTCGGTTATTTTAATAGTCTCGTGGACTGTCAACTGTTAGTTAGAGGTCAGGATAGATAAAGTGGGGAGAGGGAGGGAGTGGGGGTTTTGTCGAAGGAAAGAGTGAAAGGGAAGGAAGTAAGAGTTATGAAAGATGTGGGGCAGACCCACTTCCTCGGTTAATTTTATAGTCTCGTGGACTTTTTTTTATAGTGTGGGTGTGTATAATTTGGGAGTGAAGCTCCCACGGACTTCGATTGAGAGCCCGTTTACAGGGTGATTTTACATAAGTGTGTGCGGGCCCAACCACACACACTCATACATTCACAAGATGTGCATACGTATATGAAATGCGTATGCACATCTCAGTGAATGCACCTTTCCCAATGTGAACTGTGTGCTGTGTGCAAGTGGTGTGTCAACTGTATAATTTAGTTCTCAAGTTTATAAAACAGGATATTTAGCGGCGCATTAGTATCAAAACAATTTTACTGAAAATGTCATTGATATAATATATAATGTTATTATAAACAAAATATAAAAATATTACAATGTCATTTAAAAACTTTAAACATAATAAACGAATTATATATCAAACATATACGAATAGAGTTTCATTCAATAGGGGTAACTTTAGTAATTTTTGCTCACTCCCCTGTTCTGTGTATCATGTATTGGATGTCGTCTGGGTGGATTCAGCTGGATGAGGAAATTTCATGGCCAGTATCGTTAGACTAATTAGAGAGCAAATTGAGATATTTTCGTTGAAAAGACAGAATACACAGACGAGTACATAGGTGGACTGCCTCACTGCATAGGTTGATATTTTGTGGTGCACACCAACGCGATGTACCATTAGAACATTAAATATTCATTTTGTAAATTATAATGCATGAACGTAATATGCGATTTTCAAATACATATTTTTTGCAAGGCAACCTGATGGTCTACCTCGGACAAACTGGGCTTAATAGTCAAATAGAATATATGGCTGATTAATAATGACAAGCGAATTATCTCAAATGATAAGAACTCTACATCACATGGAGGGCATCAGGATTTTAAAGGTGATAGGTGGGGCATGGAAAAAAATGAGAACCACTGTTTATTAGCAGAGCGTAATTATGAAAGATAAATTAAAGTCGCCCGCACATTATCTTCAGTTTCCATACAAATTATGCAAAATGTAATTTTGGTTTTTATACAACATTATCTTACCTTATGTATTGTTAATCAATTATTATTGTTATATATTTACCTGCATAGTATGCTTGTAATCTATGTTCTTATCTTACAGTGCTTATAGAATTATATGACAACCATTTTCTGTGTATTGTTACGTGACCTATACGTACTGTCCCGTAAGTTAAAGTGGATATATTGATTACGTTAACCATTAATCATATTTGCAAGGTAACCTAAAGGCCTACCATCACTAAACAAACTGCGTTAGAATTTGGATAATATATGCCGGCGCTTATTAAAGACGTCACTAAATCTCAGTTTACCAGAGCGTACTTTGGCACTGGATTAGGTTATGCCTTGATGTCTTAGTCTTCCCTTATGCCCCGTTCCAGAAACTTGCCAGTCTTTTGATGATGGAGATGTTTCGAAAAAGAGTTGATGATAGCAAATACAGTGTTTAGGAAGAAAGACAAGCATAAGTACACATGGAAGAGGGTGGTAGATGAAAGTATTCTATGGTTTCGCTTCCTACTGTTATTGATGTTGGCTTCAACTTCGCAACTGGTATCACTTCGAATTTAGATTTATAATTTTCAATTTCTCTTCAAACTCCATGATCTGGTTGGTCGCTCTTTCAGTTTGCTTCGACATCATTCCGGCTGAGCTTCCTGGGTAGATTTGTTTTAAGTCATCCGCACACATGACGTAGTCGCCTTTCTCTGGGTGCTATAGCGTGAGGTCTACCACGTGACCCGCGTTCCTACGGGACACTCCCCGCACCTGTCCATCAAACATGTGACCTGCCCAAATATATAAAAAACGTGACCTGTCTACGTGACCTGACCTACCCTATTTGTGTCATTCTTAGATGTACGAAGTGTGTATCGCTAAAATAAATGTATTGAAATATATAACATGTTTACTTTTACCTTTCTTCCTTTAATATGAATGTAATTAGAAATCCAATTATCTAAGTCATTCCTAGGGTATGTACAAATCATGTGTTTATCAGTAAAATAAATGTATGGAAATGGTAGACCTCACGCTATAGTACTAACGGGAGGTAAATCTCATGCTATAATGTGGTAGACCTCAAGCTATGGTAGCACCGTCTGCTGTCTACACCGTGTATAGTGTTGGCGCCAGACGCGATCCCTGTGGTACACCACTGTTCAGGAGAAAAGTGATCGCTTTGGTGTTCTTTTAGGCCCCTTTCACACTAGGCAACTAGTGACCGTCACTACTTTATCCGTCCTCTTGTACCATCTTGGGCGTCGAGGGGAGAAAGAGTTTTCTGTCTGTGGCAAGATGGACGGCTTGGATGGGTTGTTGTGGGTCTTCAGGATTACTTTCACATCCTCAATCCAGGTCTTCCTTGGTCTTCTTCTTGCCTTGTAACCTGATATTTTCTTATCGTATGCTTTGCTGGCAAGTTGGTGAGGTGTCATGCGTGTCAGATGTCCAAACCACCTGATTGTTTGTCTCTGAATGTACTGGAGGACAGGTGTTCCCACTATTTCTCTGATCATGTCCCGTCTGGTCTTGTTGACGGCTCTCATACGACATCGCATCTCAGGTGGTTATTTTGCGTTCTACACTTTTGGTCAGGGTCCATGTCTGGCACTGATATGTCAAGGTGGGGATGAAGATGGAATAAATGAGTTTGGATTTGGTTTCAATATGGATGTTGGGATGTTTGAGGAGTGGGGCAAGCTGGTAGCCGACGCTGTTGGCCTTGTGTACTCTCGTCTCAATCTGTTGAGACGTCCGTCTTCAGTGAAAATACTGCCGAGGTACTTAAACTCGCTGGCTTGTTTCAGCGGAGTTCCGTCGATGCTGATTTTGAGGTTGCTAGGTGCTCTGCTAACCTTCATCGTCTCGGTTTTTATGGCTAATTTTCATATCGAGCTTCTTGCACTGTGTTCAGGCTGTCTGTGTGCTCTTGAAGTTGATCTTCTTTCTCATGTACCAGGCTCTGGTCGTCTGCGAACAGCATCTCATTCAGGTCTTCTGGGTTGGGGTTTGCCTCTCTCGTGATTTTGTCCATGTAGATGATAAAAAGTAACGGTGATAGCACGCATCCTTGTCTCACTCCAGATGAAACGTCCGCCCAACGGGGCTCTGGTGAAGCCGCGACGGACCTAGCAAACGGATGGTGGATTACCTATTGCTCAAGAAACTAAAAGGAGAAACCGTCACTAGTTGCCTGTCATTATCTTAAATTGAGCCTTTCACACTACGTCACTGCGGTTGCCCGGTTGCGCAACAGGCTATGGCTGTTGCCCGCTCCGGTAACAAGTGACGGCCACTGGTAGATGCCGTCACCGACCGTCTCTTTTTCTTGACCAGCAAAGGCAACAGGAGCACTTCCTCCATTTATGTCATTCTTTCGACTAACGAGATGATAAAGGATTCCACAACTCGGTGACAGTCCCTGGTTGCTTGCAGTTGCCCGATTCTTTCATACTAGGCAACTAGTGACGGTCACCAGTTGCCTAGTGTGAGAGAGGCCTTAGCGCGATTCGTGCCGTGCTAGGAATAAGAGCCTCGTTCGTTCTCCAGGAAGCTACTGGCGGGTAATTTTTCGTTCCAGACCGTTATGCCAAACTTTGTCGAAGGCTTTGCGTACATCTCGGAGTACTAATATGCATTAGTTGCGTTGGCTACATGTTCATAGGATCGGGCAACTGGCTGTGCCTCGGTGTTGCCACGTGCTGACGTTGTGCAACTCTTCGTCTTCGAGAAGCTCTTGCAGTTTTATCACCCGCCCGGAACTCAACCTTGAAACAGGATGTGTCACGATTTAATGCACATTTATTGTACTGTTGTCTCAGTTCAAAATAAACCAATGAGATATATGTTTTGTTAAGCTCTTTGCACTCTCTTTGAATGATTGGAAATTGTAACCATGACACTCTAGAAGACTGGATATTCGAAAAGGTTTCTGATCTTTAGGTAAAATAAATGACTTCGTATTTAGTGATTATAAGGTTGTACTATTCGACAGGAAATCTGTGGGAAAAACTGATCATGGTGCTCCACAAAATTGCTTTCCTTGGGTAGTTTTCAAATACCTACATACCTATGTTGTCTTGACATAAAAATGTAGTACGAAAAGTAGTTTATCTAAAATTACAGAATCAATCAACTCCATCAGTATCATTACAGGCCAAAGCTGGATCAACGCAGAAAAAACATCCCATGTTACTTCTCATTCATCTTTGTATATATCTTTTTCCTCATCACTTACATCTGTTACCTCTATACCCATTAAACCAACTAAGTTTCTAGGCAGCTTGGCATTAAACCATATATCCTGAAACAAATCTCTTTGTGTTCAGCATACCACAAATGGTAGATTATTCTAGTCCTAAATTTCGCCTTTGTTCAGATTATTCTGTTTACTGCCGAAAACACCCTTTCCGTCGTTGCAGTGTGGCAAACTTAAAATATTCAGTACAATAACCGATAGATGCAGCCTTCTTTTTCATCCCTCACAGAAACCCAATATTTCACAAGAGTTATACAAGTTTTAGTTACGAAGTCAGTGTACAGCCTCAACTCGTTACTTATTTTGGGACGGTGTCTTGACTGACTAAGGATCCAATGCTCGAATTGGGAACGAGTCTATTATTTGAACTGCTTATGAATAAAATGGAATTTTTTTTCGCGTCGGTGTCATCTCGACCCAAACACCGAAACAGACTAATGACAGTGGATTGAAATGAAGATTATATGGGGGGGGGGGGGTCGTCTTTTTCATGTAATCACACTAAAGTCCAGAACGGTTCCCAGGCAGAATTTAATAATTGGCACACCATCACACGTATCAAGATTTTGTTTCCCTGTAGATACAGTAAAACATCTGCAGAAATACAGACACTCCCGTAGATCTACCATGATCGCGTTGTTTACAGTTTGCATTATGTTCCTCTGTGGTCCGTCCCTCACTCGGAAGGTGTATTTTCCACAAAGGTTCTTTCGAATCTCAACCAAACTTCAGCGTTTCGTCATTCCACCTGTAGAGAAACTCGGAGACCCAAGAAGTTTCTCTTCAAGTCGTAAATGACGAACCACTCAAGGTTGGTTTAACTAATTTAACCTCAGAAATTCTCTGTAATGTTGACTTATACAGAAGACCTTCTGCTACACTAGATCTCCGTGCAAAAGGGGAATACAGGACAGAGTTTCGTTTCTACTATACATACACACTTAAGTTTCATTGAAATGTTATGTGTCCTGCTAATTCTTTTCACTGATATAAGTCTGAAATAAGAACACTGTATTTTTTCCACTTGCTTTTAACCAACGATATCAACATGAAATTAGAAGCGAGATCCAACAACACTTAAAAGTTTAATGAAGATTTTGTTTCTATACAATTATGTCAAATTTCTTGTGTATGCTAATGTACTTACAGGTATATCATAACACACATTTTTTTTTTAATATTCGCATTAGTTATATATATTTTTACGTGTGATATTTACTGAACAAGCGTATTAAGTTTCCATTTTATGACAGAAAACGTGGAAAGGGTAGACAATAAAATTTATCCCAGGTCTTCAGAAAATGTTTTAGTCCACAGAACTTCCCACCAATACAACATATTGGCAGGGCCCCGACAAGGAGAGGGGCAGAGGGAGGGTGGCAATACCCCCCGGGGTGGGGTGGGGTGGGGGGCGGCACTTTTGGTGAAAAGAAGGTAGAGCAATTTCCCCCTTATGTACTTTTAATGCATTATTCATTTATCATGAGTTGTGTGTATGAATGATGTGTCTATAAACGTTGTTTTGTGGATGAATGTTACATGTGCATTGTGCTAGTGACAATCAGATGTGGAAGGTGGTGGTGGTAGTGGTGGGGGGGCTGCACCTAGGTACACAATATGCGAATAAAATGGACCTAACACTACGAAGATGCAGCTCTGAAACTTTGTTCTCATTAACGCATTAGATTTTTTTTCTATTATGGGGGTGGGGTGGGTGTTGTACCGAAAGGGATTTCAACTGTTACGAGCCACATATGAGGCTTTCTTCTGGCTTACGCAGACTTTTTTTTCTGCCGAGGGAGTGGATTGGGGTTGGACTAATGGACTTAACCAGGTGTCAATTCAAGCAAGTGTCAGCCACACCTCCGCAAAAGGCTGTAGCTTGATTACTGAACAAGTGTTTAGTTTACACACTCGTCCAACATTAAATCTCTACTGTAAAACTGATAAATCCCCAAACCCTAAACCCCTCCACCTTGCCCGCCAATCCTCCACTTACATATATACAGTACATGTACATACATAGTATGTATGTGTGTGTACGTATATATATATATATATATATATATTATATATATATGTGTGTGTGTGTGTGTGTGTAAAATAATAGTAATAATAATAAAAAAAAACAGTAGTGGAGCAAAATGCATGTCTTATACTGTATACAGAGAAAGAAGAAGGAACATGCGTGGGGCTCAAGTGGCATCTAATGCTTTGCGGGGCAAGTCACCCGCCTTCACCAAAGATGCTAATAATCTACTGACTGCCCAGGTAGTAATGCAGTCTAGTGACCATTGTCCATTTGAAATATTAAAATTAGGAAATTTATCTATCAATGAGGATTCTATTATTTTCCTTTTAAAACTGCACTTTGAATTAAAAATAATTTTTGCCTTATTCCCATCCATACGTGTTGGAAGACAGCGGAATTTTGATGTGCATGTTTGACTGAATTTTTGTGTTCTTTCATCCTGGTGTGTAAATCTCTACCGGTTTGTCCCCAATATACATTATTTTCCTAGACAAGTTATTGGAAAAACTAAAAACAAAGTTTATGTCTTTCTGTGGTAGAAATTGCGAAATATCATTTAAGGACTTATTATAAGACAATTTGATACAGTTTTCGTCCCAAACGAAATTCTTAGTGGAATGGGAAGTGGATCTTATGTAGTCCACATTATTTGGAAATGAAGATAACAACCACCAGGAATCGGTTAAAAAGAATAAGGTATCCTGATTGGTTTTTAAATAGAGCCCCAAGCAAAGCCAAAATGAGTCACTTTGGATCTAAGTGCCCTCAGGAAAAGACCTGAGGCAACACTATATTTAATTTTATCAGGATGGTGGCTGAAAAAGTTATGTACACTTTCTCTGTATATAAGACATTTTCTCTGTATGTAAGACATTTTCTCTGTATGTAAGACATTTTCTCTGTATATAAGACATTTTCTCTGTATATAAGACATTTTCTCTGTAAGACATTTTCTCTGTATGTAAGACATTTTCTCTGTATATAAGACATGCCTTTTGCTCCGCTACTCTGTATTCCACTGAAGAGGATCACAGTCCGTGATCGATATATATGGATATCATTTATTTAATTTCTTCTTATCCAACACAGTGGGTTCTTGTTGAATTAAATCTGTGTTATAGAACATTATTATTTTATACACTCCAGAAAACGGGGTTCATAGCCCAAACGTCCTATGGTGAAGGCACATGGCCCAAACGTCCTATGGTTGAGGCACATGGCCCAAACTTCCTATGGTTGAGGCACATGGCCAAAAACGTCCTATGGTTGAGGCACATGGCCCAAACGTCATATGGTGGAAGCACATGACCCAAACGTCCTATGGTGGAGGCACATGACCCAAACGTCCTATGGTGGAGGCACATGGCCCAAACGTCCTATGGTGGAGGTACATGGCCCAAACGTCCTATGGTGGAGGCACATGGCCCAAACGTCCTATGGTGGAGGCACATGGCCCAAACGTCCTATGGTGGAGGCACATGGCCCAAACGTCCTATGGTGGAGGCACATGGCCCAAACGTCCTATGGTGGAGGGACAAGGCCCAAACGTCCTTTGATGGAGGGACATGACCCAAACGTCCTTTGATGGAGGGACATGGCCCAAACGTCCTTTGATGGAGGGACATGGCCCAAACGTCCTTTGATGGAGGGACATGACCCAAACGTCCTTTGATGGAGGGACATGGCCCAAACGTCCTATGGCGAAGGGACATGGCCCAAACGTCCTATGGCGAAGGGACAATGCCCAAACGTCCTAAGGTGGAGGCACCTGGCCCAAACGTCATATGGTGGAGGCACATGGCCCAAACGTCCTATGGTGGAGGCACATGGCCCAAACGTCCTATGGTGGAGGTACATGGCCCAAACGTCCTATGGTGGAGGCACATGGCCCAAACGTCCTATGGTGGAGGCACATGGCCCAAACGTCCTATGGTGGAGGGACAAGGCCCAAACGTCCTTTGATGGAGGGACATGACCCAAACGTCCTTTGATGGAGGGACATGGCCCAAACGTCCTTTGATGGAGGGACATGGCCCAAACGTCCTTTGATGGCGGGACATGACCCAAACGTCCTTAGATGGAGGGACATGACCCAAACGTCCTATGGCGAAGGGACATGGCCCAAACGTCCTATGGCGAAGGGACAATGCCCAAACGTCCTAAGGTGAAGGCACCTGGCCCAAACGTCATATGGTGGAGGCACATGGCCCAAACGTCCTATGGTGGAGGCACATTACCCAAACGTCATATGGTGGAGGCACATGGCCCAAACGTCCTATGTTGAAGGCACATGGCCCAAACGTCCTATAGTGGAGGCACATGACCCAAACGTCCTATGGTGGATGCACATGGCCCAAACGTCCTATGGTGGATGCACATGGCCCAAACGACATTGACAGATTGGAAAGAGTACAACGGCGAGCCACAAAACTGATTCCAAATATAAAAAATAAATCATACGAAAATCGACTAAAACATATGAATCTGTTTTCCCTAAAAAAAAAAGCGTAGACTCAGAGGTGACTTGATACAGGTCTTTAAAATTCTAAAGGGAATTGACAACATCAAAAGTGACCAAATTTTCACATTGAATGATAATCAGACAAGAAACAATGGTCTTAAACTCTCCGGAAATAGATTCAATTTGGAAGTAGGTAGAAACAACTTTGCCAACCGTGTAGTAAATGAATGGAATAAACTTCCTGCACAGGTAGTGCAATGTAGTTCAGTTCGAAGCTTTAAGAATCATTTAGATAAATACCTAAGTAAGATGCTGTAATGATTATAATTTATCTTATATTATTTGTTTTTGTTTTGTTATCATTTGTCTGTCTGATTTTTATTTATTATTAGTTATATGTCAATTTATTATTATTTACTATTTACCTGTTTGTTTATTATCTAACTATACCTATGCATTTATTTATGTATTTTATTTGTTATTTACATTATCATAGTTTTTATTTATTATTTTATTATTAATATGATTTTTTTTCGCATCCGACCTAGATATGGATCAAAAGGTCTCCTGTCGGCATGCTCCGCCTTTGTAATCCTTTGGTGGAGGCACATGGCCCAAACGTCCTATGGTTGAGGCACATGGCCCAAACGTCCTATGGTGGAGACACATGACCTAAACGTCCTATGGTGGACACACATGGCCCAAACGTCCTATGGTGGAGACACATGACCTAAACGTCCTATGGTGGACACACATGGCCCAAACGTCCTATGGTGGATGTCCATGGCCCAAAGGTCCTTGGGTAGAAGCACATGGCCCACATGTCCTATGGTGGATGCCCATGGCCCATACGTCCTATGGTGGAGGCACATGGCCCAAACATTTGAACCACGTCTTTCTTTATATTTATTTATTTATTTGTGGATTGTTTTGAGTAGATAGCGAATGGGTGTAAATAAGCTCTGGCTGTTGGGCCCGGGTTTGGGGGATGTCCAACTTCCAACGAATTAATTAACTTTTTAGAACGTACTTGAATCAACACTCGGTTAAAAAAAATAATGATAATACTCGACACAATTTTACCTATCTAATAATTTATCCTCGCCCATTGCCATTCCTTGCTTTGGTAACTAGATTTCGTGTTTATAAGTGTGGATTGTGATATTTTGTTGAAGTCGCCTATACTATGTGAAGCGTATCCAGACTGAGGCTGTTACTGAAATTGGACCAAGTAGTCCACTTGACAAAACCCTTGCACATTTTATGTCGGAAGTACATAAGAATGAAAGAGACTACAAGAGACCATAAGGCCTACACTAAGTGTCCCCATGGTCCTGAACACTTGCCACCATTCATAGTTAACCTTCCCTTGCAACAACCATTTGCTTCTGAGCTTATATAATCTATTCGATTCGTTAACCATTCTATTTGGGGAACCAGTTTTTATTATTTCCTTCTTAAATCTAAACTTGGCCGATTCATATCCTCTTGGTTAATTTCCGCAATGTCTACCCTTACAGTAATGAATGTCCGAAATAATTTCATAACGTTATTCGAATCTGATATTGATTTCCATAATCCATCCCTAGTTGCTATGAAACGAATAAACTTCAGTAGACGCAATCATTTGAGCTGTTATTCATGATTTGGACCGGAGGAGTTCGATTGGACTTTGTGATGGTGTAAGTAATTTAAAAAAAATGGTACGACGCTCGCCTTCCTCTTCTCTCCGCCATCATTGTTTATGTCGACAACCAAATAATTCGTGTGTACACAGCCAATGAAAATTTTATATAACGAAAACATTAAGTTTCCGGAAATCTTCAATTATGGAAAGCTAGTAATATGTAAGTTTATCTAGAAGAGTAAGAAGACGAAGCCTATGGTGGACTTCTATGAAAAGAATTCACTTCTATAGAATGATTTGACACAAACGTATTCCACCGGAATCCAACACCGCTTACCATAAGATGGCGTCGGTAGAATTCTACCTGCCATTATACATCTTTATACAGCTGTAGAAATCCTACCTTCCCCCGTATCGAAACGGGTAATATCAAACTAGTAATGGCATAGTTAAGAAATAAATCACCAATGTATACAATTTGCTTGACGCTGTGATGTTTCCAAAGAGGGGGGGGCAGCAATGAGGTGGAATGAAAGTAATGTGCCTTACATGCTTACCATGTAGTTAAAACTATTATAATTCTTAAAAATGTTAATATATTAAAGCACATACATTCCGATATGTCTTTAGTTGCATTGAGGCAACTATGATTATGTAACAAGTACAATCTGATGTAACGATACGTCAGACATGTAAGAATTCATTCAGCTATAATTAAAATATAGGGGATTCCCTAATCACGGAATTAAAACACATAATAATATGCAACTTCTGATGAAAGTATATGTCATGAACAATGTCACCAGCAAAACGTACCTTATCAATTTGTCAATGAACCGCAGGATATGATAATATATTTCTTGCACCGTGGTTTCACTCCCTACTTTAGGCCAAGAGATGAAGTCTAGTAGTTCGAATTTCAGATTTGAAATACAAATAGTCGATTTGTAGAAATATATAAATCCCTTCGCCAATTTCAATTTGTATTATTTTGGAATATTCAAATTTTACTGTTGTAGAGCCGATTTTTTACCTAGCCGTGTTTTTAAATATGTACAATACGCGTTTCCGATATTATTTGCGCAAATCGAAATCGAATAAAGAAAATCTATTCACGAAAAATTATAAATCGGCGACGTCAAATTATAAATCGGCGACGTCAAATTACGGTTTCCAAAATTTTCATATTATTATTATTTTTTTTAATGATGAAAATATCATTCTTACCATAAACTCTTTGGAATCTCTTTTGCTCTTGTAATTAGTTAATTTACCACCAAGCAAACTATTGATGAGCTCTTTGTACTAATTTGACCCTTTCCTAATATTTTGTACTTTTTAACATTGAATTAAATTCCCACATTTGGGTCAATCTTTAAATTCTGTCTAGATGTTTTTGCAATAGTTTATGATATTCTTCGTATTCTGTTCTCTTCACGATCATTACACCATCTACAAACAGGTTAATATAGTTACACGAATCATTAACCCCTTCCATACGATGACGACTACGTGGACGTCATACGGCACGAGTGGGTGTATGAGGATGCTTTGTTTGCCGTTTTGATTATATATATTTTGTAGTTGTAGATGAGTGACCTCCCATATTCTGCTTGATCATGTTTTCAGCGTTTATTAATATTCAGAAGAGAACGAGTAATACAGCTGTAACTTTATATTTTAAAACGCGATTATTGTGGTGCATCATCGAATCATTGTACACCAGGCAGTTGATGCCAAGATCTAAGAATATAAGGTCTAACCACTTCCGACCGAATTTCGAGGGAGTTGGCGCAGCGGGCCCGTGAACGTCACCTGGCTGCTCAAAGTGGGGTTAGCGGGTCCTATAGCTGTCAGTTGAAGCTGGTCCGTCGTTCGAAAATGACGTCGCCTTCGCTCGCACTGCTCCACGCAATTAGTTATATTCTGACAAATATTATATAAAATATATATATAAATATATATAAAATATTATAGTTCCTGTCTATATATATGAATATATAATATATATATATAATATATAAAATATTATAGTTCCTGTCTTCCTTGGCGTTTCACAGTTTTCTTCAGTGTATCACAAAGAGAAAATGGACTCATCCAAATGACGTCAAAAGCTGCGCAGAAGAATGTAAACGGTCTGACCTGTATATTTAGACCTTGGTTGATGCTGCAAGCGAAAATTTGGACTCGTATTGACGCTCTGGCACAGATAGTGGCTTGCCCCCATTCTTGATATTTTACACTTTACTATTGTTCTCGTGTATTGGGGTTTCAAGAAATCTTACCTATTCCAGGAGACTTCCTTTAAGTTCTCCAGTGTGCTTCAACTTCCACGGTAGTAGTTTTTGCGGTACAGTGACAAAGACTTCTCCAGATCTAGGCACTCACAGTCCATCCATTCATAACTCCTTAGACGCATCTATCCTTGAATCAAAGCTTAACATGTTCAAGACAAATAAACATGTAGCAAACTGATATGGTGGTCGTCCATAAGTGGGCTACCTAGAAAAGACCCGCTTTCGCAGGATCGAATTTTGTGGGAGGTCAAGGACGGTCTGTTAGGTAGTGAAAGATAGTAGAGTGTTTCACCCACCTTTCACCCTTGTCACCTGCCTTTGTCCCTTTCTTCACTTTGTTATTATTGTGTTTGTTTCCCACTGTTTCGTTACACATAACATGTCACTCACAAATTTTAGTCGGCAGGTCCTGTTACCTCCAATCATCCATTTGGTTAAGTTCCATTTAGTATGTTTTCCTTCTGATATAATATTCAGTCTAGGGGGAATGAAAGAGAGTTTGCTTCCTTTTCTCGATTAATTCGTATACAGCGTGATTCTCTGGGGGTACATTCAAGGAACCCCCCGGGAGCATGTAAGCCAGGTCTTAGGTGAGTTTTGTAGTGATGTAGTGATTTCTTTAGTCCAATGATCTCTAACTTTATATTTAAGATCCTCCCCAAAGGGCGTGGTATTACAATCGTGAACCAATTTAATTTTTACTCCTCCTTCACCCTTTCCCCAATCAGATTCGTTGTTATAAGTATATATGGCAATATTGTTTACTTAGACACTCTCGAATCACTGCATATCTCACTTATGTTACAAAATTCTTAAGTCAGCAATGGACCCCTGGCCATTGTTTATAAAAACAAGGCGAAGAACGAACTTATGGAACTTCCACATTTGCGGGTTATTACATTTATAAACACCTAACACATAAAAATACAAACCCACGCCCCCCTAGCACTATTTCTAGCCAGCCTCTTACAGAGTGAAAAGGCGGCTATTACCAAAAGCGCTTCGGGTCTGGCTCAGGATTAGGCGTCTGTAAGTCAGAGTTCCGCCTCAGTTTCTTTTTGTAGGCTGGCACCTCATTCCTGAGGCACAATAACATCCAATGTACAGCTGCACAGAAAACTATCGTTAGTAAATCACGCTAATCATTTTGACACAAAACAACGAAACTATTTGAGACAAGTTGAAGTCTCCATCGGAAATAAGATTATCATGTCATAGTGAATCCATATGAACTCCGGAACTATTATTCGATTCATATTCATTCAGAAGGAATTCGAACAATTCGAACCCCAGAAATACCAACCCTTCGGTATCATAAGGTTATGTTCATTAGCGAATGTTTCGACACCCCTACTAACGATAGTTTTCTGTGTAGCTGTACATAAGTAGGCTATGAATGTTGCTCACCAGTTCTCTGCATTTCTTCAGTATCAAGTTGGAGATCCTGTTGGTTTGCCTCACAATTAGTGACACAATATCTTTTATCTGAATGACTTACGGGGCAATAAGGTGGTCGTGGCCAGTTATCCTGGTGGCAGCGGGTCTCCTAACAGAGGTCTGAGCAACGGAGTGATCTACTACCCGATTTGTATTTTTCCTTACCCAACACCACTATCCTCTCCCTGTCAGTCACAAAGTAGTTTTCCTTAATGAAAAATTACTGGATTTTTAATACTATTTCAGCTTACGTCGATGCATCTTCATAGACCAAGATCTAGTCTTGCATAGACCTTTCCTTCTATCTGCGTCCTGTTATTTAATTTCTATCAGTCAATCATGGGGACATCTTTTTCTCTCTCTTCCTGAACTCCTCCTCGATTCCTAGCAGTGATTATCACCTAACCCAACAATTTAAGTGCATAGGGTAAAGGGGGAGGCTTTGGTCGCAGACATTCAGTGACTCTTGGCGTATGCTCCCAGAGTCCTTACAAGGATTGGTGAAGCGCAACAGAAGACCCACCAAACCGCTTCATTCATTATATCACAGAAGTCGCAGCCTGACGTCGTGAGGACGTTATTCATCTGACATCTGTACAAGGATAACGTATGCCTATGGCAAATGAAACATCAACTCTACAATGACTTAAATGCCAGAGATGAACAGAGTAGCGTGCGTCATTCACCAACGCCAGTGAATCACCGTTTGAACATTGGGCGGGTAAGCGTCCAAGCGAGCCTTCCATCCCGCGCCGGGCCATCTTCACTCAAAACACGGTTGTGTGACGTGGCCTAAAGTCATATAAGTAAACGAGGAAAAACTGGTCACAGTACCGACTACCAATGTTCACCCTGGGGTAGCTTCCTGTCAATAGAAAGCTCCACATTTTGCCTCCTGTATTTAATGCATTCAACTCCATAATTAGTCGTTGATGAAGAATTCTGTATTTTTTTCAGTCTAAACATTTTATATCAACGCTTATCCCTCTGACCAAGTCATTTAGGTAACAGATAGTGAAACAACTCGTTACTTTTAAAGCCGTATTGTGCATCACTAATTAGTTTGTTCTCTGACATATGCTTCACTATTTCCTTCTGGATAATACTCTTGAATTGGTCACTGGCACTGTTCTGTGTTTTGCTTTTCTGCATTGTTTTCAAATATTGGTGATGTAGTTCAATATCTAAAGAAACCCGATAGATATTTAAGAGTGGGTCAAAATCACCCTGCATTACTTGAAAATCATTGGTGATACCCAATCCGGTCCTGGTATCTTTTCATTAGTTCCAGCCCATTCTGTAGCATTCTCCTTATCGGGCCCTCGAAACAGATGGCTCTACCAGGAGTTAAATTGTAATTGCTCACAATGGAAAAGGGAAGAGAAAGAACCGTATAAGATATGATGACCATTACGTAAATATATCAGTGTGAGATGAATGAATATCAAGTGGGCTTATATAACAAGAAACTGACGGCATGTTAGAAGGACGAAGACTTACTTGGGGTACAATCCAAGTGAATGACGTAATTCAAAGAAAAGTTTGTTAAATAAAGGCACTTGGACGGTATCCCACGAACATAGCTTCATTCCTGTATACTACAGTTATATAAATACACTAGTAGAAGAGAGGATGATATACTGACTATAGACGGCAATTCCAGCGGTCTACGGGTGCGGACCGTTTACAGGGGAGGCCACTACAAGTCTTTTGGATAGTGTTTACAATCTGTAGACTTGTGGGAGGATACTAAGTGGTCATTTTTTTAAGTTACAATGCCTGAATTTGAGTGGCCGTGGCAATATAGCTTTCCACCCTTCTTTACGTATGTTATACTGAACTTCATATTTTTTTAAATTTCCTGTTGTTATATGAATCGAAATTTGTAGATAGTTTAGTCAGCACTATTTTTGTGAACAACATTTATCTAAAATACATGTTATTTATCGATGCTCCGTTGTAAAACGTTAAACTGTATCATGAATGTGAAAAATCTCTTAATTACAAAATTCTTTGATTCACTGGTCAGTAATGAATGTACTGTAGCACAATGAAGGGCTTGCCATTGTCAATGGCAAGCCCTTCATTGTGCTACAGTACATTCATTACATTCATTACATTTACATTACATTACATTACATTACATTACATTATAATCTGTCAATGGCATTGACAGATTATCAAGTACTGTACTAGGAATCTGTTACTATTTAAGCCTTTTAATTTTAAGGATTGATGAACAACATCATTTAACATAATTAATAGGGTAACTAGTAAGATAATATCATGACCCATGAGAAAACAAAGGTTATAGCATTCGGTATTATTCAGGATAGATGAAGGTGATTTGATCAAGTTTGATGTTTCTGAAGTTTTTGGCTAGAATAGGTATTTCCAAATATTTTTATATTAATATTGGCTGGGATTTACAGAATATAACAATAGAGATGTCAATAGTGATTGAATACTTATAATCTTATTGTTTATGTAGTAACAGCAACATCATTGTCATAAGTGGCAATAGTAGTACTACTACAATTACTGCTAAGTGGCATTATTCTTAATTTACCTTGTGTAATGCCAAAATAAGGATGCATTATTAGTATATAATTTTTTGTTGCATAGAAGTAATATAAGATTATTAGTCATTTATGTAGTATCTATTTTCTTAAAGGTCGTCCAGCCTCTTGTGTAGGTTTATTAACCACTTCAGTATGACTCAAATTTTCGCTCACAGCATTGGCTGCCAAATGTACGATTCACCACACTACATGCATTATAAAACAAAGTCACTGCTGTATTTCTCATTCTCTTTTACTCTGAGTAGTAATGATATGTACATAAATATATACATATACCAAAGACTTTTTTCCCCCTTATAAAGGAGGTAGCCAAAAGACAAAGGCATAAAAACCACTCCCACCCATTCCATCCCTATCACACTCCACTCCCTTCCACCCTCTTCCCTCCCTCTTATCTTGGCACCTCCTAGATGATGGGTCATCCCTGCATCTTGTCCACTGCCCTGGGTCAGAATCAGTGTTGCAAGACACAGCATGTCCACAGCAAGGCTGCTTCATTAGTAATAATAAATAGAAAAAGAGAACAAAACAGTTCACAGAAACTGAGGGTAACTTATGTACAACTGCAAAAATATATATATAATCAAGATGCCAACACTGGCATCCTCGTGTACCCACTTGTGTCTCATGACACCTACATGGGTGTCATCGTACCAAAGTGATATAACATGAAAAATGCATTTTAATTGGTTATATTCCTTCAGTATTCTTTTAATTCTTTACATATTCCAGTGGCCATGGCTGGATATGACTTCCTCATTCAGTGTTTCCTTAACTTTCTCGTATTTCTTCATTCTTTAGATTTGGTGATTATTTTCTGTCCTCTGTCCTGTGCCTCATTACTTGGGTCAGAGGCAGTGCAACAAGATGCAACACTTCCGCAGTAGGGCCTGACAGCTTTCACTTTGTGTTCATCCCCAGGTACCTATTTTTTGTGACACTTCATTTCTCTTAGACATTTACTTGCTTCCCATACTCTATAACTCATCTTCACCTCCATTCTATGTGGTCCCAAATACCAGTACTTTAAGCTCTATACTTCCTCTAGCCTTTCATCTTTTAAAATTACCACCACTGTGTCTTGCTAAATTGCTTCTGATCCAGGGCAGTGGGCAGGATACAGGTATGGCCCATCATCCATGAGGAGCTAAGATGAGAGTGGGGGGGGAAAGGGTGGTGAATGGGAGTTAAATGGGTGGGAGTAGGTATGTGCCTTTGACTTGGCCACCTTCCTTATGAGGGGACTAAAACTCTTGGTATATATATACATCACCGTCACCCCTTGTAAATTTCATCACCTTACTTTTGATGATAGGGAGGGAGGAGGGGAGTGGAATATATAGGAAATGAAATGGGTGGGAGTGGTTTCTATGCCTTTTTCTTTTTGGCTACCACCTGTGTAGGGGGAAAAAACCTTTGGTATATGTATGTATGTATGTCCAGACGCTCCTCAACTTATGTTTTAGTTACGTACCGAATGGCTGAACGTAAGTTGAAAATGAACGTAAGTTGTTACTGTACTATACATCAGTAAATTCTAATACCGTATCTTATAAAACACCCCTAAATCATTAATTAAACACAAAACATGGTAAAATAATAACATTAATTTCAAATATATTAAATTCAAGCAACATAAATTGAGATGGTGGAGGCAAGGCATTTTCAGTTTGTCGTCTGTGCAATGTAAACAATGGACGCAGTGTCGTGCGCAAGTATCGTTTGAACTAAGGAGAGCGCAGTAAACTAAAAAATTCACTCAAATTATTTTTTTTTTACAATTTTTTTTTTACTGTAAGTTCAAACGTAAAATCGATAAAACGTAAAACGAATGAACGTAAGTAGAGGAGCGTCTGTACTTTTGTGTGCATTTACTTTCAGCTTTTTCCCCTCACAAATGGAAAAATCTGTCAATTGATTGGATTGGGGGAAGTAGCACTATTTAAAGTCAGTGGAAGTTAGAACTGCTGGTTCCAACTTCGGGACAGAGTCAGGGAGGGAAAATAATGAAATTTTCATCTGACATTGTTTGTTTACATTACTTTGTGTTGATTTTTTTATTATCAGTTATTATATATATATTTTTATTTATTTAGACATTTGGGAATGGATGCGAAGAGGAGACTGTATGAAGGAGTGATTGTGCCAACAGCACTGTATGGGGCAGAAACGTGGAACATAAGAGAAGAAGAGAGAAGGAGTTTGAATGTGTTTGAGATGAGGTGTCTGAGAAGTATGGTGGGGGTTACTAGGCTAGATAGAGTGAGAAATGAGGAGGTGAGGAGGAGAACAGGGGTGAAAAAGGATTTGGGAGAGAGGGTTGATGAAAGAATATTAGGATGGTTTGGACACATGGAAAGAATGAGTGAAGAAAGACTAGTAAAAGAGGTATGGAAGGCAGATGTGGAGGGAGTGAACATGAGGGGACGTCCTAGGATGAGGTGGATGGATGGGGTGAAGGGGGCTTTGGGGAAGAGGGGAATGTCTGTTGAGGAAGGAAGGGAGAGGACGGAAGACAGAGGTGAGTGGAGAATGGTTGTATATGGATGATGTTGTGACTGCATGAGGAGGAATAGGCGGGGGGGTGGGGGGGTTAGTATGTGTGAGTAAATTTTGACGCAGCCCGAAGGGATTTCTCCCCGTCCTCTCCTTATATGCAAAGGGGGACGGAGAGGGGGGGTCGCCGATTAAATGAAGCGGCCTTGCTGTGGATGTACTGTGTCTTGCGACACTGCTTCTGACCCAGGGCGGTGGGCAGGGTTCAGGGATGACCCGTCATCCAGGAGGTGCTCAGATGAGAGGAAGGGTGGGAGGGGTGTGGAGTGTATTTAGGGATGAAATGGGTGGGAGTGTTTTTTATGCCTTTCCTTTTGTGGCTACCTCCCTTGGAAGGGGGAAAAAGCCTTGGTATATGTATGTATGTATGTATTTACATATGCTACAAATGGCAAATTTCAAAGGTTTCCCACCAAAAAAAAAAAGGGGCGAGTGATTTTATTGAGGAAATTGTCAGGGTGATACTAAGGCCAAAAATAAAAGAAAGATATTTCATTGTCAAAGCAACTGCAATGGAAGTGAAATCGCAGTCGAGTTGAAAAGATTAAGATTACTCTTTTCCCACAAGTCAAAGTTCCATGACCTAGGGTGAAAGTTTGAGCTAGAAAAAGAAACAATCCTGAAAAAAAAAAAGATAGACTTTGACAAATGAGAGAATTAGTTTTCTCAGTACCACAGATACAAGCAAAGCCAGGACAAAAACAAAAGAGGATAAAGGGGATGCAGTAACCTTTAAAGAGATCATAAAACAGCAAAGAAGAGAAATTGATAGGCTAGAAGAAAGAATAGTGAAATTGTTATAAAAAGGGAATCTCTTGTGAGATGAAGTTGACAAAATTAGGCGTTTCATACTCTTTGGTTGATGAGAAGACTATATCACTTCATGGAAGGTGGGGAAATTACCTCTGATTCTGAGAAATGACTTGGATGTAATGGATCAGATTGATGCCATACTTTGGTTTGGTCAGTACAAGAGAAATGCGTCATGTCCAATGAAAATAAAATTGAAAACACAATCCATAGCAAATGAAGTAATTAGCACATTGTGGAAGTTAGCAAGAGAAAAAAGTTTGAAAAAAATATTTGGATTTAGGAAAATGCAAATAAGGATGAAAGCGAGGATGCAAGAAGATTTTATTTTTTTTGTTTAATATCAGAATGTGAGGAAATGATTAAGATAAAAAAGGCAATATTACACAGAAAACACTACAAGGAAACTTAAAGTAGCCTGTAAAAGTGTAGATGGTTTACTATTGGGCAGGTTGGAGATCAACTTTTCTTCACTGCCTATTTTAAATTCCAAGTCTATGCCCTATACAATACTGTTTGCACAATCACCCTTTCATACTGTCTTCACCAGAGAGAAAATACAAAATTGGGACATAGATAATAACAAGCAATCTCCCCACATGAGTGAGTTTACAACATCACTAAAAGAAATATCAGAACATCTATCAAGACTGGACGTCAGAAAATCACATGGCCCGGATGGTATTGCAAATTGGATTCTAAAGGAGTGCAAAGAAGAACTAACAGACAAAATACACATCTTAATAAACAGCTCACTCAAAGAAGGAAAGATACCCAAGGACTGGAAAAATGCTAACATTGTACCAATATATAAAGGAGGAAACAAGGAAGAACCCACCAACTATAGGCCAGTATCACTAACAAGTACTATAGCCAAAATTTGTGAGAAAATAATCAAGAATAGGTGGGTAAAACATCTGGAAGAAAACAACATATTAAACCCAAGACAATTCGGGTTCAGACAAGGAAGATCATACACCACAAACTTAATATGCTTTTACTCAAGACTAATAGACATAGTGCAAGAAAGAAATGGATGGGCTGATTGTGCATTCCTAGACTTGCAAAAAGCCTTTGACAAAGTACCACACAGAAAATTACTAAAAAAACTGGAACACATAGGAGGAATACAAGGAAACCTACTAAAATGGATGGAGGACTTTCTGACTGGTAGAAAGATGAGAGTAGTGCTCAGAGAAAAATATTCAGATTGGAAAGAGGTGATCAGTGGAGTACCGCAAGGATCTGTACTGGCACCAATAATGTTTGCTATCTATATGAATGACATGGACGAGGACGTGAACTGCTACATGAGCTGCTTTGCTGATGACGCCAAACTGTTAAGGAAAGTAGAAACTGATGAGGACTGTGAAGCACTGCAAGAAGACCTAAATAGGGTATGGAACTGAAGTCAGAAATGGGAAGTGGACTTTAATACTAAGAAGTGTAGCATAATGGAGTTTGGAAAAAGCAAAAACAGAATATCAGGAAAATATACAATTGGAACCAAGGAAGTAAAGAAAGTAGGATCCGAAAAAGATTTGGGTGTAATTATCACGAACGTTGTCCTATGATATACAGATTAACAAAATTGTCGGGGAGACTTACAACTTGCTAAGATCAATAAAAGTGGCATTTACATACTTGGACGAAGACATGATAAAAAAAATATTGGTTACATTGATAAGGCCTAGATTAGAGTATGCAGCGACATTGTGGTCCCCCAGTACCAAAAAGAATATAAAGAAAATAGAAAGAATCCAAAGAGCAGCTACAAAAATGGCACCTGCACTTGCAAACCTATCATACGAGGAGAGATTGGCTAAACTGGAGTTACCGACACTGGAGCAAAGAAGAGAGAGGTGACCTATTGACCATCTACAGAATCATGAAAGGCACAGAGATACTTGATAGAGAGAACTTACTTAACTGGGACAAAAGAAACACAAGAGGACATGGAAAGAAAATAAAAAAACATAGCTATAGAAGAGAACTGAAGAAAAACAGTTTTCCACATAGAGTTTTGGACACTTGGAACAAACTGGATAATGAAATAGTATGCGCAAAAACCATTCATGAGTTTAAAAACAAACTAGACACTGCGAGATACAATGGTGGGACAACACGAGCATAGCTCCCCTTCCCGCAAAATACAACTAGGTAAATACAATCTCCTCTTTGCATCCATTCCTAGTTGCCTATTTCTCATAAGGCTTTTTAATCCCCCAAAGTATTTATTTGGTTCTCTCAATCTACAATTTACCTCCACCTCCATTCCTCCCTTTCCTCCCACCTGTGACCCCAAATACCTAAAGCTGTCCACTTCCTCCAGCCTCTCTCCTTTTAGACTTGCTTCCAACTCACTGCTGTCCTCTACCCTTGTATGTTTCATCACTTTATTTTTACCCATGTTTACCTTCAACCTTCTCCTATCACATACTTTCTCAAACTCTGTTACTGACTTCTTTAATCCCTCCTCTGACCTGGCTACAAGCTCAGTGTAGTCAGCAAACAACAACTGGCTCACCTCCTGCTTTTCTCCATTTTCTTTAACAATCTCCAGTCCCCTGCCCATTGCCCTCACCTGTACCTCTGGTACCACCCCGTCCATATATATATTGAACAGCCATGGCAATATGACACAGCCCTGACGCAGTCCCACATTTACCTCAAACCACTCACTCTCTCCATTTCCCATTCTAACACAGACTACTACTCTTGTAAAAACTCTTGACTGCCCTTAACAGCTTTCTCCCAATCCCATATATTTGCAAAACCTCCCACAGTGCTTTCCCGCCATATATATATATATATATATATATATATATATATATATATATATATATATATATATATATATATATATATATATACACACACACACACACTGTTAACTGTTAAGGAAAGTAAAAACTGAAAAGGATTGCGAATCACTGCAGGAAGACCTGAATAAGGTATGGAACTGGAGTCAGAAATGGGAAGTGGACTTCAATATTAAGAAGGGTAGCATAATGGAGTTTGGAAAAAGCAAAAACAGAATATCAGGACAATATAAAATTGGAACCAAGGAGGTAAAGAAGGAGAGATCCGAAAATTCTTTTTGGGGGTAATTATCTCAAATGACTTGTCCTATGACAAACAGATAAATAAAATTGTCAGAGAATCCTACAACTTGCTAAGATCAATAAAAGTGGTGTTTGCATATTTGGATGAAGAAATTATTAAAAAGATATTGATCACATTGATAAGGCCTAGACTAGATTATGCGGTGACATTGTGGTCACTCAGTACCAAAAAGAATACAAAGAAAATTGAAAGAATCCAGAGAGCAGCAACAAAAGTGGCACCTGCACTTGCAGACTTGTCATATGAGGAGAGACTGGCTAAACTAGAGTTACCGACTCTGGAGCAAAGAAAAGAGGTGATCTACTGACCATCTACAGAATCATGAAAGGCACAGAAATACTCAATAGAGAGGACTTGTTAAACTGGGACAAGAGAAGCACAACAGGACATGGAAAGAAAATAAAAAAACATAGCTACAGAAGAGATCTGAAGAAAAACAGTTTTCCACATAGAGTAGTGGACACTTGGAACAAACTGGACAAAGAAATAGTGTGGGCAAAAATTATTCATGAGTTTAAAGCGGCCCATACACGATCAATTATATTGCGCAATTTCACCGCTTTAGCCCTCCGGATGGGCTAAGTGATGTCGGCCAACTGCTGTTGCCTGTCCACGGTGGCCGGGGGTGGGGTGCCCACCTCTTTCGGCTGACGTGCCCCAAAAACACAAACGAGGGGAAGGTGCCGCCGCCAACTAGACACTGTGAGATACAAAGGCGGGACAGCACGAGCGTAGCTCCCCTTCCTGCAAAATACAACTTGGTAAATACACATACATACTATCAGACCTCGCCCAACATGACTTCTCCGTGTACGAAATTTTACATATACACAAATAGATAAGATATTCCAGCATTTGCAGAAAACAGCCACAATTCACAATATCACAATTTGAATAGCCTGTCTGGTTGTGTTGTACGCCAGTGTCTGAAGAGGTACTGGGAACCTAACCTATTTTTTCCCATAAAACCTGATATTCAACCAACACAAATTTCGCCCTGTACGATGACTAAGGAACCTAACACTCATGTTCAGCGAGGTCTGACTGTATATTGTTATATAAACATCCCTGTTAGAACTATGTTTCACAACAGAATAAGTGTGTGACAAAAATTAAAAAAGTAATACAGTAGAATATCATTCTATTAACAAACTATAGTTAACACTGAACTTTTAACAGTTTTACAAATATGAAATATACAATTGATCCTCAAAAGAACATGGCTCCAAGCAGGCACTTAACTAGTTCCTGGGAAGGGAGTGATGGGGTGACAAAGAGACACTTAGATATATCCGAGAAGGGTGATATTGATACACACCTGCCAGTGACCCCACACTATGACCTGACCAGACCAAACTGCAGTTAACCTTATCTGGCCCCTCTGATCTTCTGACCACCAGTCAGGTCCAGTACCCTCTCACTCCAAGTGCATTTTTCTTGCACTGAACATACTAGCATGATTGTATGTATATGTGCATAACACTCCCCTGGCACAAAGGGTTGGTAAGCTTATCTCACTGGGGAAACAAAAGCCAATCGCTTCCTATATCTATGGAAGGCACAAATGAGACCCATTGGCCTATAATATCAAAAGTGTTTCTGGATCCAAAATTCGCAGTGAGCAGGAGAGGACAGGTGTTCTCACCTGTGACAACGGTCATGTTGGAGACAACAGGCAGGCATTTGCAACTGTGATGATGAATCTGCTGCATATGGAGACATCAAGTCTCAGAGTTTAGCTGGGCATAGCATCCATGTGGTCAAAATTCATAGTGAGCATGGGAGGGCAGCCATCTTTGCCTACAACAGTACACATTGATGTCAGATGGAAGTTCACGAGTGAAGTACATGGATTCAGGTATTACCAAAGACTCTTTGCTGGGGTATTCAGTCCAATCTTGAGAATGTCCTTGTTCTGGAATTCCTGAAGAAAGTTAGGATCCCTGCTTCTGTGGCTGGGCTTTTGGGAACCTCCAAAATAATTGGAGGGGATTAAACCTAATTTCTTGTCAACTTCCCCCCCACACCTTCCTAGGTGCCAGTCAGTCCACTGGCCTGCCAGACCTTTTAGATACAAAGATGAATAAGCCATTGATTAACACAATGAAGCTTTAACAATGACAATAATTTTGAAATATTAAAAGTAAAATCTATGATTATTCTTTCATATTTAAAGTCCATAATGACTCACAGAAAGGTTCAAAATCAGTGAAAAACACATGTAGGATTGGGACACGTAACACAAATAAATTAAAAAGGTGAATTACAGGGTACCGTATGGCATGACATATGTACAAGACAATACTATTCTCACACGCCCAGAACCACGGAATAAGACATCAACACCAATGAATTCCAACAAATCTATTAGCTGTGCTATGAAATCTCAACACAAAAAAGAGATTGGCCATCTCTGGACAGGCCCCCATATGTTACACAAGCATGCCTGATAGGACTATGTTTTGCAACTGAAAAAGTTTTGCAACTGAAAAAGGCGAGTCAAGTGCGGGCAAAAATGAAAAAAGTAATATAGTAAAAAATATAATTCCATATATAAACTATAGTCAACACTGAACTTACACCAACTTTACAAGTATGAAATATACAACTGATCCTTAATTAAAAGAACAAAGGTCTGGCTAAGGGGTCCATGCAGGTTGTTAACTAGCTCCTGGGAAGGGAGCAACAAGGCAATGGAGACACAGGATCTCTCTGAGAAGAATGTGCTCATTTATAAACTATCAGTGGCCCCATGCTATGGCCCAACCTGATCAAATCAAACATACTAGTATGCCTGTATGTATATGTGTATAATAATATATATATAATATCAAATCAGCCATCCTGAGTCCACTGCTGAACGAAGGCTTCCTTCATAGCATTCCATGATTCACATGATCGCGCCATCCTCTGCCACATCACTCCTGTAAACTTCTCAATCTCGTCTCTCCACCTTCTGTGAGAATAAACACCTTGTGAGATCGAAACCTTTATTAGTACTATGTTTCGCTTGTTAAAGCTTTTTCAAGTACAAACATGACACACACTCTGAGCACATATAAGCCAACAGGGAAGGAACTGGGAGAGGTTAACAAGCGAAACGTAGTACTAATAAAGGTTTCGATCTCACAAGGTGTTTATTCTCACAGTCTTGTCGGCTTTTGCCATTGTGATTCATCTTCTCCACCTTCTGTCTGGTCTCCCTCTTCCACACTTCCCATCTCGCGGAGTCCACTCAGTAACACACTTGCTCCATCGCTCATCAGTTGTTCGTAATAACTTACCTGCCCAATTCCACTTCCTCTCTTTTACTGCTTCCGCAATATCTTTCACTCTAGTCTGCTCTCTCATCCAACTTGCTCTCTTTTGGTCTCTCAGCATTATTCCCATCATTGATCTCTCCATTCTCCTCTGTGCTGTTCTTAGTTTTGTTTCCATTGCCTTTGTTAGTTTCCAAGTCTCACACCCGTAGATTATTGCTGGTAGAATGCATTGATTATATATATATATATATATATATATATATATATATATATAAGATATATATATATATGTATATGTACACTTTAAACCCACTATCAGAGAAATAATATCAGAAATACAGGAACACTGTATATTTCGACTACTATCTGTAGTCCTTTTCAGCAGAATGGTTACAAGAAGATAGAGTACAGATATAAATGAGGTAGTGAGGAGTACTCTATCTTCTTGTAACCATTCTGCTGAAGAGGACTACAGATAGTAGTTGAAATATACAGTGTTCCTGTACTTCTGATATTATTTTTCTGATAGTGGGTTTAAAGTGTACATTTACAAATGTGTAATGACATCAGTTTCCCATATTATATATATATATATATATATATATATACATACATATATATATGCATATACATACATATATATATATATACATACATATATATACATATATATATATACATATATATACATACATACATATGCTAATAAGAACACGGGTACGTGTGTTCACTTATGCAAAGTAGACCACTTGGAAAAAGGAAACTAACAAAGCAGAGCGCTTTCGTATATTACATCTTCAGTGCAACAAGTACAAAGTAATAGAAATGCATACATAATATGTACACGAAACAAAGGAACAAGGACAGTTTGGATATGGGTAGCGGCCAATTACCCCCTGGGGGGGTGGAAGGTCATTGTCAATTAACTTATGATGGTGGGGCGACATCAGGTCACAGTCGCCAGGGTCACATAGTGTCGATGGGTTACAATTTACCTGATATCATCTTACTAATTTCTTGACAAATAAAATTATCAAGTTTGTATAAGCCTTTATGAAGGTTGGTATTTTGATTACTGGTGGTATGAATCAAACTACACTCTATTAAATTTCTTGCTATTATGTTGTTGGTATAATAGATTGGCTGAGCATTATCCCAATCAACTGGATGATTATTTAATTCAATATGTTTGAAAATACCACTCGAATTATTGCCATCCCTAACATTTTTCTTATGTTGTTCAATTCTAATGTTTAAGGGTTTGGCAGTTTGACCTATGTAAAATTGATTACACATTTTGCAAGGAATTTTATAAATGCATCCTTTTTTAATTTCAATACTATTGTTGATGAGTTTATGTTTTACTGTACTATCATTTTTAAAAACTACCTTTACGTTAAATCTTTTTAATAACTCTGTGATACTTAACAAATTTTCTTGAAATGGTAAAATTAAAACATTATGATAATTGAAAGGTGATTTGGGTTGAGGAGTTAAAAATGATTTCCTTGCAAAATTGTAAGCAATATCAAGGAATTGCTTAGGGTATCTTAATTCTAGCCCAATGATAAAAACATTTCTGATTTCTTCATCAATAAATTCAGGACTACAAATACGAAAAGCTCTTAAAAACATAGAAGCAAAGACTGTACATTTAATATTATTTGGATGAGAATAATAATAATGGATATATGAACTTACATTGGTTGGTTTACGATATACTTTAAATTTAAGGCTATTGTCATGACGTAGGATAGTGCAATCTAAGAAAGGTAAGGTACAATTTTTCTCAATTTCTAAAGTAAATTTAAATTTAGATTTAGATTTAATATATATATATATATATATATGTATATATATGTATATACATATATATATATATATATATATACATACATACATACATACATATACCAAGGCTTTTTCCCCCTTACTAGGGAGGTAGCCAAAAAGGAAAAGGCATAAAATCATTCCCACCCATTCCATCCCTGAAAACACTCCACACCCCTCCATCCTCCCTCCCATCTTAGCACCTCCTAGATGACGGGTCATCCCTGCACCCTGTCCACTGCCCTGGGTCACAAGCAGTGTCGCAAGACACAGCACATCCACAGCAAGGCCGCTTCATTAAATCGGCGACCCCCCCTCTCCGTCCCCCCATATAAAGGAGAGGACGGGGAGAAATCCCTTCGGGCTGCGTCAAAATTTTGCTCACACACACTACCTCACCCCCCCATCCCCCCATCCATTCCGCCTCATGCATCACAATATCTTCCATATACAACCATTCTCCATTCACCCCTGTCTTCTGTCCTCTCCCATCCTTCCTCAACAGACATTCCCCTCTTCCCCAAAGCCCCATCCATCCATCTCATCCTAGGATGTTCACTCCCTCCACATCTGCCTTCCATACCTCCTTTACTAGTCTTTCTTCACTCATTCTTTCCATGTGTCCAAACCATCCTAATACTCTTTCATCAACCCTATCTCCCAACTCCCTTTCCACCCCTGTTCTCCTCCTCACCTCCTCATTTCTCACTCTATCTAGCCTAGTAACCCCCATCATACTTCTCAGATACTTCATCTCAAACACATTCAAGCTCCTTCTCTCTTCCTCTCTTATGTTCCATGTTTCTGCTCCATACAGTGCTGTTGGCACAATCACTCCTTCATACAGTCTCCTCTTAGCATCCATTCCCAAATTTCTATTCCTCATTACACTTTTTATTCCATCAAGGCATTTACTCGCTTCTCTCAATCCCCCCAACCCCAAGAGTTGGGGGCCAAACAGCAGCAACCACCCCTGGGCATCAGCTCTATGCAGGTGGCACCGATCCCCAAGAGGAGCTATGCCTGCCTTGGGGAGTGCCACAATTGAAAGAGTTGGTGCAACTGGTGCAGCTGTACCATGTGCTATGAGTTAAGCTCAAGGGCTCAGTGAAAAGGAGGTTAGGACAGCAGTTAGCCGTCTACCTTGATTCATGGGAGTTAGGTTGACTCCATGTTCGAGCCCTTTTGTAGGTCCCATAATTTCATTCGTAGAGCATCTGTTTAGCATCACACTAAGCCCGAGATTAATTCCTGAGCTACTGCTGGATTTATTATATATATACATACACACACACGGAAAATCATAAGAAGAGTGAAAAATAAGGAGGACAGTAGAATATTGATAAAAGATCTGGATATATGTACTATTTTTGCATGGAGCCAAGAATGGGAAATGAAGTTCAGTACCACAAAATGCAAAGTACTGGGAATGGCGAATAGTGGCAAAAGACCATCCTTAAACTATTCCTTGAGAAGTGAACACATTACAAAAGCAAAAGAGTGGAAAGACTTGGGAATGTTAATTAAAGACAACCTGTCATCTGGCAGACATATCAGCTGGGTTGTGGGAGAGATATATGGATTAGTGCAGAAGATTAAAGTGGCATTCCATTATTTGGATAAAGAGATGATAAAAAAACTCATCAAAACCCTGATATGTCCAAGACTGGAATATGTGTCAGTAGTATGGTCCCCACACAGAGTGAAGGATATAAGCAAGATTGAGAGAATACAAAGGGCAGTAACCAAATTGGTCCCCAGCCTAACAGATAAATCATATAAAGAAATTCAAAAATAGTGGGTCCACCAACTTTGAAAGATTGAAGAGAAAGAGGTGACATGATTACAGTGTTCAACTCACTAAAGGAGATAGATTGCATTGATTGAAGAGATCTCCTGATTAAAGATGGGAGGGCTTTAAGAGGTTGTGGAAATAAATTAAGGAAGACCACATGCCAAAAGGATGTGAAGAAATACACATTTTCCATATAGATGTATAAATATGTGGAATAGCTTAGAGGGTGATATAGTTCAAGCTCAAATAATACACGAGTTCAGATCTAAATATGATAATTGGAAATCAAAGATATAGATTAATTTGGAACCGTACATGAATTTGAATTTAGGTGTTAGAAAATTAGAGAATAAGAGACAGGACCCAATGAGTGTTGCTCTTTTCCTGTATGCTGCAATTAGGTAAATACAATTAGGTAAATACACACACAGTATGACTGGTATGCAAACTTCCTGTAAATGGCAAATGCCTGCCACTTCCCCTCCTAGAAAAATCCTGGGTGTGCCCCTGGCTCACTAAGTTTTTTTTATAATATGAAATGTCAACAACATGATAAAGCTGTACTAATTAATCTTGTGTTAGAGGACAGCAAACATATAATGAAAATAATGAGCAAAGCTTATCAGCTTGTGATTGATGTTCATTTTTCTTCACCTGAAAAAAGTTGTTTATCTGAATTATCTTATCTCTAGTGGGAGAAATTGAAATTGAAACCTATTTCTTGGTAAAGACTTGCTGAAGGAGAAACCTTGTCTTATCAACGCTCATATATCATCTTGCACCATTTGGCATATGCTGTTGTTCCCTGAACCCACGACAACCCTTCTCTCCTGGATGGCACATTTTTTTCTTCCAGATGCTGTCAGGTTGTTAGTAATTGTTATTATTATTTCATTTTATTATTATTATTTTTTTCCTTCCATCTTTGGTATCCTCCTGGTGATAGAAGGGTGACAGTCCATTTCTATTGCCACTTCCATATTGGGTGGCACTCTTTCTACTACTCTACGAGTAGTTATCACCAGTTTATTAAATAAATTTCTGTGATATCTCCACTTTAATGGCAAAGGGTTATACTCAATGTCAGTATGAATGTTAGAATTGTTCATTGTGATCACATTACTTGTGATAATGCCTTCATTTTTCCCATCTCTTTGCATCCATTCATTCACTCTTCCGTGGTCTCTTTACTCCTTGAGAAATTATTCACACCCAGACTACCCTCTACACACATTTATACACACACACGTGGGCGGGAAGTTGGGGGTGTGTGTGTGTTTGTGTAAGGTCATAGCATTACCCATAGATCGGACCTACGAGCTCTGAGCTCTCTTCCAGGAGAGAAATAGCTATCGATCACGAGTCCAACACGTGATCCAAAGACCAAAGACCAAGTGAATACACACCATAGTGGCTGTTCACTATATGAATGAACAAATGATGAAAAAACTTATAGAAACCCAGATTTGTCCAGGACTAGAACATGCATCAGTGGTATCGACCCAGATGAATCACATGAGGAGAGGCTAAGAGCACTGAGTCTGCAAACATTGAAAGAATGAAGAGAAACTGGTTATATGATGACAGTATTCAATCAATCAGTCTGTTGCTCTCTTGCATAAGACCTACAGCTTCCAGGAAACTGGCAATAACCCCAGGGGGTGGACCATAAGTCACCTAGGGAAGAGATAATGAATTGTTTGTGGATTGAAGTCATGAAGAGAAATTGGTTATATGATGACATCATTCAATCAATCAGTCTGTTGTCCCTGGTTTCTCTTTCATAAGACAAACAGCCTACAGGGAACTGGCAACAACCTCAGGGGGGGGACCATAAGTCACTTAGGGAAGAGATGGTGTATTGTTTGGGGATTGTTAGTGTGGGGCATTGTATTGGGAGGTGAAATGAATGGGATAGATGGCCCCACAAATTTATATGCAAATGATGCTAAGATCATGGAGGAAATTAAAAGCAGTGAGGATTTTAAACTTCAGGATGACCTAGAAATGTAAAATCTTGGAAATGGATTAGATTAAAGACCAACAGGAAGATACAAAATTGGAGATGGAAAGGTAAAAAAGGAAAGGTATTTAGGTATTTTATTCAGGATGATCTGTCATCAGAAATTCATATAAAGAGAATAACAGAAGATTGCTGAAGAATATGGGAATGGAGTATTGGTACATGGAAGAGGACATGATGAAAAAAAATAATTGAAAGTCTGACTCATCCCAGACTGGAATATGCAGCAGTGATGTCACCATATCTATAGAAAGCAGAGAAAAATATAATACAAATGGTAGCAACCAAGGTGTATGAGGAAAGACTAAGAAAACTGGAATTTCCCACAAGGGAACAGTGAAGAGAGATTACATGATAATGATATTTAAGTCATGGAACGGTATAGAATGCGGAAGATTGATGGTATGGGATGGAATATTAACATTAGGTCATAGTGAAAGATTGAAAATGCAAATTTTGTTTGAAATATGTCGGGAAGTATAACTATCGGGAAATTTTTAGAAGTGCACATCTACGCGATATAGCAATAGAAAAATCAGTTATTAGTTTTGTAGATTATAATACATTAATGTAATATGTGATTTGCATGGCGGAAATCAATAACAAAAAAGTTGCTAAAACATATTTACTAACGAACGAAGTCGCGGCGGTTGAATAATACGTCATGTTTGTTTTGATAGATGCCGAGGTCGAAGAAATAAAAGGATTATAAATTCTTTTATAACCTAACCTAACGTACGTAACCTAACCCATTGTTCTCTCATAAAGTCCAAGGAAGCCCTATTGTCTATGTAACAACGCTTATTAACGTCACCTGGAGTTGGAGAACACCCGGTCCACAACGTGAAAGCTATCGTCAAACTGACAGTGGACTGGACAGACGTCAGCATGGCGTTTGGACCATATCCTAGGGGCTTCGGACGTTAGTAGATTTGCGTGTAACATTTTTTTTTTTTCGTTTATGTCGCTTAGGTGTGCACGACTAAAATAGATGTGTGGATTTGTGGAATAAATTGGATGAAAATATAATCCAGGCCACCAGAATAAAAGTGGAGGGAAAGAGATGGGACTCCATGATTACAACACCCCAGTTTAGTAAAATTAGGTAATCACAACTAAGTAAATACACATGGCCATGGGTTTGTGATGTGTGTGTAAAATCACCCCACAACCCAGCTCTCATCTGAGAAGGCAGTGACTGTCGACCACGAGTTAAGCAGGTGGTCCTAGACCATAGTGAACGAAACAGGTGTGACGCGAACCCACTGCACAGGTGTCCCTTGAATGGGTTTCCTGCAGCTGTAGCTCTGTACATCTGTAACTGCAGGTGTTATTCCAGTGCCAGGGTCGTTAAAGCTGTTTACATCATACATATTAACACACTGTGCAGTGAGTGTGGATTTTCGGCTGGTGATAGAACAATGGTGCAAGTCGCGTAGTCCATGACTGGAATGAATTTCCCACTGGAACGATGGAGTGGTGTACAGCAGTGTTGCCGCATTTTCTACACTGCCGTGAAGAATGGGAGTGTTGCCATACCGGGGCATACATTTTTCTCGGGCGTGTGCCGACTTTCATAGCAAGACATACTTGTCAAGTTTTGACTAATGTTGGTTCTTATATATATATATATATATATATATATATATATATATATATATATATATATATATATATATATATATATATATATATTCTTGAATGTATATAAGGCCCCCATGCCCTAACATATTCAGTAAAATATAAAATTTCTTTTTTATATTGTCGCAAAAAGAAAGCTGAAACTTTAGCGTAGAATTTTTTTTTCTACACCGTTAAAAACGTATCTTTTGGGGGTACAATATTTTATAAGTAACATAATTACTATTTGATAACTAGTTATATGATTTTTAAACAACATCTTGATTTTTTAAATGTTTTGAACAGCCCACTATGTAGAAAAATTTTCCTCGCGCAGTTGCCACATGCCGCTATTTTTCTACGTTTTGGTACGAAATTCTACCTAACGGCTGTCCTGCTTATGATGCAACCAGTATGCGTCTGTCAGTTTTGGGTATTTTGTTTTATTTATCAGTTTGGGTTATTATTATTATTATTATTATTATTATTATTGTTATTATGATTATTATCGTTATTATTATTATTATCATTATTATTATTATTATTATTACTGTTAGAAAAATATTACGTCACCAGTATGCGTCTGTCGGTTTTGGGTATTTTATTTTCATAATTCTTATTTACCAGTTTGGGTTTTTATTTTTATTATTATTATTATTATTGTTATTATTATTATTATTATTGTTGTTGATGTTTTGTTGATATTGTTTTTATTATTGTTGTTAATTTTCGACCACTTATAGACCGAAAACACCTGTCGACATGATTTGCCATCGTAAAGCATGCTACTTGCTTTTGCTACTTTGTTTGGGTATAAACGACTTCGGTTACAATATTCTAGACTTCCGGAAGGACATCTCAACAGTGTAAGTAAAATTCGGATAGGTTTCTCTTAGTTCGTTATTCAGAATTAGTACCATTCAGGTGACGCAAAAGTAAATTGACATTTGAAAATTTGAAGAAAAAATCAAAAGATGTAACCGACGTCGTTTCTACTCAAACGAAGTAGCAATAGCAAGTAGCACGTTAGGGAGAAATGCTTAGTGTGCCACCACCTTACCCCTTTGAGCTACGGAAGTGGACTTCTTTCGGCTGAATGAAATCGTCTGGCGACAGCCAGAACAAACGACGAGAAAATAAGTGAATGGGTTTAAGGAAGATGACGCCATTTTTTTTTCGCTCGCCCGTGACGCCAACTGCTTTCAACTAAATGCTGAATAATTTGGCCATAGATAGACCAAAATCGTTAATTTACAGCAGCGTTTCCCAAACTTTTCCTACCATAGCACCTCCTGATGTCATGTCTAAGCAGTCCAACACCCTGAACTTGTTATTAGAATGATAAAAGAAAGTGAAGTGTAATGCTCGATGATTTATTTTCTTGATTCCTTAGAACTGAAACACATTGACGATATTGTTTGTAGAAGAAATAAGAACACCCTAGAAAAATAAAATAGCATGGAAAAGTCAAATATGCACAACTGGGTAATTAATGTTACATATATCAATGTGATTTTTAAGTGTACATCACTTTCCAGCACCCCAGGTTAAACGCTGATTTAGGACATTGCATTATCTGCACAATACAATACAGATATAGTCTTTACTCCATCTAGACCAAGAGATTCCACATACTGAATAAAATTACATCTTTTAGCCAGGAGAAATAATGAGTTGTCAAGAACTTAGATTTTTTTTATGTCTGCAGTGAGTAGGCCAATGACTAAGTATTTTTAGTGCTCCTTCGCTGATACGTGGAGGCGATGTCGCTGAGATGTTGTCAAGGTCAATAGGAGGGAGGAATAATAGAAGCGAAATACGATCAACATTATTTAATTATTTACCTTTATTTGTTATATATTTATCTTTATTATTTGTTATATATTTATCTTTATTATTTGTTCTGTTTACCGAAAGATTTTTCCCCCTTACAAGGGAAGTAGCCGTGTCAGGTACGTACCTACTCCCACTCACTCCACTCCCCTCCACCCTCTTCCCTCCCTCTCGTCTTAGCTCCTCACGGATGTCGGGTCATCCCTGTATCCCGCCCGCTGCCCTGGGTCAGAAGCAGTGTCGCAAGACACAGCACATCCACAGCTAAGCCGCTTCACTTAATCGGCGACCACACCCCTCTCCAGGCGGAGTGGGGTGTGGGGTCGTTCTACGTCTGTTATTTATTATTTCGTTCATATTAGTTTCGGATCACATGAAGAATTGTCACCCCCAGAACCCCCACATGAAGATTTGTCACCCCCAGAACCCCCACATGAAGATTTGTCACCCCCAGAACGCCCACATGAAGAATCGTCACCCCATGAAACCCCCACCTGAAGATTTGTCAACCCAGTACGCCGAATATCAACAGTGGAATAAAGTTTAGGTTAGGTTAGGTTGAATGAGGGTTATGCTCATTGTCATCAACTTATACAACTGTCACCCTAGGATAGCCCACATGAAGAATTGTCACCCTAGGATAGCCCACATGAAGAATTATCACCCTAGGATAACCCACATGAAGAATCATTGTCACCCTAGAATGGCCCACATGAAGAATCATTGTCACCCTAGGATGGTCCACATGAGGAATCATTGTCATCCTAGGATAGCCCACATGAAGAATCATCACCTTAGGATAGCCCACATGAAGAATTGTCACCCTAGGATAGCCCTCGGACGTCCCGTGTCTTCATCATCCACCTTCCTCAAACCTGTCACAATCTCTCTCTCTCTCTCTCTCTCTCTCTCTCTCTCTCTCTCTATATATATATATATATATATATATATATATGTATATATATATATATATGTATATATATGTATATATATATATATGTATATATATATATATATATATATATATATATATATGCGTGTGTGTTCAGATAGCACGCACACACACACACACACACACACACACACACACACACACACACACACACACACACACACACACTTCTTTTTAGCACTTGTGCACTCTGACCCCACTTAGAAATCATTGGTCAGCATCAGCATTGTTGTTGTGGGAGGTGGTGGCGGGATGATGTGTGTAGTCTTTCGTTGTGTTAGTGAAGAGGGTAGGACCACTGCCTGATCAGGGCCTCGACTGGTCGAGACCCCAGGAGACTTGAGGGCCCCAATGTGAACAAAAACCGGCTGTCGTCAGCGGTTGGCGCCAGATGCCAAAGGTTTGTTTTGAACTGGCGATGAAAGGTATCATCTTAAGAAGAACGCTAACTGCTTCTCGTTCAGTAAAGGTTACAAGTAGACAAGCCCTTACAGCAATAGAGCGATCGTCAAGCAACCCGTCGCCAGGCCTTATTTTTTATTTTATTTTTTAATGTAAGTCTGTTGGTCCTTACTGAACCCCTTCCTAGCCGAAGTTGTGCCGCGGAGACACGGTGGTAGTCTTAAAAAAAATCTTTCCCTTCCAAGGATTTATACAAAGAAAGATTTATATAAGGATTTTTATTTCTAGGAATGCCACCATAAGATTCTTACGGTGGTATTCTTAAAAAAATCTTTCCCTTCCAAGGATTTATATAAGATTTATATAAGGAAATGTTTATATTAGGATTTTTTATAATTTTTATTTTTTTTATTTTTTTAAGAATACCATCGAAAATTCCCTGCTGTTAGGAAGAAATGGATGATGCCTGCCCGGTACGGAAGGCTTGAAATTGGCAGTTTGTTCACCAAATCCACGAAGTTGGCTATGTCGTCGAAGAACTGGAACCTTGTTAGTTGTGAGGGGATTTCCCATCATCGGGGATAAAAAAAAAAAATCTCATAGCGGCACCAGAATTAACGCACAAGAAGCCACCACTCCCGTCCGGGAATTGAAGGCTTTGGCAACTCAATTTGAAGTGCTGCTAGCTTCTGGGAGAGCATTACGTAAGATTTCACTTTCCAAATGTCGGTCGTTCAATCGTCTACGCAGTTGCAGTGTCCGTCTTGGTTATAAAGTTGCTTATTCACGTGTTAAGGGAAGTGCAAACTCGCCCCCCCCCTCTCCCAAGTTGATGACGTCTTACGTAAAGACTGCTGAAGCTACTGCCTGCCAGTCGAACAAGTTGAACTGGAGTCCGGGACGGTGTGGGGGGGGGGGGAGTTGAAGGGACCAGTAGAGACCAGCTTTGCTCCCACCAGTTCTGGAGTCGCTCCGAGCTGAATAAAAACATTTGCCATTAGGGAGAATAAAATTAATAATGTTATTTCCACCTGAAAAAAACAAACAAACCCGACCCCCGCTCACACTGACGACGTGAAGAGAATAATGAAAGAAAACGGATAACTTGACGTAGGCAACGATAACCGTCGTCTCCCCCATAAAAATAAATAGATAAATACATAATTGAATACGTAAATAAATACAAACCAATAAAATAAGATAACACCTAGACTTGTAACTCTCAAATTCTCCTAAGGAAAAAAGTTTAGAATTGAAAGAAAACGGATAACCTGACGTAGGCAAAGATAACCGTCGTCTCCCCCATAAAGATAAATAGATAAATACATAATTAAATAAGTAAATACAAACCAATAAAATAAGATAACACCTAGACTTGTAACTCTCAAATTCTCCCATGAAAAAAAGTTTAGAATTGTAAGACCCGTCCTACAACCACTGCTAACCAACACAGACTCGAGGACATCAAGAAGCGTTTACACTTCTTTGATGAAATCCACACGGCGTTCTACTCATAAACATCACACGGAAAGGAACAACACTCGTATGGTCCTGTGTCTTATTCTCCAGTTATCATATCTAACTTCAAAGATATGTGTATCCATTTTGGTGAATTAACTCAAAATATCCCTGTACTTCCATGTGTGTGTGTGTGTGTGTGTGTGTGTGTGTAAACAAAGCACACACCCATCCAAATCCCATTCGTCTCTTCCATCTAAGCATCTCGTAGAGGAAATGCCATCCCTGTCTTGTGCCACACAGCTCGGATCAGAGACAATGCAGCAAGACATTTGTTTCCACAGCAGGGCTCGATAGCTGCAGCTGGGTTATCTCCACAGCTTCATATGATGGGAGCCCCCCCCCCTCACCATTCACTCGTGGAATTTAAGGAAGCCCCTTTAGACTGCGTCATTTTCTCACCCATATACAACCACTCCCCCCTTTGCTCAACAGACATTCCTCTTCCCATCCATCCACTTCATTCTCGGTCTCCTCAAGTTCATTCCATTTGTGCTTTCCACACTTTGCCAATATTTCCTCTTTCCACCTCCGCACTCCTCGCCTCCATAATTCTCCACCTTTGATACACCCACCGCTCTACTTTATCTCAAACACGTTTAAATTCTTACTTCCTTCAAATTCTGTCTCCGTTCCATACGTGGCCGTGGGAGCAATCATTTTACAACCTCTTTGCGTCATCCCCAGATAACTTCATATCATGACACTTTCCATTCTCCTCCCCAGATATTAATTTGCTCCACTTTCTCTGTAACTCATCTCCACTTCTCAATTTCCTGCCAGTTTCTTCAGCCTCTCATCCAGCCCATCACCCTCATCACTTTACTTTCACCTTCCTCCTCCCACATATCCTTCCAGACTCCGCCACCACTTGCTTCAGTCGTTTGTCCGACTCGACTCCCAACGTAAGAGTCATCCTCAAACAACTGGACCACCTCCCACTTCCCTCCGCTCTCACCGGCTTCAAACCCCTGCCTGCTTGGCACCGTCGCGTTTACCACCCAAACCATCCTGTCCTTATACACGTTGAGCAACCAAGGTGACGTTACACAACCCGGGCGCAGCCACGCCTTCAACTCGGACTGCTCACTTCATACAAGCTTGATTCTTCGTGTAAAATCATGGAGTGCCCTCAAGGAACCCCATGCCCATACGCCTTCTTCTAATCCATGAAAACCAAAAAGACATCCTTACACCTCTGCCAAGTATATTGCATATCTGTCCTATTACAAAGACTTGATCCGCGCACCTACCATCTCTCCTAAACCCACACTGTTATTCAACCAATTACACACTGTTCTAATCCTCTCAGTTAACACCCATATACTTTATCGACCACACTTAACAGACTACTCATTCATACTTGTCCCCTTGTCCCTTACACAGTGGAACTATACATGCACAGTAGTCCACCAGTATACTTCCTCCCCATAGGCACACATTAAGCAGCCTCACTAAGCATTCCACAATAACCACACCACATGACAGCCATCTCCAACATTCTTTGCATTTTCTCCTTTCCTACAGTTCTGCTCTTCTCTTTCGTCAGTCATTTTCCTGACATCTCACATTGCCAATGTCAAAGCCTCCCTGTCTTCCTCTGCATTAACAACTCTCCGAAAGATTTTTCCTGTTTCCCTTATAGCCTTCGCTTCCATTAGCGTCTGTCCATCCACACCTTTTACCTTCTCTTTGACCTCCTCCCACCACATATTACACACAGACATCATGTTTGTGCGTATCCTCCCAGCCGCCCAGCGCATCAGTAACTTTAAATCCTTGACGTCAAATCCACCAGGTACTTTGTGGCTGGGTGTGGTCACCACAGGTTGTTGTGCCATAGCCCTTGGGCAGTCTGCTCTACACCTCGTTTGCAACCTCCATGCCTCCGTCAGCCTTTCTTTGCCCTCATGTAGATTCTCAAATATTCCCGAAAGGTTCGCATTGAAGTGTATACTTGCAAGTGTTCAGTGTTACTAAATACCCCGCCCGTGGCAATTCGATTGAGTGGCATCGTCAGTCTGGCAGCATCAGCATGGCGAGTGATTGAGACACTTTTTTTTCGCAATAACTGGTTCTACCTGCAGGTATTTTGCAGATTGTCTCTCCAAGAAACCTTTATTTGGTTTTATCCGTTTGCGAATTATCTTGATGGGAGATGACCATTTTCACGTGAAGGAATTGTACGCCACTGCGGTTTCCAAGGACACCAGGTGGCGGTGACCTCCTGTGGTATTTAGCGAGTACGATTGCAGACCAGAATCTTTGTCTTCACGTGTAAAGATTCCTGTAAGCTTGGGCGAAAGGTTTATCTATTTACCAAAAGGTTTCTTCCCCTTGTAAGAGAGGAACCAGTCAAGGTGTGCACCCACCCTACACACATCACCCATGTGTTTCCATTTTATCTTGGCTCCTTGTAGGCGAAAAGTAACTTAGCAATAACAGTACTGACAACAAATAAATACTTTCGTGTGGCCAATGCACCCTTCATGAGAAGTTACAACGCTGCTGCCACAGGAGAACAAAAATTAATAAAAAACAAATAGATAGACAAATAAATAAATAGATAAATAAATAAGTTTATAATAAAAAACAGCGGGAACTGTAGATTACAGCGCGTCACTAGGTACGCGTCGCAGCCGTCTGCACGAGACGACCGTTAACTTCTGTTCAAAAGTTCTAGAACGCGCCTGACCACATCCGGCTGCAGACGGCCGAAATTGTATCCATTACCTTTGTGACGAACCTCAAATTGTGTTCTTGCTAAAGCCTTGAGCTGGCATTGTAGGACCAAGTGATGGAGTCCAGCTTCCCAAACTGAAGTGGAGATGAATGGAACAGCCTTTGAAGGGTTTGTGTACGCCCAGCCTATAGTTTCAACAAAAATGTCACCCTTACCCCCGTCCAACACACGCACACACAGATACATATATACGATATGTATCAATTGCACGAGCGTAGAATTTGATATAGCCCAAACTATAATCAGAAGCCAATCCCAAACTAGGTATGAAAGTTGGAGAACAAGAAACAGGATCTTTACGAGTGTAGCTCCTTTCCCGTAATTATAATTAGGTTAAAACACACACGCGCACACACACACACACACACACACACACACACACACACACACACACACACACACACACACACACACACACACACACACACACACACACACACACACACACACACACACACACACACACACACACACCTGAATGTCTTGATTTTTCAGGTTGTCATTCTGGATTGAGAAACGTAAGAGACGGAATGATATCGAGCTCCGATAATCCTGTAAAACCATTGATAAGAAAATACTGATAACACACACACACTGTGGCGAACGTGATTATCAGTAAAGCATGAATATTGAATGATATTGCCAAGTTTGAATGGAGGGAGAGACATAGCTGGAGGCAAGAGCAAAAATTAGATATTCAGATGAGCCTAGAAAAACAACAATAACATCAACGAACGGAAACAGAGGAAGCACACTACTGGAAGGTGATAAGCCAGAAACTGAGGAATTGACGTAAAAAAAAGATGTTGGAAAAAGTCAGGAAACCGTAAGGAATTTGAAGGTGGCGTATATCAGCGTTGATGATGTCCGTTAGATTTTAAAGGTACACGATTGTTTAAGAAAGAACCTGATTTATATTTAGTATTTAGAAAAATTCTGAATACTAGTTTAGCCGATGGAGTATATCATATATAGAAAAGGGAGAGATGAAAACTATGATCGTGGTTGAGAAGCGGGATTGGGCAGAGATGGTCATTGGAAAGGCTTTATTGCAGTGGCGATTCTAGGACTATGAAACTGGGGGGGGGGGCAGTTCAGGACCAACATAGATGTGAGTTGCAAGCAAAATGAACCTTCACGGGTGGGGGACTTCAGGAATATATGTGTGTATATATATATATATATATATATATATATATATATATATATATGTGTATATATATGTATACCTATATATCTATCTATCTATATATACACATACATACAAAACTCATTACATATATAGAGATATGAAGGCAGGTTAAGAAGGCGCATAGTCGACTGACATTAATTAATTTAAGAAAGATAGGGGTATAGGGAAGATTGTAAGACATATAGTTTTCCAAACAGAAGTGTGGATAAATGTGTGCAAGAGAAGAAAGTCACATCAAAAAGACTAAATAATCGGAACAGAACCAAACATGGATCCATAAGTGATTTGAATCTCATTTTTTTTGCACAATCACTCTTAAAAGTTTTTGGAAACAATAAACATAAGATATGCAAAAAAAAAAAAAAAAAAATGGGGGGTCACCCTGGGGGCCAGCTGAAAAAATGGGGGCATGCCCCCCCAGCCCACCCCCCTAGAATCGCCACTGCTTTATTGTTATTAGTTTTTAATCTTGTTTGTATTGATTTATTTATTTGTATTTATTTTAGAGAAATAGACTGGTGATATTTCCCAAAGTCAACAAATAAACAGCATAAATTAAACATTTTAACCATATGTCTTCGGAATAGGAAAATATGTCCCGAAACTTAAATTAAAATTATTTAAAAGAAAATGTTGGTTTGACCGTTTCTGCAAAAATGAAAAAAAAAAAACGGGAAAAAGGGAGAAATAGGAACCATTATAGGTATTAAAGAATGAGTTCACAAAAATAAGGAGAGAGGAAGAAAAGAGTTACGAGGAAAATACAATCAAACAGTTGTAAAGACGAACCAGATATGTCATACCGATTCGATGATGAACCGATGCACATGGAAGGAATAACTCAATCGGAAGAGGGTGGGACAATTTATGAAGATGTTAAAATGGTACTAACTATCGGTAACTTAACGGTAAACTTTAACCCGTGTTTACCGAGGAGAGTTACTTTGAGGGAAATCAAGGAATTTTCTAGAAACGGGGTTGCATGACAGAAGTGGAGGTTCAAAACAGTTGGGAGCGCTGGGCGGGATCTACAGTTAGATACTAGAATGTAAAGGCCGTTTCTCGCCAACCGTTGCGGCTTTGAATAGTTAGAAGAAAACGTTGGCTACAGCATTCCAGACTTCCCTAAGAACATTTCAACATTGTGTCTTACATTTGATAAATATTTACCTTCTCTTAGTTTGCCATTCATTTTCTTAGTATATGACGCAAAGGTATTTTGACATTGGATATTCGAAAAGGCAGAAGGATGTCATCGAAGTCGTTTCTGTTCAAACGAACTCACAACATCCGGCGCCAATCTGCCCAGTGTGAAGCGGCAAGGCTATAACTAATTGATTATATGTATGTGTATGTATATATATATATATATATATATATATCTATATATATATATTGATATATATATATATATATATATATATATATATATATTCACCCGGTTAATGGAAAATCTCTAATCAGGAAAATCGAGAATACAAAGAAAAAACTGAATAACTACAACAATGCTGTCGTTTTTAACTCCACGTATATATATATATATATATATATATATATATATATATATATATATATATATATATATATATATAAATGTGTGTGTGCGTGTGCGTGCGTGCGTGCGTGCGTGCGTGTGAGCTCACTAGAGAGACCGTGCCAAGAGAGACTAATATTGTGGCAATATATAAAGATGGTGACAAGGAGGTTCCTTTGAATAATAGGCCACTCTCTTTGACCAGTGTTAATTAAAATGTGTGAAAGAATTGAGGCCAAGTTATGGTCAAAATATTTCGGAGAGGAAATTTTGCAGACCTCTTGGTTTGGGACGGGAGGGTCAAGAAGCCTTGAAAACAAATTGAAGAGGAGTATGTGTCTGAAGAATGCCAGGAAGCTTCATTTTTCCAAATAGATGCATGAACTTAGCGTACTTTATAACAGTCCAAGCTGCTTCCTTGTATATTACACACACACACACACACACACACACACACACACACACACACACCAGCTTGCTGATGTGGAACCAAACTCATTTGGTAACTCAGCGGTGAGTTCGATCCCCACCCAGGGCTGAAAATCATCTCAGCATTGGAAGCTGGTACCCCGCTCTGTTGGGCAAAGACTTGTTTGTACATAACCATATTATACATCGGGTCATCTATGAGCTCTAAACTCTCATCTGAGAACGTAATAGCTGTTGATCACGAATCCAGCACTTAATTCAAGACCATGGAGGTAGTTGGTGGTGAATCACAAACACACACACACCACCCGTAGGGTCATGCATGGACTCGGAGCTCTCATTTGGGAGGGTAGTAGCTGTCGATCACGAGTCCAACACATGGTCCAAGACCATGGTGAATCACACACACATACACACACACACGTACACATGCGCGCACACATATTAAAGGGAATTAATGTGTTCCGAAACACTTGTTGACCTCGAGAGATCAGAAATAGACGTCATACTAAGGCACAAGAGACGAAATGACATTGAGCGTCGTAATCCCGTAAAACTGCTGACAGGTAAACACTGATAACGGAACGACGCTTACGCGCGTCGCTTTGACACCTTTCCCACTCACAATTTTTACACTTTCCCTTTTATCCGTGTGTTGTACTTAACCTTTTCATCTTTTCTTCCTCCTCCGAGCAGCCTCCAACCAAATGCTGACGTTCGGAAAACCCAGCTCGACGCGTGGTGCTCCCTCGTGGTGGTTTGGTGTAAACACAATGGCGTCAGTCACATCGACGTCACGGAGGCATCCACGCTGCCAGTCTTTCGGTAAGGAGCAAGTAAGGTCTAGTTTGGCTTGGCCCGGGGCCCGTCCACGTCGAACTATTTCCAACATATTTTCGTGTGGAATTCATTTGTCGACGGGTTATGCGGTATTTTCCCTCGTCATATAGACAGTGGATATGTACGCATGTGCTTAAACGATACATCCTTCACCGTGGTGCAGCATTGTTTGAATTTGGTTGAAACATTCGAGGTATTTATTATGCTCTGGGACGCACCTGCGCCAGAGAAAAATCTTTTAAAGACCGCCTCGGGGAGATCAGGATTTGATGCTCTAAGAGTTCAGACACAACAAATTAGTAGTAACTGGTTATACGTGGTATAAAACCAGAGAATGCAAATTTATTTTAGAAGATGAAACTGAGGACTGTTGACCTTGTGGTCAATTTAGTACAAATTAAACCTTGATTACAGTTTGCAAAATAAAATGAAAGAGTGTAATTTATTCTTTTAACGCACACACACACACACACACACACACACACACACACACACACACACACACACACACACACACACACACACAGGTTGAAACCAGACATGAATCCGAAGCTATGTTATAAATTGGGGAGAGTGAAAGACAGGAACCAAAGAGCGTTGCCCCTTTCCTGTATACTACATTTTGGCAAATATATATGGGTAAACACATACACACTAAGTAGATCTAATTTGCAAAGATTGATATGTAGGTAAATAGAGCCCATGAAGATAATTCCAACTTCTTACAGTACAGTTAATTAAAACACATATACGTTCATAAATAAGTGGTATTTGCAAGGTATGCAAGTTCTATTTGAGTACTAAAATGAAATAAAATGAAAACGGGTGAAAATGTCGCGAGGCAGGGGATACATCGAAAATAAACTGTCATGCGATGCTAGTTGTTGGCACAGGAGGTTGGATTGTGTCTGAACTTTAGTCTTTGTTAGAAAGGACAAGAACACACTTGGTAGTCAGTTGGAAAAAAAGAGTGTGTAGTACTTCCTCAACACGACTGGTTTGGCCAGACGAATCTCAAGGTTGTGAGGTAACGGTAAATATGGGAAAGGTCCAAATTCCGTCGACGTGGCTGCAATTTGCGTGCACAAATAAAACGAGCATTTGATGCTGGAATGGATGAGGACAGTGTAAATGTTTGTAATCTTTTATCCTTTTCGATGATATTAACTTGTATCTTGTTGCGCAGTTGAGCGAAATATAAGACACAAACAGCGTGAGAAAACCTAGAGTAAAATTGTGCGTTTGACAACTGGCCAGCAGACGACATGTTGAGAGAGATGGCGGGAGCGAGCTTCGGCAGTCGTCTTGTGTACAGGTTGTGATTAGGGAGTAGGCTGTGTTCTGCTGTCACCATGGGAGCCCCAGATATAACTGTGCCACCCTCGACCCCCGACAATGATATTCCATTGTACGACCCGAAACTACTGGCTGAACTCGATTGGTCCAAAGTGTCCTACATGAAAGACGGCGTCACGTCCAACCAGCCGGGACACGGGCTTAAAGTTAGACCTTTGCGCAGAGGCGACTACGACAGAGGATTCCTTAAACTTTTGGAACAACTCACGAAGGTCGGAGACATCTCTCGCGAACAGTTTGAGAAGCGATTCGAGATAATGCGTCAGAACAAGGACCATTATTATGTAACCGTCATTGAGGATTTGAACACGGGCGAAATTGTCGCGTCAGCAACCCTAGCCGTTGAATTTAAGTTCATTCGGAACTGTACGAAGCGTGCCCGCTTGGAAGACGTCGTTGTCAGTCCAGATTATCGAGGGAAGCAACTGGGGAAGCTTATAGTGACAACAATAACCTTACTGGCAAGACTTATCGGATGTTACAAAATCGGTTTGGATTGCAAAGACGCTATGAAAGGGTTCTACGGGTCGATGGGTTATGGTTGCGAGGAAGGTAATGCGAATGCAATGATAATCCGCTTCTAGAAGAGTGGGTTCCCATGGGGGCAACCGATGGCATGACAAGAGAGGGAACAAATGACCCCCATATTTTATGGGGCACACAGACACACACTTTCCTGTATATTACAATTAAGTAAATGTTCATGCGCGCGCGTCAATATTCAAATTATGATAGAATTGCGTTGATATGTATTGTATGTATGATAATTGTGTGATTACCAATGAGTGGAAATACGAGGCACATGTTAGAATACGGGAGACACATTAACTAAAATCTAAGCTAATACTCCAACTCTAGTCACATACTATACCTGGACATGCAAACAGTAGCCACTCAGGAGCCAGAATACACTAGACGACTATCACCCTCAGCATGGTTTTATGGAATAGAGATGAAGTAATAGTTTTAGATGTACTCATACATAACGATAGGAATATTTTTGTACATCTGTTTCTTGCTTTATATTCTTTAGTACATTTTTATCTCCATACTTTCTGATGACTGCATGCACATAAGACTAGATAACACAATATGTATATGCGATTCTGCAATGAGACTTGCCAGGGATGGCCTCCAGAACTGAAAAAGGGTAAGTTTGACCATGTACTCTCTAGATCAGCGTTTCTTAACCTTTTATCCTTGCGTAACCTTTAAAATAAATTGCATGTCTCAAGGAACCCCATGCGTATAAAAAATACCATATCTTTCTCATTTTATTTTCATCATAATAATAGGATAGATAGGATGATGTCTATAATACACTATTACAATAATCTTTTGTGGAACCTTATGGTTCCGCAGAACCCTGGTTGAGAAACGCTGCTCTAGATATTTATTACCGTATGTAATCATTTCAGAACAAAACTGAACGTGTGAATATTCGATAGGAACACAGAAAAGTATATTTGATATTTATTTTTCCATCTTCAGGAATACCTCCTTAAGCCGTGCCTTGCCAGCTGATTCCATCTCTGTGGTATTGGAAGAACTATCCTCACGCGGAAATCTGGAATGGATGGATAAAGCCAAAAGAAGGTTAGGGATGATCATGAAGGACCTTGTTTTTTATTAATATTTTTTCTATGACATAAATTATATTAGAAAAAGCAACTTTTTGTGTAGCATATCTCACCATTAATCCATGGAACCCATTCCAAAATAACCTCTTCGTTAGGAACTTCACTCCCAGACCTCCTACCTAGCCTAAACTGAGGACCAAAGAAATTATTACATCAGAGTAACAAATTTTAACCTTGGGGTTTGTATGAAGTAATGTTTAGGCAAGAAAATTAAGTTAATTACAGTGTGACTTAGTAATGTTACCAGTCCATTAGGGCCTAGGGTCTGTTCTCTGCAAAAGGGATGGCCTTCCCTACATCACATGTGGTGCAGACATGTCTGGGTTATACAGAAAGCTTTAGTGTATAGTTAGAGCGAAGGTGGTAATGATCTTGAATGAACTTTGGTTTTTATTAAATGATTCTACAATACTTGGTGATAGCATCAGAAAAAAAAAGTCTCCATTTATTCTTTGTGTCTTTGTCTTCCACATAAGCATTGAAAGTCAAGCCAAATCCTGGATAGGGTCTATCTATATAAGCCAAAGGCTTTTTCCCCCTTATAAGGGAGGTAGCCAATTCAAAAGGCAAGTACCCAATCCCACCCATTCCACCACCTTTTCCTCCCTCTCATTTTAGCTCCTTGTGGATGGCAAACCATCCCAGTATCCTGCCCACTCTCCTGGGTCAGAAGCAATGCAGCAAGACACAGCACATCCACATTAAGGCCACTCCACTTATTCAATGACACCCCCCCCCTTTCATGCATAACAAGAGAGGGAGAGAAATCCTTTCTGGTTGTGTCAAAATATCATTCACACATAGTCACTCCCTATTCCCCCATCCCCCACTCCCTCCCATCATTGCATTACAGTATCATCTATGCACTGCCATTCTCCACTTACCCCTATTCTCTGCCTTCTCCCTTCCTTGCTCAACAGACATGCCCCTCTTGCTCAAAGCCCCTTTTACCCCATCCTTCCATCTCATCCTTGGTTGTCCCCTCGAGCTCACTTCATCCACCTTTGCCTTCCTCACATCTTAGTAATCTTTCTTCATTCATCACTGGTTAAGGTAGTTGAGAAAAAATGAGAATATAAAAAATATATTTTTGCAAAAATATGCACACTTTTCTACTAAACATCTTTTACAGAGGATTCATATACTGGCGAAGTCCAGCTGAGTGGGGACAGCAGATCTACTCCTGGGCTCAGAACACAAGTCGCATCAATTCTGTCTGTACAATTTATGAGATCACACAGGGTGATGACACGCAAGGTTTAGGTGAGTCTTGCCATTTGGTTAATGTTGAATTTGGTGTTAGAAAAATCAGGGATATAGAAAAAGATGAGATACAAAGATCATAGAAAGTCATGAAAACTGGTAAGGCACCTGGGCATTATAAGTGTCATTGAAGTGTTGACAAATGGTTATAGTGTATTGGTTAGTGAGGTTTTTTAGTATGTGCCTAATGAGGATATTATGCTGAAGGAAAAGGAGACAAATGTGAATGTAGTTTTAGAGTGATCAGTTTATTGACTGTAGTTGGAAAGATATGTGGGTGTTAATTGAGAAGATTAGAAGAGCAGGAGAGTAACATAAGGAATAATTGGGCGTTTAGGAAAGGTAAAAGGCGCTTGGATCAAATTTTTGTGGTAATTTCTGAGCCATTGCTCTAGTTTGTTCAAGTAGGCTTGGCTGTTCTCAGGTGCAATTTTGTGATTTTTATACTGGGTTGTTAGGTCATTACAGAGAGCGCATTGGAGTTAAGTTCTGGTTCAGGGGTTGGGAGATTGCTTACAAAGAAAATTAATTGCATATATGAAATTATTGCACTCTATTTTTGTCTTAGAAATTTGTTTTTTTGGGATACTGCACTCTTCCTGCTGGGAAGTTGGTTAACTGCCAACAGCCACCAAATTGACCCATAAGTCATTCAAGGTAAAAATAGTGTATTGTTCTTGGGGTATGGTGCAATCATCTCATAGATGACACTGAACACCTCATCTTGCACTGCCTCACCCAAGACATACCCAGACATTAACATAGTGATTCACACTTGACTTATGGATCACTCTGGCAACTGTTGCAAGTTATCTGGAAGCCATGAGTCTCCAGCAAGAGATATTGGTGGCAATGAATTTATTCTGCTGGTAGCCTGAGCATGAATCAGTCTTTTATGTGACATTGTTTCTGTTTTACTTCATTGTCATTTCTTTATTTTACAGAATTCTATGGCTTAGATGAGGCAATACTCATGAAAGCATTGAGATCACTTCAGTTGGCAGGCAAGGCAGAAATTATGGATTATGGTGATTCCCAGGGAGTCAAGTTCCTGTAATTAGATGTTCCTTGCTATACTTCAAGCCTATTTCATAGTGAGTTAGGTCACACAAGTGCTATGAAATTAAGATCTTTAGAGACAAAGGGAACATAATGTGTGAAAAATATCTGTATATGAGAAATATTGTATAATCTGCAATAACCAAGATAACCACTTCAGTCTGGGGACCATCCCTTAGCAGAATTAAATTGTTTGGCATTATTAAACAAAATTTGTCAAGTAACCTGAACAATAGGGAGAAAATGGGGGAAGATTCAGCACATTCTAGTCTGGGTGCTTACTGTCATCTCAAGAAAGTCATTTGGTATGAATCAGTAGATCTTTATGATATGCCTCTGTGATTTGTTTTAAGTATCGTCTCTTGCCGTAATCAGAGTTGGACAGTGCCTTGCATTTATTTGGTCTTGCATGGTGCAGTGCATCTTATAATCCAGCACGAAAGGCTGTTGAACCCCTTTGGGTGAGTGGCATTAAACAGATGTTGTTGTAGCTGATGAGACAGTTTTATTCACCTGTAGGATAAACTTGAGTGTCAGTCGTGCATGACCTCCATTTGTCCAGAGTTTGCCCTTCAGCTGGATAAAAGTCTCAGCAATATCAACAAAGTACGTCCATCTCTACGTTGCACAGGTTAAGTGCTGTACTACAGAAAACAGAATGCCTGGAATTTAGTTGCCTAGAGATTGTTTTGAAACTATTATTGCTTGTTTGTATGCTTATTATGTAACATCTATTGAATGAAAAGCTGCTAGTGTTCTTTGGATGGATGATGGTTTAGATTAAGAGTAATAAAAAACAAACGAGCAAACATTTGATTGCCAGTTTAAAATTGATATTTGGTATTCTATAGTCAGGCACTACCAGATTAATTTTTTTATATTATTGACTTGAACCCTGTTCATTAGGTGTGCGGTGATAATTTTTTAAAATTTTCTTGTCTTTTCTTTTGTCATATGAAGTGATCAAAAGGCAATAGCACCTGTGTTGCTTGATGCAGTAATCTGGGGGCCTAATGGTTAACTCATCAGTATTCCGTTATGCAATAGAATGTTTATAGTAACAGATTTTAATCTTAAAAATTCTGTTGTGTTTGAGGATATTCTGTTATTCAATATTTTTCAACACAGTTTACATTTTTCTTTCTTTTTTTTCTTTATTGCAACCCATAGTCATCTTTGTATTTATTTTATATTTTTGCCCAAAGTTGGATGAATGCTAAGATTGATTATGGAAAATGTTTTGAATATTGCTGTTGTAAATGAGGTGCATATTGAAGAGTTGTTTGCAGTATTTTTGTATCTGCTAGATTATGATTTTTTCTTCCCTTTTCCTTCTTTCTCTCCCTCCCTACCTTTCTTCCGTTGTGATGCTTATATGATGTGTATTTGATATGGTGATAGGGATGTCAGACTTCTGCTTCTGTCATTGCTTTAATCCTGTCAGCACAATGTCATTCTTGATCAACTCTATATCAGTCAGTACCAGAGAATGTTAAGTTACTGTCAGGTGGATTCTGAATTGAGAATCTGCTTGCTAACCAGTTAGAATTGTAGCAATGGCCAGAACAAAATAAGTAAATGTTGACATGTTAAAGGGGTTAAGGTAGGCTGAACCTCTACAAGCAATTTATATTGTTATTATTTTTATTATATCATTTTATTTTTTAATACAGCCAATAATAGATTAAAGTTGTAGATCACAATTTGACTCAATTTGGGCAGTAATAAAAGAATTAAACAACACTGTCTTATTTAAACATCTCACTGAAATTTCTTGTATTTTTTAAAACTGAGACATATCAGTTGAAAGATATATGCACATACATACACACATCAAAAGACCTTTCTCTCATATAAACATAATGACTTAATCAAAGCATAAACCCACCCCACATCTATCCAAAAAACCTATCTGTTGTCCCTCCCATCTTCTGTACCTCATAGATGAAGGATTATCCTGGACCTTTACCATACTGCATGGGTCAGAGGCAGTGCAGCAACAAAATAATACTTCCACAGCAGGGCCTGACAGCCAGTTTGTTTGCCTCTTAACACTTCAGTATATGGTGAACCCCCATCCACTCTAATCCACTCAAGAACTTTATAGAGCAAATAAGAATATCCTTCAGGCTGCATCCTTTCCTCATCCATTTTCAACCACTCTCCATTCACCCTTAATCTTCAAGACTTTCTCCTTGTGTGACATATGTTCCTCTTGCATCCAGTGCCCCCTTCACCTGGTCCATCCACCTTATTCTTAGTCTTTCCTTCAAGTTCACCCCATTCACTTCGTCTTTTTACACTTGTTTTGCTTGTATTTCTTCACTCATTCTCTCCATATACCCAAAGCATCACAGCATTCTTTGATCAGCCCAAACTGCCAATTTTCTTTCCACTCCTACTCTGCCTTGCCACAGTTCACACCATCCATCTGTGTAATCCCCACCATACTTCTTATTAGTTACACTAATAAGACCAAAACTGGAGCATGCAGCAATGATATGGACACCCAGTACTAAAAAGAATATGAAGAAATTAGAATACAATGAGCAACGACAAAGGTGGCACCAACTCTCTCCAAATTAACATACGAACAAAGATTGTCTAAGTTGGAACTACCAACTGTGGAACAAAGAAGAGAAAGAGATCTCCTGACTATTTACAGAATCATGAAAGGAATGGAAATCCTTGATAGGGATGATTGATTAAAATGGGACAATTGAAAAACCAGAGGACATGAAAAGAAACTCAAAAAGGATAACTAGAAGAGATCTGAAAAAATAGCTTCCCTCATAGAGTGCTGGATACCTGGAACAAATTAGATAAAGAAACAGTGTGTGCAAACACTATTCAAGATTTTAAGAAAAAGATTGATGCTTAAAGATACAAAGACGGGTTACCACGAGCATAGCTCCCTTCCCGTATAATACAACTAGGTAAATGTCTTAGGTTCTTCCTTTCTGCCTCCTTCACATTCTAAGTCTGCTCTATACAGTGCCATGGCCACAGTCCCTCCCTCGTACAATCTCTGTATTCATCCCGAGATAAAGATTTCTCTTGACATTTTTCATTCGCTCCATCCCTAGACATTTATTTGCCCTCCATTGATCCACAGTTCATCTCCACCTACAATGCCTACTACATGTAACCCCAAATACTCCGTCCTCTCATTCTTTGAATTTGCCTGTAGCCGACCACCAATGCCCTTTATACATCTCATCACTCTAACTTTGCCCATATTTACTTTTAGATTTCTCCTCTCACACACCCTCTCAAACTCTGAATCAATTGCTTCAGTCTATTCTTTAACTCTGCTACAAATGCAGTGTTCCAAAAACATCAACTGGCTCACCTACTTTCTTTCACTCTCATTTGACAACTCCAAACTTCACCTGAGCACCCTTGTGTCCTCCCTCATCACCCTATCCATATACACGTTGAACAACCATTGTGACATTATGCACCATAGCTTTGGTTTAAATTCTGGGTAACTGTCAGACACAGAGAGATATGCCATGAAAAAGGTTTGTGAATACTCTGTCCCTATCACTAACACATCATCAACTCTCAGTAGTCACTGTGGTCATATTATATCTCAAGTCAATTAAGATATTTTAAAAATGGATGCTTGCTGCCCAAGTGACCATTGTTACATGTGGCAAAGGTCAAGGTTATGATGATTCGAATCCTGTTTGGGGCAAGTTGAACTAAGGACATGGTTCATTAAATTCCATGCTACAAAGTCCACTGTAAGGGGCACTGTCCTAGCCTTCTGATAAGGGGCAGTTTGTGACGTAAAACCAAATCATCATCATCTTCATAAAAAATATTAACATAATTTTTACGTACACAGTCAATCCTATAATTTTTTAACTAAATGTCTTCCAGTTGAAGGTAACTGGCCATAAACATAGCACAAGTTTTCTTGTCAGGAAGACAAATAGTGAAAATGTTGAGCATGTCTTAACCCTCTTTAGCTGAACAAAGTACTGGGCATTAGCCAGAACAAAATTGGAAAAGTTAGCCAAGATAAACTTAGCCAAGCCCCCCACACATCTGAATCGGATTTTATAGTAAGGAAATCTAAATACATTGAAAGGGTTAACTTGATGTTGCAGTCTGAGAGCTTTGTCATACCAGAATGAGGATACCTGTATTAAAAGAGTTATAAGTCATGTTAATAAGTTGAAGAGATTATGAGTGTATGTATTTTAGTTATCTTAATTTGTACTTTCTTTGGGGGAACCTGAAGCTGTTGATTCGTGACTGCAGAGCAATATACTGATTCACATAGTAAAAGTGGAGAATGTTCCTTGACTACTCATAAGTACTCTACTTTGATTCTTCATGTGTGAAGTATTTTACCTGGAATATTTACAGGTGAAGTGCTCAATCAATCGATGCCTCGAATTTCACAAAGTGGAAAACCCGCAACCCCACAGTGGCTGGTAATGGTCCTCAGAACCTCCTACAGATCTCCCTGGGAAGAAGCTTTGGACTGTGTTGTGTCAGTGTGAGACTGTTTCCATGTCAGCAGCAGAAAATTTTAGGGAGAGGAGAGCAGCCGGCAGCTTTTAGCTCTCCATATATGAAAAAGTGCAAGAAATACAGATGAATTTTATAGAGACCTTTGGCCCACGCCAGAGACTGACTGTCATTTCCTTAGGGCTGCACCTCCTTATGGAGGTGAGGGGGTTGATGGGTTTTGAAAATTGGCAGCATTGTTGTCCAACTTGCATGACCACATGCAGGTACCTATCATTGGTCCCTGGTACCCATCAATGGTCCTGTTGGAGTACTGTATGCTCCCTTGCCAGTACCACAAATGGTGTCAGGCAATGTTATGGCTCTGGTTAACAGGGCCATTGAATATGCAGCACCACTGAAGAGTCAAAAGAAACTATGTACTATGATTGCTTGATAGTAGAAAAAAGGTGAACAATAATCATAAAATTGAATCCTAATACATAAACTTAAGTTGCATATTAATCTCCAAACACTGTATTCTAAAGTTGATCTGTACAGCTTAGCTTCTTGTTATAACATGACAATGTACATATAGGAAAAATTTAATGGAGGCCTTTAAAAAAAATATTATAATAAAAACAATTATATAGCAAGTAGGTGTATGTATTTCCAAATTGACATTGCATGTCCATTCTAATCATTAAAACTGGTTCTTTTATTTATTGTTCTTTGGTAACCCAATGGTATGATCAGATATGTGAATAATGAGAGGGATCATAGTATAGTGAAGTGACGGGGTTCAAATTAACTTCAGCTGTCAAGCTTTGCTGTGGAAATGTTTTGTCTTGCTGAACTGTATTTGATTCAGATAGTATGGTGATGAACAGGGCAATTGTTCATCCCCAAGGTGCTGAGGTGGGAGGAGTGGGTGAATGGGATTTTTTTCATGTGAGTGAGCTCGTGTATTGATTTGCCCATCCCATTACAAAAGGGGCGAGGACCATTGCTATAACCCATTGAAACCCTGGTGTCCCTCAGAACCTCATAAGAGTAGTATTAACAACAGCAAAAGTCTCAAAGGGTTATAAAATATAGATTGATTAAGATAGTTTTATAACATATTGAGACCAAATGGTCCCTTAGAACCGAATAGAATTGTCTAACTTTAGCTAGAACAAAATCCTTATAATTCACCTCTACCCCAACTCCTCCATTCCTTGCTACTTAAAACTCTTCACATCCCTCTTCTTTACAACAACTTACCTCCAACTCAATGTCACCCTTTCCCTTATATCTCATTACCTTTTTTTTTTTTGCCTACTTTATTTTCAGGCCATGGGTCGTCTGGAAGAGAGACCAGTGGTGATTGGTTGATTCTATCACATGCCCTCTCAAACTCTGTCACTAGCTGTCTTAGACCCTCCTCTGACTCAGCCACAAGAACACTGTCATCCATAAACAACAACTGATTCACTTTCCACTTCTCTCCACCCTCACTTCCATCTCCAAACTCCTTCCCATCACCCTTACATTCATCTCTTGTACCACCTCATCTATGTACACATTGAACAACCATGGTGACATTACACAACACTGACACAAACCCACCCTCACCTCAAACCACCCACTCTCCCCATTTCCTACATCAACACATGCATTACTACATTAATGATTACCCTCAACAATCTTCCATCCATCTGCAACACATCTCACAATGCTTTCCTGTTTACTCTATCATATGCCTTCTCCAGATCCATAAAAGCCCAAAAGACATCAGTACCTTTTGCCAAAAGATTCTCATATATTTGCCTTACCATGAAAATTTAATTCATGCAGCCTCTTTTCTAAAGCCAGACTATCCTTCCCCAACTACTCCTTTTTTGTTCCCCTCCTAATCCATTCAAGTAACACCCATATGCCTTACCAACCACGCTTAACAGACTGATCCTTCCAAAGCTGCTACATTCATATTTGTCTCTTTTTCATTTGTACAGTATGGTGGAACTATATATGCACTACTCCAGTTTACAGGCACATTCCTCATCCCCATAGGGACACATTAAACACTCGCTATCCAAACCACTGTAACTGTTACTCAATTCACAAGACATTCCACATGACACCCGCTGAACCTTGCTAGCTTTCATCACTTTCTTTGCTCAATATATTAATCTATTTGTTTTCCTACAGCCCTATCATTCTCCTCTCCCATCAAAGTCATTTTCCTTGCATCTTCCATTGCCACATCAAACCTTCCCTAACCTCCTCCACGTTCCAGAAATCCCCAAAATACTCTACCTATATTCCCCTCGCATTTATTTGTATTAGCATCAGTCTGTTTGCATTCTTTACCATTTCCTTTTTTGTATAATTAAATCCCATTCACTCTTAACTTCCTACCAAAAAATATTCTATTCTTTTCAAGTACTTCATCAGCTAATTGCCTCTGCCTCCTTCACCTTTAACAAGATCAAGCAACCAAACTAGTCCCTAGCTGGGTAGATAAACCATATGAGGAAAGACTAAAAACACTGATTCTGCCAACCTTGAAAGTTAAAAGAGAAAGAGGTGATATGATTACAATATTCAGGTCACTAAAGGGGATAGATTGCATTAAGGGTGAGGGGACTTTAAGAGGTCATGGGAAGAAATTAAGAAAGACCATGTCTAAAGGATGTAAAGAAATAGCTTAGATGATGATACAGCCCAAGCTTGAACAATACATGAATTCATATCTAAATATGATGAGAACAGTATTGAAGAAATGGGACTGCTTGGACAGACAGTCTAGGGAACAACAACAACAGTATTGAAGGATGAGGTGTCGGTTTGGCACCAGGTATGTTCTTATTGCAGTTGATGCCAAGATCCTGAAAAGGATGAAAGGTGAAAAGGATTATAAACTGCTACAGGAAGACCTAGATAAGGTTTATGATTGGGGCTATATAGAAGTGGAAGATAAAATTTAGTGGAAATAAAATGTCCTGGAAATGAACCAAAGCAATAAGAGGCCATTAAGAAGCAAGAGATGAATTCACCACAAAGACAAGGGAGAAGGATTTATGAGTTTTAATGAAAGATGATTTGATGCCAGTAATCCATATTAATAATTAAGATATTAATGGGAGGGACTTGTGACTTGCTAATGGGTATATATTATATGGCTGACATCTATATGGATAAGAATATGATGAAAAAATAACTGAAATCCTGATTCATCACAGACTGGAATATGCAGCAGCCATGTGGTCACTATATCAAAATAAATCTATAAGAATAAGAAAGAAAAAAATACAAAATCATTCCAGGACTACATAATATATATGATGAGAAACTAAAATAACTGGGACTTGCCACTATGGAAGAGCAAAGAGAGGTGATATGATAATGATATTTTGATCAGAAAAAGGAACAGAAAAAGTTGACAAGATTTGCTGATATGGGATGAAAGAATGAAGTCATAAAAACAAACATGAAGAAAGACGGTTGATAGACATTAGGCAGCATAGCACACAACATTTTTGTCAGTATTTCTTTTAATAAATACAGTACTGTATTTATATATATATTTTTTACTTATTTTCTCCGTCCTCTTGGGGAACTCAACATAGCTTTGTCACCAGCACCATGGCACCTTTGTTTAGTCACCCTTCCTTTACTAACGTTTTCTGTTGTTGTATATTAGAAAGAATACGATAGACTTGCAAATAAAATAATTATTTCTCACATAAGTATAATAGAAAATTGCACAGAGTTATTCAGGTACTCGTCGTGAAGTAACAACAATATAATATAAAAAAATGACAAACAAAAACGCTAACTACAAGGAACCGCTAAGCTTTCAACTTCCTGTACTGTGAGTATTCCAAAAGTTGTGTTTGAAAGTGACAGTTTCACATCGTATGGAATCTCTGAACAAAAATTGTGCAGCTCTTTGAAAGCCTGAATCCCAGTACACATGAACAAGTTAAGGTAAAACGAGGTTGTATATATTAATATATATGCTAAATTTAACACTATGTGTTGATACTGTGCTAGCTTGCTCACAGGTGTAAACACAAAAAAAAATCAAAATATAAGTATGGAGTCTGATGCTAGCGACATCGGATCAGAACAACTACAGTATAACGCAAGAATAGATATCATGTGTTGCAATAACCAATGGGTTAAAATGGTTAGAAACCACTAAATAATAATAATAATAATAATAAAAACACACGCTTGATATGAAATGAGTGGGACACACCCGAATGTTATTCAAAATCTTTCCCTAACAGTTCAGCTACAGCGTGGCTAACGAAAGTCGTCGATACTCTTCGCTTAATTTTCTGGTTTTAATGTTTATAGTTATAATTATACTAACGACCCACTTTCGGGGAAGAATAGACGAAAGTAAAAAGATCCGTATATTTCGATCACTATCTGTGATCCTCTTCAGCAGATGTGATGAAGAGGATCACAGATAGTGATCGAAATATAACGGATCTTTTTACTTTCGCCTATTCTTCTCCGAAAGTGGGCCATTAGTATAATTTTACCATAGTGCAACGACATTAGTTTATTGTTATAGTTATAACTTTCTATTTCTAGTAGAAAATTTACACACACACACACACACACACACACACACACACACACACACACACACACACACTTTCAACGAACGGACGGCTTGACGAACGCTCTGAAGAAAAGTGCAGATTGTGGATACCAACGCAAAGAGAAGTGCCTTTTTGTATTTGCAGGGGGGGGGGGAATTGCTCGTGAGGTAGTGGGAAAGTAAGGAAAGAGGAGAGGGGGAGGGATTACTGGGGAAATGGAAGGTAATGAGGATGTGGAGGACTTGGCCCAGGCAGACGGGCGGAAGGTCAACATGAAACGACCACCGGATGACGAAATGGCAAATAAAAATGTAAAGATTAGAAGTATAGAGAGGAGAAATACAGTAGAAAGTGACGAGAATATGTTCCAGGGATTTAAAGAGGGTGGGGGGGACACAACCCCCCCCAGACTGATAAGACTAGAGGAGAGAGTTGATAAGGTGATCGAGGACTTGGAACGTAAGTTAGGTAATGTAGGCTCCATTCTCCAAAGAATTGAAAGATTGGAACAACTAGAGAAGGCTAACAGAAACTTAACTGAAGAAGTAGAGGACCTAAAAAGACAGTTAGGAAATGTAAAGGAGGAGAATGAGAAATTGAAGAAGAATAGTAATGAAAACAGTGAGAAAATAGCTACAGAAGCTAAAAATTGGAGAATAACTCAAGAAGGGAATAAGGTTTCATTCACTGACATAGTCAAACAGCAATTGAAAGAACATAATGAAGACTCAGTTATTAAAGTGATGAGACAGAAGGAGAATATAGTAAGAGAATTAGCTGACAAAAAGAAATGTATAATTATATTAGGAATGGAAGAGAAACATAACCCAGATAGAACCGCAAGAATCAAGGAGGAAAATGAAAGGGTAAGCAGTTTATTAAAATTAGTCCAGGAAGATGAACCAGAAATTATAAAGGAAATTGAGGAAAAATTCAGACTCGGAAAATATAGTACAGATAAGACCAGACCAATTAAGATTAAATTCAGGTCACAAACAACGGCAGAGAAAATTCTATCCAAGACAGGGAAACTAGCAACAAATGATCAATATAAAAAGGTATGGATAAAAAGAGAAATGAATAAGGAGGAAAGAGAGGCAGAAAAGCAGAAAAGAATTGAAGCTAAGGCAAAAAACGAGGAAAGAACGGAGTCAGAGAAAGAGAGATTCTATTGGAGAGTAGTGAACATGAAAATAAAGCAGTTCGACATACTAAAGAAAAACATAAGGGAAACAGAGAACACAATGGAAGTGGCAGAAAACTAAGAGTGTCTTACACAAATATAGATGGATTGATAACAGGATTGAATGAACTGAATGATTATTTGAAAGAAAAAGAACCGGACATAATGGGAATTGTAGAAACAAAATTAAAAGGCCCACTACCACCCAACAGTGTAGGACATGATACATACAATTATTGGATTAGAAACAGAGAGAAAAAACAAGGGGGTGGAGTTATGTTCCTGACAAAGAAGGATATAAACGTGAAAGGTGTCATATATGGAAAGAATACAGTAGAGATGATTATGATAGAAGTGGAAGACCGAGATAAGAAGAGCAGAAAATTTGTGATCAACTATGTGCCTCCGAAAACAGCCTCATGGGAGGAGAATGAACATAAAAGTATGTTAGAGGACACAAAGATAGCATTAACTAAAATAATGGAAGACGGAGGAAGAATAGTTATGATGGGCGACTTTAATTGCAAAGAAATCTGCTGGGAAGAAATGACAGTAAAGAGTGGTGATGACTCATGGGGAAATGCTCTACTTGAGATGATTACTGACCATTCAATGACACAATGGATACAAGAGAACACTAGGTATAGAAATGAAGAAGAACCATCGAGGCTAGACTTAATAATTACATCTGAACCTAGAATAGTGGACAAGATTGAATATAAAACACCAATAGGTAAAAGTGACCACATATTGATTGAACTGGAACTTAATGAAGAAAAATATATGAAAAGAAATGAACAATATAGAAAAGGAAGAATGATGTATGAAAAAACAAACTTTGATAAAATAAGAGAATTCTTCCAACAAGAAAACTGGGAAGAAATATACAAAGAAGAAACATCAGTGGAAGAGAAATGGAATATTTTGACAAAAATTTACAAAGAAGGAGTGGAAAAGTATGTCCCAAGACAAAAACAAGAAAAAGAATATGTAAAATGCTGGTACAACAAAAGTTGTAGGGAGTTAAAAGACAAAAGAGACAAAGCCTGGACCGGATGGAAAAAAGACAGAAGACCTGAAAAATGGAAAATATATACTGGTTATAGAAATGAATATGTACAAAAGTGCAGAGAGGAAAAAAGAAAATATGAAAAAGATGTTATAGAAAAGTGTAAAGATCAACCAAAACTATTCTACAGATTTGTAAACAATAAACTGAAAAACAAACAAGACTTGGAGAAATTAAGACAAGGGGGAGTTGAATACACTGAGGAAATGGAAATGGCAGAAATTATGAACAAACATTTTAAATCAGTGTTTACAAGGGAAAATATACAACCTGAAGAGATTGAGTGGAAGGAAAAAGTCCCCCCTATGGAAGAAATAGAAGTAACGAAGAATGAAATATTGACACACTTGGGTAATTTTGATGTCAGAAAATCGCATGGGCCAGATGAAATAGCAAACTGGATTCTGAAAGAATGTAGGAATGAACTGGCAGACAAAATACATAGCATAATAAGCAGTTCCTTAAAAGAAGGAAAAGTTCCAGAAGATTGGAAAAAAGCAAATATAGTACCTATATATAAAGGAGGAAATAAAGAAGAACCTACCAACTATAGACCAGTCTCTCTAACAAGTACAATAGCAAAAATATGTGAAAGAATTATCAAAAGTAGATGGGTAAAATACTTGGAAAAAAACAACGTACTAAATCCAAGGCAATTTGGATTCAGACAAGGACGATCATGCGTCACCAATTTAATATGTTTCTATTCAAGGCTAATAGATATAATACAAGAAAGAGATGGATGGGCTGATTGTGCATTTCTAGACCTAAAAAAAGCTTTTGACAAAGTACCACATAAGAAGTTGCTTAAGAAATTAGAATATGAAGGAGGAATACAAGGTAAATTGCTAAATTGGATGGAAGACTTTTTGCAAGAAAGAAAAATGCGAGTAGTGATAAGAGATCAGCACTCAAAATGGAATGAAGTAATAAGCGGTGTCCCGCAGGGAACAGTTCTGGCCCCAATAATGTTTGCTATATATATTAATGATATGGATGAAGGAATTGAAAGCTATATGAGCTTCTTTGCAGATGATGCAAAATTACTGAAAAGAGTGAAAACTGAAGAAGATTGTGAATCACTACAGAGAGATCTAAATAAAGTACAAGAATGGAGTAGGAAGTGGGAGATGGAGTTCAATACAAAAAAGTGTAGTATAATGGAATTTGGAAAAAGCAAAAACAGAATAACAGGATCATATAATTTGGGAGAAGAAGGAATAAAAAGAGTAGAAAATGAGAGGGACCTGGGAGTCATTGTTATGAATAATATGTCACCTGAGAAACATATAAATAAGATTTTTGGAGAAACTTATAATTTAATAAGAACAATCAAAGTGGCATTTACATACCTGGATGAAGAAATGGTGAGGAAAATCCTAATCACCCTGATAAGACCAAGATTGGAATATGCAGCAACGATATGGTCACCAAGTACAAAAAAATGTATAAAAAAACTTGAAAGAATACAAAGAGCAATTACTAAACTGGCACCAACACTCTCAAAACTATCATATGAAGAGAGACTACAAAAACTTAAACTACAGACACTAGAGCAAAGAAGAGAGAGAGGAGATTTGATAGCTATTTACAGAATCATGAAAGGCATAGAAATTACTGATAGAGAGAATCTGATAAAATGGGATGACAGAAATACAAGAGGACACGGAAAGAAAATAAAAAAAGACAACTATAGAAGAGATTTGAAAAAGAACAGCTTTCCTCACAGAGCAATAGACAGTTGGAACAAGTTAGATGAGAAAGTGGTGTGTGCAAAAACAATACATGAATTTAAAAATAGTTTAGATAAAATGAGATATGAAGACGGGACCTTACGAGCATAGCTCCCCTTCCCGTAAAATACAACTAGGTAAATACAACTAGGTAAATACACACACACACACACACGCAGTCTCAACAGAGACTGCAGCAGATCCGAGGTGAACACACACACACACACACACACACACACACACACACACACACACACACACACACACACACACACACACACACACACACACACACACACACACACACACACCCGGCCCGGTGGCGGATTGGTAAGGCACTGGCCTCACAAGCCGGAGAACCGGGGTTCGATTCCCCGGCCGGGCGGAGACAAGTTGGGTTTGTCTCCTTTCACGTGTAGCCCCTGTTCACCTAGCAGCGAGTAGGTACGGGACGTTAGTCAAGGAGTTGTGACCTTGCAGTACCGGTGTGTGGAGTGTGAGTGGTCTCAGACCTACCCAGAGATCTGCTAATAATGAGCTCTGAGCTCACTGCCGTAGGGTGGTGTCTGGCTGTCTCGAAAAGAGGCTGCAGCATATCCGAGGTGAATACACACACACACACACACACACACACACACACACACACACACACACACACACGCATATATATATATGTATATATATATGTATATATATATATATATATATATATGTATGTATATATATATATATGTACATATATTATATATATATATATGTACATATATTATATATATATATATATATATATATATATGTATATATATATACAGTATATATAAGAGGACTACAGAGAGTAGTCGAAATGTACAGTTTCTCTGTACTTTCCGTTATTATTTCTCCGATAGTGGGTTAACAGTGATCTTTTACAAATGTGTTATAACATACTAGTTTCCAATATATATATATATATATATATATATATATATATATATATATATGTATATATATATATGTATATATATGTATATACATGTATATATATATATAAATATGTATATATATATATATATATATATATATATATTTCGATTGGACCGATGGTAACAACCAATAACCCGATAGAGTAATTGACTACTGCATGGCGTTTCTTGATCGTACAAAATAAACCTTTGAAAATAACTTTCGTTTATATCACCAAGATGGCCGACTTCCGTTTTGATGACGTCACGAGAAGAGGTTCCACAAAATTGAATGACACTAGTAATATCTCGTCTCACTTTGCTTGAAGTCGACCACCACCTGATTCGTTTTGAGTCGAACGCAATAAGTATATTTTATCCCTTTGCAGAAAGGGCTTGATCTCCCAGACTAGGTGTAATATATATTTCATTCAGACTTCCGCCCAGCTGTTTTTCTTATTTGTGGGCAACTCATTCAGTAGTGAATAATTAATCACACGCACTCCCCCACGTGCACCTTAACTTACACTCTCTGGAAAGACGCAGAGTGCGGGGTGATCTAATAGAGGTGTTCAAGTGGATCAAAGGCATTAACAAGGGTAATGCAAACAAGGTCATCATATTAAAACAACAAGGCAAGACTCGCAGTAATGGAATTGAGTCGGACAAATTTAGATTTAAGAAGGAAATAGACAAGAATTGGTTTACTAATAGGGTGATCAACGAATGGAATAGACTTAGTAACCATGTAGTGAGCGCTGAAACTATCAGTTGTTTTAAGAAACGGTTAGATAACTTTATGGATGGGGATGACAGGTGGTGATGGATATGGAGCTGCCTTGTGTAGGCCTTATGGTCTCTTGCAGTCCCCTTCATTCTTATGTTCTTATGTTAAGAAGACCATGCATGATGGGTGTACTTCGTTTTGGCTTGAGGAGTGTGAAATACGAAGACAACGAATGTCCTTTTGCCTAAAATTATATCTGTTCCTCTGATAAGTCTATATCTGATTTCTTTTATCTTAACTGGCCAGTTTGATAATCATCCCAACTAAACAAACGCGAAGTGCCTTCAAACGCATGGAAACTTTCCAGTTATTAATCGCACATTTTACACTTCTCAGGATGATCAAAAGTGACTTTTTTCGCATAATCTCTTTTTGTTGATATTCCTTGTCTGTTTAATTCTTTTACCTGCGTAGAGTGCTTCTTTCGACCTGGTTAGGTAAAATTTTTCGTGAAAGGGATTCAGAAATTAGCAACTTTAAAGGGTCACATAATATATTAATTAAAAAAAATTAGTACCTAAAATAACAAAAAAATTCTTAAAGAATAATCAATCTTTGTTCATTAATATTCTAAATTGGAAATTTTACATATCATTAAAAAAAAGACTAAGTTTAAAGAAAAAAATATGCGGGGCACAAGAAGAAATTATTAGTCTTTATTCATTAAAATTCTAAAGTAGAAACTTCACATGTATCACATTTATTTAAAAAAAAAGTGACTCAGTTAAAACAAAAAAATATTGGCGGACTACATGAAAATCTTTGATGGCCCCAAGTTTGTCCACCTCTGCTCTTAGACTGAATTAAAAAGCCACAATTAATACGAAGCAAAGAGTGTCGATAATCAAGATTGGGCTTAGATCTTTCCGCTACGCCCAGGGCGAGTCTCCCGCGGCGGAACCAGATCAAATGTACATAGTCCTGAGGAGTAAAGGGAACTGTTAACAACAGTCCTCTTTAGTTTATTTGATTTTTCAGCGTTAATTATGCCAGTACTCGATTTCTATTTCTTAATATTCATAAAAGGTAAGTCTTTATGGAAACCGGACACTGCATTTAGTATGATTTTCATATTTCGGCTTTAACGACTGCTTCGCCGTCTCTCTCTCCTTCTCTCTCTCTCTCTCTCTCTCTCTCTCTCTCTCTCTCTCTCTCTCTCTCTCTCTCTCTCTCTCTCCTGTAATTTATCCACCCGCGTTATTCCTCTCTTTATCTCTCTCTCTCTCTCTCTCTCTCTCACACACACACACACACACACACACACACACACACACACACACACACACACACACACACACACACACACACACACACACACACACACGACTCAATGGTGCAGTGGTAGCGTTCGCGGCCGCCACTACGGCGGTCCGGGTTCGAATCCCGCCCAGGGCTGAAATAATTTCAGTGTCGCTGCACTGCGAGTCGTTACTCCAACTCTTGTGGGCGGGGAGTTGTGTGTATGTGTGCGTATAAGGTTACAGCATTAGCCATAGATCGGTCATACATGAGCTCCGAGCTCTCTCCCGGGAGGGTAATAGCTGTTGATCACGAGTCCAACACCTGATCCAAGACCATGGTGAATCACACACACAAACACTCCACATAACTCAGATTTGTCTTTTGTTTACGTCTGTCCACAGAATCGCAATATGCTATATTTAATACCTGTCACTTTAATCACTTGTGTCAACTTATCAATCATTTGATAAGGTGCAGCGCGGTGGATCGCTCTCGTATAACACGGCTCCAACAGGTTTTTAATCAGAGAACTTGTACAGATTATAATCAGTCAGCCATTCAATTCCTCTCCTCCTTCTCCTCCTCCTTCTTCTTCTTCTTCTTCTTGTTCTCCTTCTTTTTCTTATTCTTCTTTTTCTCCTTTTTCTCCTTTTTCTTCTTTTTCTCCTTGTTCTTCTTGTTCTTCTTCTCCTTCTTCTTCTTCTTCTTCTTTTTTCTTCTTTTTCTCCTTCTTCTTCTTTTTCTCCTTGCTCTTCTTGTTCTTCTTCTCCTTCTTCTTCTTCTTCTTCTTCTTCTTTTTTCTTCTTTTTCTCCTTTTTCTTCTTCTTCTTCTTTTTCTTCTTCTTTTTCTCCTTTTTCTTCTTCTTCTTCTTCTTCTTCTTCTCCTGCTCCTCCTCCTCCTCCTTCATCTCCTTCTTCTCCTCCTCCTCCTTCTCCTTCTTTTTCTTCTCCTCCTCCCCCTCCTCCTTCTTCTCATCCTCCTCCTTCTTCTCCTTCTTCTCCTTCTTCTCCTCCTTTTTCTTCTTCTTCTTCTTCTTCTTTCTTCTTCTTCTTTCTTCTTCTTTCTTCTTCTTCTTCTTCTTCTTCTTCTTCTTCTTCTTCTTTCTTCTTCTTTCTTCTTCTTCTTCTTCTTCTTCTTCTTCGAGGTTTGCGGGGCTGTCTCTCGCCCGGACCTCATCTCCTTACCAAATTTCTTCTCTGACCAGATCACGGAGAGAAGGGACTAATGCAGGCCGCAAAACCGTTTTGTTCAACACAGTAAAATGAATACACAACAGATAAAAACAACCAAAATATATATTTACCAATACACAAAATACAGAATGACCGAAAATTATGGACATCAAACATATTCATTTACCAAAAAAGTTTTAGGATGACGGAGTGCCAGCCCGTCGGGGTTGCACTTCCAGATGGTAATGAAGGGTATTGATAGGGATTGGGGACAGATGGGGGAGATGACCATCTCCGATGTCCTCCTCGAAGGACCACACGAGAGTGTATGATTAAATTGTTTATTACATCTATTTCTGCTTCCGTTTTCTTTTCACGAAAGGCTGGATCACTTGGCGAGTCCGGAGCTCCGAGCGCTTAACTCTCGCCTCCAAGAATGCGTCGCCACGATGGAGAACAAGGCGCTAATCGCCAACAAAGAAGCAGACAAAGCTAAGGAGGAGGTACGAGTTTTTGTCTCTTTAGCAAACACTTCGAGTAAATTTATTTGTGGTAGAGTTGAACTGTAATTGGAGGTACGGATGTCGACAACGTACGCAGGTTTTGTCTCTTTAGCAAATACTTCGAGTAAATTTATTTATGGTAGAGTTGAACTGTAATTGGAAGAGATATGGATGTCGACAACGTACCAAGGTTTTGTTTCTTTAGCAAATAATTCAAATAGAAATTGCTAATGGTAGAGACGGTTTTTGCCTCTAGCAAACCCTTCAAACAGAATTTTATGGTAGAGATGAACTATAATTGGAAGAAATGCGAATGTTATAATAGAGATTATTTGTGGTAGAGATGAGGTAGGAGGAGGTACGGATGTCGGTAATGTACGCAGGTTTTGTCTATTTAACAAATACTTCAAATAAAAATTATTTATGGCAGAGACGAACTGTAATTGGAAGAGTTACGGAGTTTTGTCTCTTTAGTAAGTACTTCAAATAGGTATGATTCATGGAAGATGAATTGTAATTGGAAGACATGGATGTCGACAGCGCACACAGGTTTTGTCTCTAGCAAATGCTTCGAATATAGATGACTTTTAGAGGAGGCGAGCTTTGACATTGTTTTATTTTATTTATTCATTTATTTGTTTTTCATTTTTTATTCTATTTATTTATTTATTTATTATTATTATTATTATTTTTCTTTTGCAGGACAGGAACCTCAGGTATGCAGGGATGGTGAGGGAGTTCGCCGAGGAGGACAGGAAAGCAGCTAGTCTGGACGAGTCAAACAGGCGTTTGCAAGCCCAGCAGTTACACGCCGTAAGTGCTGAGGAATGGACGGTGGGAGGACGGGGCGAAAGAAACCTTAAAAGATTCGCGGGTTGGGTCGGTCTCGAGCCAGCGAAAATATTTGTACTCGAGTTGCGTTTCGTGATGGTTGTGCGGATTAACCCAAGGGCGTATGATGCTCCTTTAAAGGAACACAAAAATCCCTGATTTCATTAGACGTAAGTTATGATTACAAACTTCATTTCCTTTCGTTAATATGTAACCAGAGGAAATTAAGTTACATGTCAGCGAAAGAAGATGAAGTTTGCACGCATAACTTACATGTAACGGAGTTTGAAAAGTAATTTTCTGTGTTCCTCTAAAGGAGCGTTATGCGCTCATGCGATAATCGTCTTAAGCGAGGTCATTCTGCTAAAGTCCTCTGTCATTATCCAATTGGGTCAGAGAGAGAAAAGATAGAATAAAATAGAATAAATAAATAAAACAATAATTGTAAAATTTTCAAGTTTCTCCAATATTCAGTTTCTACCCGACATAACCCGTAACGTAGACATGGAGGATGGGGTGGGGTGGGGGGGAACGTGTCTCACCAATAAAACTTATGCCTTACCAGCATCAAACTCTGCTTTCCAAATTCTCTGTGTGAAGTCAGCACACCATGAAGAAAAGGACATAGAATCATAAATAATAACATGTGTTATAAGCATATTAGGACCAATGAACTGTAAATAATTACAATTATATATGAAATTCCGCCGCAAAGTGTACTTACGAAGTATTTTTTGTAGACTAATGTTTTGTTGTTTGCAGCCAATCGTTGCTGAATGCACCAAAAACATATGAAGACCAAACTATCTTTACAAATTTCATTCCGTTTCTTTTGTTGCGTTAGGCTGCTAGTTACAGTGGTATATGAAGAATATCTAATGTAATGAATTACTGCTCATAACTTTGTATGCCACACACACATACACACACACACACACACACACACACACACACACACACACACACACATACACACACACACACACACACACACACACACACACATAAATTACTCCTCATAATTTTGTATGCTAGATTGTTTTCACCTCCTCATACATTGTTCATTGGTATCAATAATGTATACCAAGGCTTTATTCAAAACAGCGTCTCATAAGCTGGGGTGCTGAAATTAATTCTAGATGGGGTTGCAGGGAAGCGATGCTTACATACACTTTTTTCATCCTTCTAGTAATAAGATGTTAATCACGGGGTGCTGGACTGCTTAGACATGACTACAGGGGTTGCTGCAAGGGTCGGAAAATGTTGGGAAACGCTGATTTCGTGGTTGGAGCTTGATGACCTCCACCAGGAAAGCAAGTATGCCCCCACTCCTACTAAATGAACTCTTATCTTCGTCATTGGGCGCACCCTTCCATTAGGCTTACATGCATACATATACCAGGGGCTTTTTCCCCCTTACAAGGGAGGTAGCCAAAAGTCAGACACAACTCCGCTCCCACCCATTCTATCCCTTCACCCACTCCACTCCCATTCACCTTCCCTCCCTCTCTCTTTTCTTGGCTCCTACTGGATGCCGGGTCATCCCTGCATCTTACCCACTGCCCTGGGCAAGATGCACTTGTCACTAATGAAACCCATGCCCTCAATATACAGGACCTCGAGGATCAGGCTGCTCTCGAGGACGTGCGGGACCGAGCCTCGGCAGCACTCCATGTGGTGCAGGACCTGTACCAGGACTCCAGCCCCGACGTGGTCGAACTCGAGAGGGAGAGAGAACAGTGAGTACGAAACCTTCCTTCCGGTCTTCTCTGAACGAGACACCCTTAACGTATGAAAATCCATGTGAACAAGTTGCATAAACACGTCAAAGGAATTATGGACTGGAAGTGAAGCGTTTATTCCTGACGTTTCGTCTATCGACTTTCTCAAAGGAATGAGCATACTGGATCGTGCAGAGTTTATATACACACTTGCTGGCTCAAGGGGGTATATGAGCGTACAACGCTCTCTCAGCGGCCCAATCAGAACATAGCGTTGTACGCTCGTATACCCCCTTGAGCCACCAAGTGTATATATAAACTCTGCACGATCCAGTATGCTCATTCCTCTGAGAAAGTCAATAGACGAAACGTCAGGAATAAACGCTTCACTTCCAGTCCATCTTTCCTTTGCCGTGTTTATTCAACCTTAACCCATTTCTACCTGGTAACCCTGGCCTGTGATCACCCTAATCCCTTTGAATGCAACTCTCGGGCCACGAATAGATTTACCTTGGTCATTACTTGTGTAGGCGGATGGAGGGATGGCCCGTCATCCACGAGGAGCTGAGATGGGAGGGGGAGGAAAGTGTGGTGGACGGGAGTGAAATAGGTGGGAATAGGTACGTGCCTCTGACATAGTCACCTCCCTTATAAAGGGGAAAAGGTCCTTGGTATATAGATAGGTTATTTATAAGAGGAGCGACTACCTCCAAAGGCCATTAGACCTTATGAAAGACGTTCCTTCCTCCTCCTCCAGAAGTAAGAGGGCGAAGCAAGAGCGGCAGCGGCAAGAGAAGCGGGTTCTTCTCCTCCAGGAACGCATGAAGGACCTCGAGCTGGAGAAGTCGCGTTTCGTCGACGCCAACAAATCAAGGCAAGTAAACCCCCCTGGACCCAAGTTATCCTTCGTGTGTGTGTGTGTGTGTGTGTGTGTGTGTGTGTGTGTGTCCGTTTGTACCCTGTCTGTCACAATGTCTTGGCGCCCCTAAGTCCCATCTTTCTTTCGTGGTTTTACTTTCGTTAAGTACTTTTATTACTCTCTACTTTCCTTCCACCAGTGTCTATGCAACTTACGATTGTCACTCACAGTTTTAGTCGGTAGGCCCCATGCCTCCGAAGAAATAGATTATTCAAGTTATAGGTCATTTGTATATTGCACAGTCACTTCAATCGAGGTAAATTAAATTTTTGACGATTTTTCTTGATTTTCTTCTTCAAATTATTACAACTTGCTTTTCTAAGTTACACTCAAGGAACCCTGTCAAGGACTCAATTTAGATCCTAGGTCAGTTCTGCAGTGACGTCATGATTTCTTTGGTCCAATGATCATTAACTTTCTATTTGAGAACCTCACCTACAGGCGTGATTTTACAATTGTGAACCAATTGAATTTTCTCCTCCAGCCTTTCTCCAATCAGATCCGCCGGTACAAGTCCGCATGCAATATTGTTTACACAAGCAATCTCGAATTCACTGCACACTGACTTAAGTTACATCATCAAAAGCAAAATTGATATACAACAATAAAATCAGGTCCCCAGACACTAGTTTATAGACAACGCTGAGAGCCTTCTCGCCTTCGAATTGTTGTTTACCAAACAACCGATCCAATAATAAAAGTTAAACTCTCACTATGTACACGTCTTTCTACCTCACTTGTCTACCTATATCTATGAGCCTCTTACAGTCCGTGATATTCATTCTTGTGAGGTGAAAGTAAATTACAACATTAACAGTCCGGTGACCGAGCGCCAGTCCTCAGGCCAGCACCTCCGGGACACGGTGAAGGTGTTGATAGATTTTAGATACAGGTATTGAGAGAATTTGTATATATATATATATATATATATATATATATATATATATATATATATATATATATATATAAATCAATTTGATCTTGGTGTCATCACGACATGGGCTCAAACGGACCACGCACTAGTATGCTTACCTCCCCATGTCTCCTCTATGTATCTCCTCTTAGTATAAGTTGACCCACCCTTTGTAAAAATCCCTTTTTTGTTTTTATTGTTATTTTATTTGTTGATTTGTTTATTATTATCATTATTATTATTATTATTATTATTATTATTATTATTATTATCATTATCATCATTATTATCATTATTATCATCATCATCATTATTACTATTATTGTCTTTATTATTATTTCATCAAATTATATATCTCTTTACTGAAAGACACGCCTCTCCCAAAAGAGCGTAATGAATCAAGCCTTTAGTGGCGGGCTAGTGGCCCGCTCATCTGTTATACAGATGTACATTAAAAAAGAAAAAAAAAAAAAAAAAAAAAAAAAAAAAAAAAAAAAAAAAAATATATATATATATATATATATATATATATATATATATATATATATATATATATATAACCACGCTGAAGAGGATCACAGTTAGTGACCGAAATATGCGTATCTTCATCTTTCTTTTCTCCGATAGTGGGATATTCAATCTATATATATTTTATTTATTTTTCCATTTATTAATTTAACTTTTTTCCAATATCCACTACATTAGAACTGTATTGTTCTTCCCGTACCCAGAGACCAGGAGCAGTATCTTGTCCAGAAGGACCTGGAGAAGGAGATTGCCCAGCAGCAGCAGGAGATAGCGAGGCTCCAACGAAATCTCCTGGAGCATTCCATGGTCTCCGAGTTGGCGCAGGCGCAAGTAAGGCCTAGACAAAGCTAAAACTCGTCTAATAGTCCGACCACTACTACTGTCACCGGAACCACTGTTACCACCACCACCACCACCACTACTACTACTACTACTACTACTACTACTACTACTACTATTTTAAACGACCTCCATCCTCGTGGAACTGTGTGGTGAAAGCAGTCAGGATCTGTCTCCCACAGACACAGTTCATTGGCCCCTCTCTCGCCAATGACTGTGGTCGACTACCCTTTTATATTTTGTATTACTCAATCTTAATTAAGCCTAATACAGGAGCTCATTTATCCGACTTTCTACCACCACTACTACTGCTACTCCTGCTACTACTACTACTACTGCTACTACTACTACTACTACTACTACTCACGCATCTATATATTATGGTGTACATTGTACTTTTTATTAACCTGTGGTTCATAAAACCTCATAAAAGAATAATTCCATGCACTGTATACACACTCAGTATATCTAGTGTGTGATTCACCATGGTCTCGGATCACGTGTTGGACTCGTGATCGGCATCTATTACCCTCCCGGATGAGAGCTCAGAGCTCGTATATGACCGATCTATGGGTAATGCTGTGACCTTACATGCACACACACACACCCAACTCCCTGCCCACGAGAATTGGAGTAACGACTCGCAGCGCAGTGATAATGAAAGTATTTCAGCCCTGGGCGGGATTAGAACTCGAACCGTTGTAGCAGCAGTTGCAAACACTACCACTGCACTGTCGAGTCGAGTCGAGTCGATTCGTGTAGGTAGAGTGGTGTATGCGTGCGTCCGTTTGTATGTTTGTTTGATCTTAATAAGTTTACCTCGTGATTTTGATGCATAATTTTTTTCCTATTTTACTTAGAAATCCAAGTTGAAAATACAATTTTGGTTAGTCAAATTTGCTTGTGATTTTGTTTTGGAAATTAAACACATCGACATTTTATAGTGATTGTGGTGTGGGTTCTTACGGGGGTGGGGATATAAACTATTATTTTTTTTTTCAATCTGTGTACTTGGTGATGAAGAGCCTATATGAAATAATGCATTCGCTCTAATTCTCTTTTCAGAATGTGAAAAATACGGTCACCGACTTGAGGCTGGAAATTGATGTGATGGAAAAGATGGCCACTGATCAGAAGAAACATGAAGAAGATGTAGAGGCAGAACGCGTGGCAAAAGCCAAACAAGTCAGTGACTGGGACGATCAGAATCTGTAAGTATTTACCAGATTGTTTACATCTGTTAATGCAACAGATCGTAGAGCAGCGTTTCCCAACATCTTCCGACCATAGTACCCCCTGTTGTCATATCTAAGCAGTCCAGCACCCCTGTCTTGTTATTAGAAGGATAAAAGAAAGTGAAGTGTACTGCTCAATTATTGATTTTCTTGATTCCTTGGAACTGAAACAAATTGACAATATTGTTTGTAGAAGAAGTAAGAACACCCTAGAAAAATAAAATGGTACGGAAAAAGTCAAATATGCACAACTAGGTGATTAATGATACATATATCAATGTGATTTTTGTGTGCATCACTTCCCGGCACCCCCAGGTTGGGAAACGCTGTCGTTGAGGAATCAGATCCCCTTGACGTAGTTTTAACTCTTTTTTTAATCCCCGCTCAGGCAGAAGAGAGAGCTTGAAGAGACCAGAGAAAGAAAGGAGCAAGAATATGCGGATATTGTAAGTAAAAGACGTTTACTAACTGGACTGTGTTGCTGTGTGAGTGCTAGGGATTATTATGTCCTACCTCGCACAGGTTCTGTCCCCTAAGTTAGCAAGAGCTGGCTGGAGAATGACAAATCATCTCGTAGCTGCACTGGGGTAATTTAGCAAAGGTCTATCTATCTATCTATTTATCTATGTACCATTTTTCCTCCCATACAAGGGAGGTAGCCAAGTCAAAAGGCATGTACTCACTCCCACCCATTCCACTCCCATTCCTTCACCCTTTCCTCCCTTCTCATCTTAGCTCCTTGTGGATGACGGGTCATCCCTCTATCCCGCCTTCTGCCCCCCTGGGTCAGAAGCAATGCAGCAAAGTATTTTATCGAAGGTATGAGAGATCATATGTCACTGAGAGAGGTGTCATCGATTGTTAAGGAGAGATGGAAGGAAGGAAGACAGTAGAAAGGAAGGAGGATTGAAGTTGAAAATGGACCAGCATTACATTATGATGGTGACAAGCCTTCAAGTTTATAAAGGATAGTATGTGACTCAGGGCCGTAAGGGTGCCACGGGAGAATTCCCGATTAATAGTGAGAAGAAAGTTAATGACATTGGGTAATTATTTTTTTACCCTCCGTGAATCTGTTTTGTTTATTCCTGTTGTATTGTCGAAGATGGGCCGAAATTTTCGCGAATCTGTTGGGTACAGCCAACTGAGCATTATATTCATAAGATGTATTCGTAGAATATGTATAAATACAGTTGACTGCTACCACAAAGCCAGTAGCTTCACTAAAGACGAGTTCATATATCTGCATATCATTTCCAAAGGCACGTACTAATTACGGTATAATTATGTGATAATATATATCAAGTTTAATAAGCGATGATTTGTTATCATGTACTCTTATCTCTGGGCTATCAGCTCCTTCGTGTTATGGCCGAAGAAGCCCGGCTGGAGGACCTGACAACGGCGGCCCGACGCAGGAGGCAGCTCCTCCATCGAACTCAGGTCGAGGAGTTCGTGAAGGAGAGGAGGGCGATCATGGAAGCCAGAAGAACGATCGAGGATCAAACTTGGGATCGTTTGGATGAGTACGACCGCCTGAGGTGGGTTCTTGGACTCAAGCTGTCAGGAACTTTGCACTTATTATTTATTTGCTTGTTTATTATTATTTTTTTTATTTAACGCAGTGGTTCCCAACCTTTTCTGGCTTGAGGCAGGCACCCTTGCCAAGCCTTTCAGAAGTCCCTGACACCCTTATTAAAAAATCTAAATTCTAGTTTGTCAGTATTTTGATGATTCAACATCAGTGTAACAAAATTTTGTCCCTGGATAATATGAAAACACTCATCTTTACACTGATGCTGCTTTAGGGAACAAAAATAGATGACAGAGAGAGTCGGTAATACGAAAATTATTTTTGCCCTCAATTTTGGCGGCATCCTCAGTTGATCTCACGGCACTCTTTGGTGCCGCGGCACAGCGGTTGGGAATCACTGATCTATCTGTTCATATGATTATATACAGTGGTGTGTGTGTGTGTGTTTTCCTTTGGTTGGTTTCGCTGTTGGGGCGTACACGCTTCCGCTTGTTTTTTTTTTTTTTTTGCAGGAGCGACTTGAGTGTTGAACGAGAGAAGTCACTGCTTTTGAGTCACCTACCACAGCTTCTGCCCTTCCTGCCACCGCATTTGCTGGCTCGCCTCGCCCAGCTGTAGAACTGAACAGCGACGATTCTGCCATATGTAGCAGATGCAAGTATGCAGTTGAACAAAGCCAAAATCTACTCGACATTTTTGATAACCGAGTTTGCCCTTTTAAAGGGTCATCATCACGCAGGGCTTCCACGGACTTCATCAGCACCGACCGTTGAGAATTCGTTTGAGTAAAAACGACTTCGGTTACAATGATCTATTTTTCGAATCTCCAAATACAATAATATCTTTCCGAATGATGAACTAAGGGATTGTAAACATTTACGAATGTTAGACATACTCTTGAAATGTTCTTAGAGAAGTCTAGATTTCTGTAATCGAAGTTATATTCTAGTTATTCAAATGGAGGTTGGAGGTAGGATATCGGAGGAAAAATAACCCAACATGATAACCTCTTTAGCAATGGATGTTGCACGGCACATATTTGGCACAAATAAGAATAAAGTACCAAATGAAAATCATGATGATGTCCTTCATTCCACAATCCTTCCGCCCCAACCTCAACGAATCATTCCCGTCCAATGCTTCTTCTCTGTACCACTTGCGTTTCCCTGTCCCAAGAGAAACAAAGCAAATACCGGATCAACGAATTCGCAAACTCGTCTTATTTCGCTTTCCTGTGTAGGCTTAAAAAAAAAAAAAAAAAAAAATCGAATATATGACCATGGTTTGCGTTTCCGCACCGAGGATTATTTGGAACAAAAAAATCTGTAAGGTTTTCTTGCCATCTGCAATGCGTAGACAGTTTTAGGCACCTTAACTCACACTTTCTCCAGAAAGACGAAGACGAATGGTGGGATGATTGGGGTCAAAATCCAATCTTTTTCAGCAACCACAAGCGATCGAGCTTAAACCCCTAAAGCCTCGTTTCTCAACCTTTTTACCCTTGAGTAACCTTTAAAGTAAATTGCATGTTTCAAGGAACCCCTGCGCAAAAAAAAAAAAAAAAGACATATACCATATCCTTCTCATTTTACTTTCATCGTAATAATAGGTTAGATGGGTTGATGTCTATATTATATTATTACAATAATCAATTATATTACGCATATGAAATTGAATAAAAAAAAATCAAAAGTGCATTAGCTTATCTCACTTGTTCTCGTGAAACCCTTAGGGACCTTTTGCGGAACCTTAGGGTTCCGGGGAACCCTGGTTGAGAAACTCTGCCCTAATGCATCGTTTACACAGGACAAATTGAAAGACAAGTTAAGTGTGCAAGTTACTTGCTACAAGTTACTTGCCGTGTGTCAAGCAGATGCTTACACACAACAAATACATCGTAGCAAGTAACTTGTACACTTAACTCGCCCCGTGTAAATGAGGCTTACCCGACAGCGTTAAACGATGAGGGAGAACATGCGCCCCCGTCACACTATCACGATTCTGGTCAACTGCTGTCAATTCGAAAACCTGCAGGACGACTTCGCCTACAGTATTCTAGATTTCCCTAAGTCTACAATTCAACAATGTGCCTAATATTCGCATAGTTTTAACTTCTCTTAGTTCGTCATTCAGTTTCTCAACATATGACGCAAAGGTAATGACATTTGTAAAGTCGAAAAATAAAGAATTACGAAGCCGTTTCTACTCAAACGAACTCATTTGAGTCGTGATAGTGTGACCAGGGGTTTACCATAACAGCAAACTGTAAGTAGTGTACCACATCAAGAAAAGTAATCAGTCATGTTCTGGGCAATGATTTTTTTCAGTTGTGGGAGGATGGAAAGGGGGAAGACAGATAAAAAAAGGGTGGGTTAGCAGGCTCAAAAGTAAGCAAGAGAGTGTCAAAGGAGCAAGGTCTTCAGTATCGAGGTAGTTGCAGCGTGACAAAGCAGCTTGAATGGTGGAGAAAAAAAATGGATGACGCCGTTCAAAGTTGAAAAATGCAAATCCATGGTCTTATGCAACCTGGCATAGACTGCAGGTTAAACGACTCGATCCTGGACAAAACCACCCAACAGCATAGCTCTCCAGACCTACAAACAAACATTGATGCAGAGTCATGGGGTCTTATATTTGCTCCTCATAAATGTTTATGTCTTCGATTTTAACGAGTAAACTGGAACATATACAAGGCGATCGTTTGTTATCAACAGCAACAACAATCACTGGTTTTAGCAGAGCTAAATTGATTTTTATAATGGTCTGAGGCACGTATCAACTTGGAATGTCCTACCCTAGAGGTAACAGATAAATAGATTGACCGGTCAGGCAGTCTGTTGTTACTATTGTTCGGTCACAGATAAAAATGCACAACCAATGGTAACTTGGATGCGTTTCTATTTTTTTCCAGAAGATTCACCACTGATATGAAAATGAGGTTCAACTGAATAATTCTCCCCCCCCCCACCCATCCGGGTGGGGGAGATTCTTCAGTTGAACGCAGTTGGTGTGGAAATTCTTCAGTTGATCTCACCTGGTGATCGTGTCAGGGGGGAGATTCTACAGAATAAGTCCATGTCCCTTGGACAGCTGTACAGGCTGAATTGTATATAAAAGACCCGTTAGGTTAGGTTAGGTTCCATAGGAATGCTTTCGATAACCTTTGCAATCATATTTCCCTTCGGTTTCCAATGTAACTGCTAAATATGTACTGAAATTAACGATACAGTTACCTAATTAAAATCAAAACGATTAGAAGAATCATATTGTCTTTGGTTTCCCTTCTTCTAATATTCTAAATGTAATTGTCAAATATGTACTGCATCTAATAATAAAGGCACGGTCTTGGGTCCCCTTGGATCCAGGGTGGAGATTCTTCAGTTGATCTAAGTTGGGGGGGATATAGTTCAGTTGAGTTCGCTGGGTGGGGGAGATTCTTAAGCTATATATTCTTATTCTAAGAATCTGGGTATCCCTTTGGTCAGAGGGGCCAGTAGCCCAAGTGCCTCATGGTTGATTTAGCCTCAGACCGTAGACCTATGACTTGCCAGGTCAATACATCAGATGTCCTCTTTGAAACGGAACTATTTTGCCATTTGGGACATCGATTTTTGGAATGCTTTTCCAAAACATGTGATAACGTCACCTGCGATTGTTACGTTTAAAGTATGACAAACATATTATTGTGAATTATGCGTTGACAATCCGATTACTAAAAATAAGATTACAAAACGGCATTTCTTATCCCCTATTATATGTTAGTTAATAATAATGAAAATATCGGTATAATTATTATGAAAACGTAAAAAACCAATTCACTAAATTTTCATGTGATGTACAAGTAGGACCACTACTGTGTGAATGTTTGGTCCGGCCAGGCAAAATGAAGCGGCAGCCTGTATGGTGTACAGATTTTACCCATAATTCTGTGCGTGCCACGTCTGTTTTGGCTACAGGCATTGACCTGACACATCAAACAACTACAGTAAAATAGTCTCCGGGGAGCTGGTGTACTATATCTCCCACAAAGTGTACAGAACTCCTAATATTTAAAAATGGGTTCGTCCCAGAGTGTAGAAATACCAGGTGGAGGCACAGAAGGGTATCATGTTTTAAGAGTAAGTAAGATATATTATTGACACTCGACCATCGGTGTTTACCTCGTATTTTTTTTCGAGTATGTGCCATAGTCGATTAGAAGGTAATTTGCGAAAGTAGGTAAAGTAAAGGATGTTGATGTAAGTTGCCGTTTTAGTAGCGTTTTTCTAGTTTGAATTATGAACAAAGGCAATAGGAATAGGCAAGTAGACCATATTTACAGCTGTCATTTAGTATTACTATTACCGAACTTTTCTCATGATAGGGCCAGTGAAATCGTAACGTATTTTTGCCTCTAATGTAACTAGTGGAAAGCTCAGCCCCACAGAAATCTAGGAAGAAACTTTGGACTGTTGTCCATATTGTATCAGTTTGGGACTTAATTTCACCAGCCTTAAGAACAAGTAGGGGGAGGGTAGGTAGTTGCTAGTTGTCAGTCCTCATCATCTCATGTATGAAAAAGTGTAAGAAATACAGTTGAAGTTGATAGTGTTCCAGCAACATGAAAACATATTTTTCACTTTTTAATTTTGTGCATGTGGGAAATTATTTTTTCTATGGGATTGTTCATTGTTAGGTTAGGAGGTACAAGACAATAAAAATTCCATGTTAAATAGCTGTGCTTGTGTGTTTCTGAAATTTTTACCAATATTGTGCCCACCCTGGAGACTGAATGTCAGACACTCAGGGCTGCACTTCCTAGTGGAGGCGTGGCTTGACAGATTATGACAATGGGCAGCTTCGCTCTCCATCTTGCAGGACCACCACATGTTATTGGTCCCAATTATAATGTTAATTGCATTGAATAATTGTCATCATCTGTCTTTAGTATAAAAAATTCAGAAATAGTAAGAAAGGAACTATTAATTCACCTGGTTGGCTGTCCCTGTTTACTGGGGTCTATCAAAAGCTTTACTTAAGAAATTAAAAGGATAGCACAGATCAGGAGATATGTCAATCTTATGAAGCAGATCACTGATAGAAGTATTAAGGAGGTAAAGACAGAGTTGTGTACCTTACATAATGTGGTTAGAGGTGTGTCAAGGAATATTAATGATTTGAGAGAATCCAGAGAACAGCTACGAAGATGGCCCCAGAATTAATAAAACTCTTACATGAAGAAAGATTGTCAAAATTGGAATTGCCAACTCTGGAAAAGAATTATGAAAGGCATAGAAGTCCTGGAAAGAGAAGACTTACCAAGATGGGATAGAAGAAACACAAGAGGACATGGAAAGAAGCTTAAAAAGGACAATTATAGAAGAGGTCTGAAAAAGAACGGCTTTCCTCACAGAGTGGTGGATGTATGGAACACATTAGATGAAAGAACAGTGTGTGCAAAAACAATACAAGAATTTAAGAGTAAACTAGATATGGAGAAATACAAAGATGGGACACCATGAGCATAGCTCCCCTTCCCATAAAATACAACTAGGTAAATACACACACAATTGGAGTTACCGACTTTGGAGCAAAGAAGAGACAGAGGCGACCTATAGAATCATGAAGGGCACAGAAATACTCGATAGAGAGGACTTGTTAATTTGGGACGAGAAATGCTAGAGGACATGGAAAGAAACTCAAAAAAGATAGCCACAGAAGAGATCTGAAGAAGAACAGTTTTCCACATAGAGTGGTGGACACTTGGAACAAACTGGACGAAACAATAGTGTGTGCAAAAACCATACATGAATTTAAGAGCAAACTAGACACTGTGAGATACAAAGGCAGGACACCACAAGCATAGCTCCCCTTCCCGTAAGATACAACTAGGTAAATACACATGACATGGCACCAGACAAAAGAGTCGGAGAAACTTTCAACTTGTTAAGATCCATGATAGCTGCCTTTGACTACATGGATGAAGAAATGGTAAAGAAAATATTAGTTACATTGATAAGACCAAGATTGGAGTATGCTGCGACACTATGGACACCTAGTACTAAAATGAACGTATAGATACCAAAGGCTTTTTCCCCCTTACACGGGGGGTAGCCAAAAAGAAAAAGGCATAGAAATCCCTCCCACCCATTTCATTTCCCATATACTCCACCCTCCTCCCTCCCTCCTATCTTGGCACCTCCTGGATGATGGGTCATCCCTATATCCTGTCCACTGCCCTGGGTCAGAAGCAGTGTCGCAAGACACAGCACATCCACAGCAAGGCCGCTTCATAAATTCGGTGACCCCCCTCTCTGTCCCCTCATGCAGAAAAGGAGAAGACAAGGAGAAATCCCTTCGGGCTGCATCAAATTTTTTTCATACATACTTCCTCACCCCCCATCCCCCACCCACTCCCCCTCATGCATCACAGCATCATCTATACACAACCCTTCTCCATTCACCCCTATCTTCTGTCCTCTCCTGTCCTTCCTCCACAGACATTCCTCTCTTTTGTAAAGCCCCTTTCACCCCATCCATCAATCTCATCCTAGGACGCCCCCTCATATTCACTCCTTCCACCTCCGCCTTCTACACTTCTTTTACTAATCTTTCTTCACTCATTCTTTCCATGTGTCCAAACCATCCTAATACTCTTTCATCAACCCTATCTCCCAGTTCCCTTTCCACACCTGTTCTCCTCACCTCCTCATTTCTCACTGTAGCCTAGTAACCCCCTATCATACTTCTCAGACACCATCTCAGACACATTCAAACTCCTTCTCTCTTCCTCTCTCATGTTCCATGTTTCTGCCCCATACAGTGCTGTTGGCACAATCACTCCTTCATATAACCTCCTCTTAGCATCCATTCCCAGATGTCTATTTCTCATTACACTTTTTAATCCACCAAGGTATTTACTCGCTTCTCTCAATCTACATTCTACCTCCACCCCCACTCCTCCCTTTCCTATTACATTCGCACCCAAGTATCTTAAACTATCCACTTCCTCCATACGAACAAAGATTGGACAAACTCAAACTACCAACCCTGGAACAAAGAAGAGAAAGAAGAGATCTGCTAACCATCTACAGAATTATGAAAAGGATGGAAGTCCTTGATAGAAATGATTAACTAAAGAGGGATAAAAGAAAAACAAGAGGACATGAAAATAAACTTAAAAATGATAGTCACAGAAGAGATCTGAAAAAGAATAGCTTCCCGAAAAAATAAAAGTTTTCCACACAGAGTGGTGGACATCTGGAACAAATTGGACAAAATAGTGTGTGCAAAAACCATACATGAATTTAAGAGCAAACTAGACACTGCAAGATACAAAGATGGGACACCATGAACATAGCTGCCCTTCCTGTAAGATACAACTAGATAAATACAGACTTGTTGACCATCTATAGAATCATGAAAGGTATGGAAGTCCTTGATAGAGAAGACTTACTAAATTGGGACGAGAAATACAAGAGGAAATGGAAGGAAGCTCAAAAAGGAGAGTTATAGAAGAGACCTGAAAATTAACCGCTTTCCCCAGAGTGGTGGATGTATGGAATAAACTGGATGAAATGATACTGCAAGATGCAGAGACAGAACACACGATTGTAGCTCCCCTTCCCATAAGATACAACTAGGTAAATATACACACACACATGTATATGTATCCAATAATCTTAAGGAAATGAAAAACAAGATTGTTGTTCTGTTAGAAATTATTGAAAAAAAAAGTCAATCATATCTAGAGATCTCCCAAGAGAATGAAAGTTAGCTAATTTTATCCCCATATTCAGAAAGAGTGGTAAAAAGATGCCAGTGAATTACATGGCTATAAGCTTAATGTCAATCATAGGAAAAACGAGGGAAACTATTATCAGTGATATTACCAAACACCATTTATAAAGCAAATGTTTAATAAATGATAGCCAGCATGGATTCTGACAGAAGCATTCCTGCATGACTAACCTACTCAATTTCTACAACATGGTCATCTCAAATTATAACAAAAGAATAAATATAGATTTATATCTGGACTTTGCGGAAACTTGTGATACTGTCCTGCATGAAAGACTGCTTGCTAAATTAGCTTCACACTGAATGAGTGGTAGCCTATTAAGTTGCACTAGTAATTGGCTAACAATTATAAACAGAGTTGTTCTGAATAGCAAAACTTCTAGATGGAAAAATGTTAAGAGTTCCTCAGGGTTCCATTCTTAGGCCACTTCTATTCATATTATTTAAAAATAATATAAACCATGTACTGAAACCTATTGTCTCTAGATTTGGTGATACAAAACTATGCGGAATGGCAAATATCACTTAAACCAATTAGATATTCTAGAAAATTTAGATAAACTACAGCAATGGTCTGAAAAGTGGCAAATGAAATTTAACATACATAAATGTAAAGTTATGCACATAGGTAAAAATAATAAGTATGATTACAATTTATTTGGGAAGTTAACAAAAGTAGATAGTTTGAGGGATCTCAGCATAATTACACTGGGTAACAATTTTTTTTTTTTTTTTAAATCGTCCAGGGTTTTCCAGCGGAATTAGACTAATTGTGATGCTCTGAGTCCAAAAATGCCCTTGGTTTTTCTCAATCAGGTCAGGATTGTTCGCTACAGACATTTAAGAAAAAAAACGGTTTTTCGTCCAAAAACCCAATTTCTGCGGATCATAAAAATTCGGTTTTTCCGTTTTCCTGGGGAAATAAAAGTCAACGTATCCAAATTCATTCATTTTTTATATACTCGATTACATTTGATAAGCTTAATACATGTACATGAGCGTTACGTGACACAAAAGTTCAGAGTTCACGGCGTAAATCGCCGTTTCCTCGAATTCCGTGTGTGAGCAGCTGCTGGGTTGTCTCTCTTCAGCGACCAGCAGTAGTCCGCGAGCATGACTGCGTCCCACCTCCCCTGGTACCTCTCCTCCATTTGACGCATGTCCTGATGGAACCTTTCTCCCTGCTCGTCGCTGACCGCACCAAGGTTTTCAGGAAACTTCTCCATGTGTGAGAACAGGAAATGCATCTTTATATTCATCAAACACCCGAGGTTTTGGAAGTTCTTTATCATGCTGTTGATGAGTGTGGCGTGGTTTGCTGCCTTCTTGTTCCCCAGGAAGTTGTTCACCACCTGCACAAACGACCTCCAGGCGGCGCACTCTAGCGTGTTCATGGAGTTTTCGAACTCTGTGTCCTTGATGAGCTGCCGTATCTGTGGGCCATCGAAAATGTCGGCCTTCAGCTTCTCAATGGTCACTCCAGGGAAGGCTCGCCACAGGTAGTTGAAGCACCTCCCATCCTTGTCCAGAGCGTGCGTGAACTGTTTCATTAACCCAAGCTTGATGTGAAGCGGTGGGAACAAAATCTTTTCCCGGTCAACAAGAGGTTCGTTTATGATGTTGCTCGCCCCAGGTACTAACTGCTCTCGCGCCGGCCACTCTTTCTTCACATAGTGCTGGGCTCTGTCTCGACTGTCCCACTTACATATCAAGCATGGGTACTTTGTGTACCCGGACTGCTGACCAAGTAGAAAGTTCACCATCTTAAGGTCGACGCAGATGAGCCATTGGTGCTGCTCATATTGGATTTTGTCGAGCACGTACTTGACTGCTTCATATTTCTCTTTGAGAGTTGTGGAGTGCGCAAGAGGAATTGAGGCGAACTCGTTCCCGTTGTGGATGAGCACACTCTTCAAAGAGCGCTTGCTACTGTCTATGAAGAGTCGCCAATCTCTCGGATCATATTGAGGAGCGCCGAGTTTAACAAGAAGACCGGCGACATCTCGGCAGTACACGAGGTCTTCCTCCTGGCAGAAGTAGCCCATGTAGTCCTGATGCCTTCTACGAAAGAATGTGATACGCGCGTCCTCGCCGAGTAGATTTTTCTCTTTGAGTCTGGAGGCCAACAGCTCGGCGGAAGTCTTCGACAAGCTGAGATCCCGAACCAGATCATTAAGCTCACATTGTGAAAAGGGCTGCGGACCATCTTGTGTTTCATACTCTTCTTCTGTATCTCCTCCCTCATATGCAGTGGTGGCCTCGTCGTCGCTGTCAGGAAGCTCTCTGCACGCTGGTACAGGAAGTTCTTCGCAGTGAGCAACTGGACGGCGGGCAGATGGAAGGTCGGGGTACTGGAGGCTGCTCCGATTCTTCCGGTTGATGCCAGTAGTATTGATGGCGCAGAAGTAACAATCTGATTCATGGTCAGACGGCTCCCTCCAAACCATCGGAATCCCAAACTTCAGTGAAGTTTTCGTGCCCTTCGTCCACTGCCGGAGGTATTCCACGCACGTCATGCACACTGTGTGCGGTGCCCAGGACTTATCTTGGTCACCCAGCTTGACTTGAAAGTAAGCCTGGTATGCGCGCTTCACAAAGCTTGTGATGCTCTTCCTGTGCATTGACAGCGTGTATTCTCCGCAAATGTAGCAGAAAATGTCAGGATTATTCCTGCATGACCGTCGCGCCGAAGCCATATCAATACCCTGAAAAGAAAGAAATAAGTCAATTAGTCAATTTCAAACAGACACACCAGAAGCAACCATTTATATATGAATAATTCGCTATATTCTTCAAGAAAAATAGGATTGAACTCAAAAACCTTCAAATTATCATATGTATAGCTCGTCAGGTAGGCCTATGGCTGTATCTCAAAAAGTTGACCTGATTGAGCAAAACCAATGTGATATTCGGACTCAGAACACCAAAATTAGTCTAAATCAGCTGAGAAGCCCCTGACGATTTTTTGGCTGTTACCCAGTGTTATCAGTGATCTCAAATCATCCAAGCATTGTATTTCTACCTCAGAGAAGGGAAATAAAATTCTAGGACTGATTGCACAATCTTTTGATTTTAAAAGTCCATCTGTCATTAACAAGCTATATAAATTGTTAGTTAATTTACATTTGGAATATGCTGTATCGGTATGGTCACTGAATCTCATTAAAGACATTGACAGATTGGAAAAAGTACAACAAGCCACAAAACTGATTCCAAATATCAGAAACAAATCATATGAAAATTGACTAAAACATATGAATCTATTTTCCCTAATAAAAAGCATAGACTTAGGGGTAATTTGATACAGGTCTTTAAGATTCTGCAGGGAACTGACAACATCAAAACTGACAAAATTTTCACACTGCGAATCAGACAAGAAATAATGGTCTCAAAACTGCCAGGAAGTAGATTTAATTTGGAAGTGGATAGAACCATGTAGTAAATGAATGGAATAAAATTCCTGCAGAGGAAGTGTAATGTAGTACTGTTCGAATTTTTAAGGTTGATAGGCACCTAGAAATATGCTGTAATGTATGCCATTTATTATTTTTCATTTAGGTATTATTATCTTTATTTTTTGTTATTCATTTATGTATTATTATGAATTATTTGTATTTTTCTGTTGGTTTATTATTATTTATCATGACCTTTTTATTTGATTCATTTGTCTTTGTGTATTTTTTTCTTCATCCAGCCTAGTAATAGACCAAAAGATCTCCTCTCGGCATGCTCTTTTATATGTAGACAGAAAGGCACTGTGGGAGGTTATGCAGATTTATGGGATAGGAGGAAAGCTTTTGGGAGCTGTCAAGAGTTTTTATGTGAGTAGTAGAGCATGTGTTAGGATTAGAAATGGAGAGAGTGAGTGGTTTGAAGTAAAGGTGGGACTTCGTCAAGGATGCGTTATGTCGCCCTGGCTGTTCAACTTATACATGGATGGGGTGGTGCGAGAGGTGAATGCTAGGGTAGTGAGTCAGGGATTGGAGATGGTTAAAGAAAATGGAGAAAAGTGGGAGGTGAGCCAGCTGTTGTTTGCGGACGACACTGCGCTTGTGGCAGGGTCAGAGGAGGGATTGAGGAAGCTGGTGGCAGAGTTTGGGAGAGTATGTGATAGAAGAAAGCTAAAGATAAATGTGGGTAAAAGTAAGGTGATGAAATGTACAAGGGGTGAAAGTGGCAGTAGACTGGAAGTGAACATTAACCCCTTCCATACGGTGCCGCACACGTAGGCGTCATGGACTTAGATCTCGGTGGCAGCAGCCAATGCCAGCCGTACGACGTGTCGTAATAATACTCGCATCATAAAATATAGTCACCGCTTATATCGATCGTTCTCTCTTCACCCGTGAATTTTGATAACCATAGAAAATGCGATTACAAAAGAATTAGAAAGAATGTCATTATGGAGGGGCGACTACAATAAATATAATCAAGACGCCGATATGGCAGCCTCGCGAATACACTCGCTCCCCATGACGCCTACGTGTGCGGCACCGTATGGAAGGGGTTAAGGGAGAGCGACTGGAGGAAGTGGATAGTTTTAGATACTTGGGTGCAAGTGTAGCAGGAAAAGGTGGAGTGAAGGTGGAGGTAGAATGTAGATTGAGAGAAGCGAGTAAATGCCTTGGTGGATTAAAGAGTGTAATGAGGAATAGACATTTGGGAATGGATGCGAAGAGGAGACTGTATTTACCTAGTTGTATTTACCTAGTTGTATTTTGCGGGAAGGGGAGCTATGCTCGTGATGTCCCGCCTTTGTATCTTGCAGTGTCTAGTTTGTTTTTAAACTCATGAATGGTTTTTGCGCATACTATTCCATTGTCCAGTTTGTTCCAAGTGTCCAAAACTCTATGAGGAAAACTGTTTTTCTTCAGTTCTCTTCTATAGCTATGTTTTTTTATTTTCTTTCCATGTCCTCTTGTGTTTCTTTTGTCCCAGTTAAGTAAGCTCTCACTATCGAGTACCTCTGTGCCTTTCATGATTCTGTAGATGGTCAATAGGTCACCTCTCTCTCTTCTTTGCTCCAGTGTCGGTAACTCCAGTTTAGCCAATCTCTCTTCGTATGATAGGTTTGCAAGTGCAGGTGCCATTTTTGTAGCTGCTCTTTGGATTCTTTCTATTTTCTTTATATTCTTTTTGGTACTGGGGGACCACAATGTCGCTGCATACTCTAATCTAGGCCTTATCAATGTAACCAATATTTTTTTCATCATGTCTTCGTCCAAGTATGTAAACGCCACTTTTATTGATCTTAGCAAGTTGTAAGTCTCCCCGACAATTTTGTTAATCTGTATATCATAGGACAAGTCGTTCGTGATAATTACTCCCAAATCTTTTTCGGATCCTACTTCCTTTACTTCTTTGGTTCCAATTGTATATTTTCCTGATATTCTGTTTTTGCTTTTTCCAAACTACATTATGCTACACTTCTTAGTATTAAAGTCCACTTCCCATTTCTGACTCCAGTTCCATACCCTATTTAGGTCTTCTTGCAGTGCTTCACAGTCCTCATCAGTTTCTATTTTCCTTAGTAGTTTGGCGTCATCGGCAAAGAAGCTCATGTAGCAGTTCACGTCCTCATCCATGTCATTCATATAGATAGCAAACATTATTGGTGCCAGCACAGATCCTTGCGGTACTCCACTGATCACCTCTTTCCAGTCTGAATATTTTTCTCTGAGCACTACTCTCATCTTTCTACCGGTCAGAAAGTCCTCTATCCATTTTAGTAGGTTTCCCTGTATTCCTCCTATGTGTTCCAGTTTTTTTAGTAGTTTTCTGTGTGGTACTTTGTCAAAGGCTTTTTGCAAGTCTAGGAATGCACAATCAGCCCATCCATTTCTTTCTTGCACTATGTCTATTAGTCTTGAGTAAAAGCATATTAAGTTTGTGGAGCATGATCTTCCTTGTCTGAATCCGAATTGTCTTGGGTTTAATATGTCATTGTCTTCCAGATGTTTTACCCATCTATTCTTGATTATTTTCTCACAAATTTTGGCTATGGTGCTTGTTAGTGATACTGGCCTATAGTTGGTGGGTTCTTCTTTGTTTCCTCCTTTGTGTATTGGTACAATGTTAGCGTTTTTCCAGTCCTCGGGTATCTTTCCTTCTTTGAGTGAGCTGTTTATTAAGATGTGTATTTTGTCTGTTAGTTCTTCTTTGCACTCCTTTAGAATCCAATTTGCAATACTGTCCGGGCCATGTGATTTTCTGACATCCAGCCTTGATAAATGTTCTGATATTTCCTTTAGTGATGCTGTAAACTCATTCATGAGGGGAGATTTCTTGTTTTTGTCTATGTCACAATTTGGTATTTTCTCTCTGGTGAAAACAGATTTAAAGTGATTGTTCATGACTTCGGCCATCTCTAAATCTTCTGTGTATTCTATGTTTCCTTGGCATAGTTTCACCAATTCCTGTTTGTTTTTAAGTTTACCATTCACATACCGATAGAATAGTTTGGGTTGCTCTTTGCATTTGTCTATAATATCCTTCTCATGGTTCCTTTTCTCCTCTCTTCTCACATTAACATACTCATTTCTATAGTTAACATAAATTTGCCATTTGCTTTGTTTTTTGTCTTTTCTCCACTTTTTCCAAGCTTTGTCCCTTCTGTCTTTTGCCTCACTGCATCTTTTGTTGAACCAACATTTAATGTACTCTCTCTCTCGCTTTTGTCTTGGTACATGCCTGTTTACCCCTTCATTGTAGTTTTCCATCAATATATTCCATTTCTCTTCCACTGCTGTTTCTTCCCTGTAAAATATTTCCCAGTTTGCATTCCGGAAGAATGTCTTTAGTTTTGTAAAGTCTGTTTTGTTGTACCTCAGTCTTCCTTTCCTATGCTTTTCGTTCCTCTCTATGTCTATTTCTTCCTTTAGTATAGTTTCGATGAGTACATGGTCACTCTTTCCAATTGGTGTCTCATACTGGACTTTATGCACTATTTCAGGCTCTGTTGTAAATATTAGATCTAGTTTCGATGGCTCTTCATTATTTCTGTACCTTGTGTTTTCACGGACCCATTGGGTCATTGTGTACTCCATGGTCATATCTAGCAGTACATTGCCCCACGAGTCATCTCCTTTGCACTGTCATGCTGTCCCAACAAATTTCTTTGCAATTGAAGTCCCCCATAACTACCAGATTACCCTTACCCATTAGTATCTCATTGAGTGATTTTCTTGTGTCATCTAGCATTTTTTTATGTTTGATTTCTTTCCAAGCACTTGTTTAAGGAGGCACATAAGTCACCACAAACTTTCTACTTTTCATATTCTTGCCTTCGACTTTTATCATGATCAATTCAGCATTACCTTTGCCCTCTGCAATTTTTGTCACATTTAGGTCTTTCTTGGCCAAGAACATGATTCCCCCTCCCTGTTTCTTGTCCCTGTTTTTTATCCAGTAGTTGTATAAACCTTGTCCGATAACAGTGGATGGTATTTCACCTCTTAGTTTGGTCTCTACAATTCCCATTATGTCTGGTTTTGCTTCTAACAGATAATCATTGAGTTCGTTCAGTCCCGAAATTAGTCCGTCAATGTTGGTATAGGCCACTTTTAATTTTCTTCCTTCTCCCTGGTTTCTTCTTCCCTTGTTTTGTTCGTTTTGAAGCGCCATTGTCTTAATCTCAAGTCTATTACTCTCCACTGGAATTCTTTGCATTCTGTCTCCGATCTTTTCAAGTTTTTTTCCTTTGCTTCTTCTCTTAGTGCCCTTTCTTTTTCTAATTCCTCAGTACTCATTTCTCTTTTTATCCATATCTTATTGTATTTTTCACTCTTTGCCAAGTTACCTACTTTTTCAAATATGTCTTCTACTACCACTTGTGACCTTAGTTTTATCTTTAGAGGTCGATTCCTATCCTTAGTATAGCGACCAATTCTGTAAGTCTCTTCTAAGTCTGTACCTGAATCACTGTCTCCCCCCTGAATTTCATTAAGGATTTCTACTGCTGTCTCTTTTTCTTCTTTTTCTCTCATGTACCTCGCCAATCCTTGTTTTTCTTTAAGCCCATAAACCACAATACATTTCTTCCTATCTACTGTATCCCTGACCCAATTTGCTTTTTCGTTAATCACTTGAATGATTGTGTCTTTTGCATTATCTTGCATTTGCTGCTTGACTATTTCTTTGAAAGCAATTTCTTTATTTTCAATATTTTCTTTCCACTTCTTAATTTCCTGGATACTGTCCCCACCTAAGTTTTCTTCGATCTTTTGTGTCAATTCTTGTAATTTGTTGTTCACTTCCTGCTTTAGATTTTCGCTATTGTTATTATCATTAGTTTTCTTCTTTTCATTATCATTCTTCAGTTCATTTATGTCTCTTTTCATTTCTTTAATTTCGTTTGTAAGATCCAAGTTAGCTTTTCTCAGGTCAGAAATTTCATGGTTAGTCTTAGATAAACAATCAATTAAACCAATGACCTCTTTTCTTAAGTCCATGATTTCATTTTCCCACCGAGTCCTATTTTTGCTCATCTCTCTCTCTATCTCTAATAATCTACTTAAGTTCTTTCTTTCGTACTTACCAAACCCTAAGAAATCATTGTCATAACACGTGCTTTGTTGATTGTTTACATCGCGGTTCAGTGGATTGCCGCCAGATGGCTCTGATTCGCAACTGGCTTTCGAGTCGTTTTCATTCATTTTTGCTAATTTCGAGTTAACACAATTAACTAGCACTGCATAGATACCATTTCGGGCACTCACGTTCACTCCCCACCCCTACAGTACAAACCAGGTTTTCCTTTTTCGTCGTAAATCCTCTTCTTCTTGGTCGCGCGACGACAGCGACGACGGTCGGTGTTGCTTCGATGAGCGTGTGTGTGTGTATGAAGGAGTGATTGTGCCAACAGCACTGTATGGGGCAGAAACGTGGAACATAAGAGAAGAAGAGAGAAGGAGTTTGAATGTGTTTGAGATGAGGTGTCTGAGAAGTATGGTGGGGGTTACTAGGCTAGATAGAGTGAGAAATGAGGAGGTGAGGAGGAGAACAGGGGTGAAAAAGGATTTGGGAGATAGGGTTGATGAAAGAATATTAGGATGGTTTGGACACATGGAAAGAATGAGTGAAGAAAGACTAGTAAAAGAGGTATGGAAGGCAGATGTGGAGGGAGTGAACATGAGGGGACGTCCTAGGATGTGGTGGATGGATGGGGTGATGGGGGCTTTGGGGAAGAGGGGAATGTCTGTTGAGGAAGGAAGGGAGAGGACGGAAGACAGAGGTGAGTGGAGAATGGTTGTATATGGATGATGT